>NC_091991.1:51060534-51375559 GCF_044704955.1 Pristiophorus japonicus
ACATGCGCAGAAAAGGAGACAGACAGAGAGGGAGCTCAGAGGCACTGAAAGCGTGTGTGGCTGTGGTGTGTGCTTGTTTGGCTGTTGTGGGAGGAACAACGGAGATTCACCAACAGCAAAAAGCCCACTAAGCACCAAGAACATAGTTGGCACCGAGTTTTTGTCCTACAAATAACATATAAAATGGAAGGAATGGAGGAGGTCCTGGAGCTGGTAGCCAGGAACATTGGTGGCAGAGGGCTCCCAGTGGTCCCGCAGCGCCGCACTGGACCCCAAGGTCACGCATCCCCATTGCCAACCACACATGAGAGCCAGCAGCAACATCTTGCTTATGGCTCGGAGCACGCTTCCACCTTGGGACTGTCCTCTCCCGTATCCGTCCAAGCAGCACTTCGGCCGTCACCCCGCATCCCCCCCTCCCCACCCCCACCGCAATGAAGCATCGCCTGAGGATCTCCTCGGCCAGGAGGCTTTGAGTCAGAAGGGGAAGGGGATGGGATAGAGGTGGGGAGGAGAAGCGGGGGGGGGGTGGTGGGGGGGTTGGGGATGCAGGGGGTGGGGGGTGGGGCGGGGGGGGAGAATTGATTTGCACAGAAATACTGATGATTTCAGACTAATGTTCGGTTTAAATGTTTTTTATTTAACCAAACTGTTGTGTATCTGTAAAGCATTCACTCCCATGTTCCGCCACCAGGGAGTGCATCCCCTGAAGTCCCAAGAGATCCCAGCATCCCTTGGGAGCACTGTATATAAACCGGCCCCTAAGGCCTGTTACTCACTCTGGAGTGTCTTAATAAAGACTGAGGTCACTGTTACTTTAACCTCCCTGTGTGCAGTCTCATCTGTGTTAGGAACTCAACAACTGGCGACGAGTATACGAATCCAATGCAAAGATGCAGCAAACTGTGGGCACCCTGGAGAAGTTCTCGGAGGGTGAGGACTGGGAAGCCTATATCGAACGGCTAGACCAGTACTTTGAAGCCAACAAGCTGGACGGAGAAGGAAGCGCTGCAAAAAGGAGAGCGGTCCTCCTCACAGTCTGCGGGGCACCGACCTACAGCCTCATGAAGAATCTTCTGGCTCCGGTGAAACCCATAGATTAGTCGTATGAGGAGCTGTGTACACTGGTTTGGTAGCATCTCAACCCGTGGGAGAGCATGCTGATGGTGAGGTATCGATTCAACACGTGCCAGCGATCTGAAGGTCAGGAAGTGGCGAGCTATGTCACCGAGCTAAGGCGACTTGCAGGACAATGTGAGTTTGATGGCTACCTGGAGCAAATGCTCAGAGACTTTTTTGTACTGGGCATTGGCCACAAGACCATCCGATGAAAACTTTTGACTGTAGAGACACCAACCCTCAGTAAGGCCATTGCGATAGCACAGGCGTTTATGTCCACCAGTGATAACACCAAACAAATCTCTCAGCACACAAGTGCTAGCAATGTTCATAAATTAACTGGAACTTTGTTTGTGAGCAGAAATGTACAGGGCAGAAACCACGAGTCTGCAACTGCCAGCAGGCCTCAGGTGACCCAGATGACTCAGAGACCGCAACAAAGGATGAATGCAAGGCAATTCACACTTTGTTGGCATTGTGGAGGCTTCCATTCAGCCTATTCATGGCCCTTCAAAGAGTATGTTTGCAAGAGCTGTGGAACAATGGGGCAACTCCAACGAGCTTGCAGATGAGCTGCAAGCTCTGCAAAACCTGCTAACCACCATTTGGCAGAGGAAGATCAGTCCATGGCGGATCAAAGCAATTTCGAGCCTCAGAGATAAGAGGCAGATGTTGAAGTACACAGGTGCACACATTTTCGACGAAATGTCCACCTATAATGCTAAATGTAAAATTGAATGGCTTACCCGTAGCCATGGAACTGGACACTGGCGCTAGCCAATCCATCATGAGTAAAAAGATGTTTGAGAGACTGTGGTGCAACAAGGCACTCAGACCAGCCCTGAGCCCCATCCACACGAAATTGAGAATGTACACCAAGAGCTTATCACTATCTTGGGCAGCGCCATGGTCAAGGTCACCTACGAGGGCATGGTGCACAAACTGCCACTTTGGATTGTCCCGGGCGATGGCCCCACACTGCTTGGAAGGAGCTGGTTGGGCAAAATCCGCTGGAACTGGGATGACATCCGAGCGTTATCACGTGTCGATGAGGCCTCATGTACCCAGATTCTTAACACATTTCCTTCCCTTTTTGAGCCTGGCATTAGAAACATTTCCGGGGTGAAGGTGCAGATCCACCTGCTCCTCAAGGCACGACCCATTCACCACAAGGTGCGAGCGGTACCTCACATGATGAGGGAGAGAGTGGAAATCGAGCTGGACAGGCTGCAACGTGAGGGCATCATCTCCCCAGTGGAATTCAGTGAGTGGGCCAGCCCGATTGTTCCAGTACTCAAAAGTGATGGCACGGTCAGGATTTGCGGTGATTATAAAGTAACTATTAATTGTTTCTCGCTACAGGACCAATACCCACTACCTAAGGCAGACAACCTATTTGTGACGCTGGCAGGAGGCAAGACATTCACCAAGCTCAACCTGACTTCGGCCTACATGACGCAGGAGCTGGAGGAGTCTTCGAAGGGCCTCAGCTGCATCAACACACACAAGGGACTGTTCATCTACAACAGATGCCCGTTTGGAATTCGGTCGGCTGCAGCGATCTTCCAGAGAAACATGGAGAGCCTACTCAAGTCGGTACCACGCACGGTGGTTTTTCAGGACGACATATTGGTCACGGATCGGGACACCGTCGAGCACCTACAAAACCTGGAGGAGGTCCTCCAGCGACTGGATCACACATAGGGCTGTGGCTGAAGAGGTCGAAATGTGTCTTCATGGCAACAGAAGTTGAGTTTTTGGGGAGAAAGATCGCAGCAGATGGCATTCGGCCCACAGACGCCAAGACAGAGGCTATCAGGAACGCGCCCAAGCCACAGAACGTCACGGAGCTATGGTTGTTACTGGGACTTCTCAACTATTTTGGTAACTTCCTACAGGAATTAAGCACCCTCTCAGAGCCCCTACATGTGTTATTGCGTAAAGGTGAGAACTGGATATGGGAAAAAAAACAAGTAATTGCTTTTGAGAAAGGAAGAAACATTTTATGTTCCAACAAGCTGCTTGTATTGTATAACCCTTGTAAAAGACTTGTGCTTGCATGTGATGCGTCGTCATACAGAGTCGGGTGTGTATTACAACAAGCTAACGTTGCGGGAAAGTTGCAACCTGTCGCCTATGCATCCAGGAGCTTGTCTAAGGTTGAGAGGGCCTACAGCATGATTGAGAAAGAGGCATTAGCGTGTGTGTTCGGGGTAAAGAAAATGCATCAGTACTTGTTTGGCCTCAAATTTGAGCTGGAAATCGATCACAAGCCCCTCATATCCCTGTTTGCTGAAAACAATGGGATAAATACTAATGTTTCAGCCCGCATACAAAGGTGGGCACTCAAGCTATCAGCGTATAACTATACCATCCGCCACAGGTCAGGCACCGAGAACTGCGGTTGCTCTCAGTCGGCTACCGTTGCCCACCACAGGTGTGGAAATGGCGCAGCCTGCAAACTTGTTGATGGTGGCACAGCCCACAGACTTGTTGATAGTCATGGAATCGTTTGAAAATGATAAATCACCTGTCACGGCCTGCCAGATTAGGACTTGGACCAGCCAAGATCCTCTGCTGTCCCTAGTAAAAAACTGTGTACTGCACAGGTACCATCGGATTCAAAAGCAGCTAATGTAATGCTTCTGTTTAAAAAAGGGGACAGACAAAAGGCAGGTAACTATAGGCCGGTTAGTTTAACATCTGTAGTGGGGAAAATGCTTGAAGCTATCATTAAGGAAGAAATAGCGGGACATCGAGATAGGAATAGTGCAATCAAGCAGACGCAACATGGATTCATGAAGGGGAAATCATGTTTAACTAATTTACTGGAATTCTTTGAGGATATAACGAGCATGGTGGATAGAGGTGTACCGATGGATGTGGTGTATTTGGATTTCCGAAAAGCATTCGATAAGGTGCCACACAAAAGGTTACTGCAGAAGATAAAGGTACGCGGAGTCAGAAGAAATGTATTAGCATGGATAGAGAATTGGCTAACTAACAGAAAGCAGAGAGTCGGGATAAATGGGTTCTTTTCAGGTTGGCAATCGGTGGTTAGTGGTGTGCCACAGGGATCGGTGCTGGGGCCACAACTGTTTACAATATACATAGATGATCTGGAAGAGGGGACAGAGTGTACTGTAACAAAATTTGCAGATGACACAAAGATTAGTGGGAAAGCTGGTTGTATAGAGGACACAGAGAGACTGCAAAGAGATTTAGATAGGTTAAGCGAATGGGCTAAGGTTTGGCAGATGGAATACAATGTCGGAAAATGTGAGGTCATCCACCTTGGAAAAAAAAACAGTAAAAGGGAATATTATTTGAATGGGGAGAAATTACAACATGCTGCGGTGCAGAGGGACCTGGGGGTCCTTGTGCATGAATCCCAAAAAGTTAGTTTGCAGGTGCAGCAGGTAATCAGGAAGGTGAATGGAATTGGCCTTCATTGCGAGAGGGATGGAGTACAAAAGCAGGGAGGTCCTGCTGCAACTGTACAGGGTATTGGTGAGGCCGCACCTGGAGTACTGCCTGCAGTTTTGATCACCTTACTTAAGGAAGGATATACTAGCTTTGGAGGGGGTACAGAGATGATTCACTAGGCTGATTCCGGAGATGAGGGGGTTACCTTATGATGATAGATTGAGTAGACTGAGTCTTTACTTGTTGGAGTTCAGAAGGATGAGTGGTGATCTTATAGAAACATTTAAAATAATGAAAGGGATAGACAAGATAGAGGCGGAGAGGTTGTTTCCACTGGTCGGGGAGACTAGAACTAGGGGGCACAGCCTCAAAATACGGGGGAGCCAATTTAAAACTGAGTTGAGAAAGAATTTCTTCTCCCAGAGGGTTGTGAATCTGTGGAATTCTCTGCCCAAGGAAGCAGTTGAGGCTAGCTCATTGAATGTATTCAAGTCACAGATAGATAGATTTTTAACTAATAAGGGAATTAAGGGTTATGGGGAGCGGGCGGGTAAGTGGAGCTGAGTCCACGGCCAGATCAGCCATGATCTTGTTGAATGGCGGAGCAGACTCGAGGGGCTAGACGGCTTACTCCTGTTCCTAATTCTTATGTTTGTATGAGTCACAGAAGGCTCACTCCAAACCCGTTTGTCCCGAATACTGCTCAGCTACCGCACAAGACCCCACTCGCTCATGGGGTGGCACCGGCTGAGCTACTCATGAAAATGACACTTAAAACCAGACTCCCACTGGTTCATCCCAACCTGCATGATTAGGTAGAGAGCAGGCGGCAGCAACAAAATGTAAACAATGGTTGCGCCACTGTGTCACGGGAAATTGATCTGAATGACCCTGTGTATGTGCTAAACTATGGACATGGTCCCAAGTGTATCGCGGGCACGGTGATAGCTAAAGAAGGGAGTAGGGTCTTTGTAGTCAAACTAGACAATGGACAAATTTGCAGAAAACACCTGGACCAAACGAGGCTGTGGTTCACAGACTACCCTGAACAACCCACAGCAGAGACCACCTTTTTCGAGCCCACAACACACACCCAAAGGATCAACGACATCACCCCGGACCAGGAGATCGAATCCATCACGCCCAACAGCCCAGCAAGGCCAGGCTCACCCAGCAGCCCTGCAGGGCCAACAACATGCCAGCCCAACGAGAGCACAGCCAACACACCAGAACAGACATTTGTAACAAGGCGGTCCACTAGGGAAAGAAAGGCTCCTGACCGCCTCACCTTGTAAATAGTTTTCACTTTGACTTTGGGGGGGAGTGATGTTTTGTATCTGTAAAGCATGCACTCCCATGTTCCGCCACCAGAGAGCGCATCCCCTGAAGTCTCAAGGGATCCCAGCATCCCTTGGGAGCACTGTATATAAGCCGGCCCCTGAGGCCTGTTCCTCACTCTGGAGTGTCTTAATAAAGACTGAGGTCACTGTTACTTTAACCTTCCTGTGTGCAGTCTCATCTGTGTTAGGAACTCAACAAAAACCTTGCAGCACATTGGCTCAGATAGCTGCACCATTACACACAGGTGATTCCTTAACATCAAAGGGTATAATCACACTTAACTTTAATCAACTTAAACTTTAATTATCATCAAGATGATGCCCATCATTGATGTATGACCTGCACACCCAGCAGTGTGTCAGCCTTGTAACTAACACCAATGTTCTTTCACCAAAGTGATCATTGATGAGCTCCTGACATAAGGCTCTTGCAGCTATCATACCACTTGTAATGTTTATAAGCTTGTAATGTTTGTAGCTCCACACTGTGGATGTGGACATATTGTGTACTGTAACTGTACAGTTAATAATAAACAGAACCCGGCTGTTCTGGAGCCTTCCGACAGAGCTGCCTGCCATGTTAGGAGCTGTGTGTGCTGTGCTCTGTGAATATATCACATTTGGTGATGAGATGGGATTTTTTGGATGATTTAAAGCTTAAATTTTGTTGATGAAGGATTCAGCCAGCCGACAGAGAGACTTTGGAAGCTTCTTTCTTTGGAAAAAGTTACAAAAATCCAAGGTAAAATACAGCAAATGGCAGGTGTAATGGGACATTTGGGTGAATATGACTGAGAACATTTTAAAGCGTGTGTGGATCGGATAGAAATGTATTTCACTGCAAATAACAGAATAGAAGTTCCAGACAATGCAGTCCAGAACCGGGCTGTGTTGGAACATAAGAGAGCGATCTTCTTATCGGAGTCAGGTCCGGCATTATATGAAACGCTGGTAAATCTGCTTGTGCCTGATCAGCCAAAGGACACAATGCTTAAAGAGATTTTAACGAAGCTGGAGTAGCACTATAACCCAAACCGTTAGAAATTGCTGAAAGCTATCGTTTCGGGATTCGGAATCAAAAGACTGATGAAATTATCAGTGATTACATTGTAGCATTTAAAAAGCTATCGATGCACTGTAATTTTGGAAACTTTCAAAACTGAGCATTACGGGATCTTTTTGTTTGTGGGGTGAAAAATGATGTGTTCATCAGGAAGTTATTGATGACGGATGACTTGACTTTTGAGATTGCTTGTCAGACAGCGAGGTCGATAGGCATGGCCAAACAATATTCTCGAGAATTAAATAATAATTACGGTCGTCAGTCAACCGAGGCACATTACCTGCAGGTTCAAAGTAAAAGACGGTGGGGACCCAAAGTCTCAGAAACTGGAAATGCTAACAGAGCATCGAAGTCATGCTATAGATGCCTGGGACAACACATTGCTCAAAGTTGTCCATACGTGAGGGCAGAATGTTTCTTCTGCAGAAAGACTGGGCATCTTGCGAAGGAGACTGAAGGGTAAACCAGCTTCCAAAGCTATGAGTCCAGCATTCAAAGCTATGAGTAGAAATCTCAAGAGACTACATAGCATGGAAGAACAACAACAGGACGAGGAGATGTTAGAGTTACATGTCATCAGGAGCATGAGCTTAACGGACAGCGATTCGGAAAGCATCAAAATCCACATAGATGTTGCGGGATTCAAGATACAAATGGAAATTGACACGGGTGCATCCGTGAGTGTAGTACCGGAGTCGCTGCACCGTGACAACTTGTGTGATTTCCAACTGGAGAAATCCAAGATAGAGCTGCGAGGCTACTTGGAAGAGAAAATTCTTGTGGTAGGTCGTATCACCGTACCGGTGAAATATAAAGATCAATTTCAGAACTTGCCCCTAAAAGTAGTGAAAGGAGACAAGCCTGCCTTACTAGGAAGAAATTGGTTGAGCTCACTGAAGCTGGATTGGAGTGAGATTTTCTGTGTGGAAGTGAGATTTTCATCAACGAATGAGGTTATCAAGCAGTATCCGAAGGTGTTCTGTGAAACGGGCTGTCCGATCCAAGGCTTCAAGGTGAGTGTCAGGGTACAGAAAGACGCTAGATCGGTTTACTACAAGCCACATTCCATACCATATGCACTCAAGGAGAAAGTTGAGCAAGAACTCAAAAGACTAGAGACTGAGAAGATTATTTGCAAGATAGATCGATGTAATTGGGCTACACCCATTGTTGTTGTACCTAAGTCCGATGGTAGGTAAGATTGTGTGGCGATTATAAAGTAACCGTAAACCAGGTTCTAGAGGGTAAGGTCCCCAATACATTACCGAATATAGAAGATTTGTTCACAACACTGACAGGTGGTCAGATCTTCTCAAAACTGGATCTTACGAATGCCTACTTACGGCTTTTACTAGATAAGGAGTCCAAGTCATGTTTGACTATAAATACTCATCTAGGCCTATATCAATTTAATAGGCTACCGTTTGGAGTGTCTTCCATCCCTGCCATATTCCAAGGGGTGATGAACCAGATTTTGCAAGGTATCGAAGGGTAGTATGTTATTTGGATGACATACTAATTTCAGCTCCAAATAGGCAAATTCATAATAACTTCTTCATTAAGGAGGGAGAAGTATAATGTCTGTAAGCATGTAATGTTTGTAGTGCCACACTGTGAATGTGGACATATTGTGTACTGCAACTGCAGAGTTAATAATAAACAGAACCAGGCTGTCCCGGAGGCTTCCGACAGAGCTGCCTGCCATGTTAGGAGCTGTGCGTGCTGTGCTCTGTGAATATATCACATCACTATGGGCCATTTTATGCGGTCTACAGGTGGGCGGGGGCATGGCTTCAGTGTCAGCCTGATTGTCTGGCCCGATGTCAGGGTCTGCCACCTCGTCTTCCTCTTCCTCTCTCTGGTGAGGTGGACTGTCAGACTCATCAGGCAATTCTCGTCCCTTCCTGATAGCCAAGTTCTGTAGCATGGAGCAGACCACCTTGAATTGAGCTACCTGCTCAGGGTGGTATTGGAGTCCGCCTCCTGAGTGGTCCAGGCATCAGAAGCGCTACTTCGGCACTCCAATGGTTTTCTCCACGATATTGCGAGTTGCTCTGTGGCTCTCGTTGTAATTGCCTCTCGGCCTCGGTTTGGGTGTCACGCGGGAGGGTCATCAGCCAGGTGGCGAGGCCATATCCTTTGTCCCCAAGCATCCAGCATTGACCTTGTGGCTCATTGTTAAACAAGTTAGATACAGTGTTCTCACGCAAGATGTGTGCATCATGGATGCTGCCCGGAAATTGAGCATTCACTGCCAGTATAATTTGCTTGTGGTCAACAACCAGCTGGACATTCAGGGAGTGGAATCTCTTGTGGTTCCTGAAAACCTCAGCATCCTGAAAAGGTGTCCACATTGCAATGTGCGTACAGTCTATTGCTCCCTGCACCTTGGGGAAGTTTGCAATTCTGGAGAAACCTAGAGCTCTCTCATTCTGTGCCTCCCTGGTCATAGGGAAGCTGATCAAGTCCCTCCTGCATGCATATAGGGCTTCAGTGACCTGTCTAATGCAGCGATGTGTGGCATGCTGAGAAAGTCCACAAATGTCGCCAGCTGTGGCCCGAAAAGAACCCGAGGCATAGAACGACAGTGCCGCGATGACTTTGACCTCGCTGGACAGTGCAGTTCTGATGGTGCTGGCAGCTGCAGATCTGACCTTATCAGTTGGCATACCTCAGTGATAACCTCTTTGTGGCAGCGCAGTCTCTGAAGGCAGGCAGTGTCGGGCAAGTCGAGGTAAGAATGCTTCTCCTTGTACTTGCGGGGGATGTAACGTCTGGTCCTCCTCATCTGTCTGTCACTTCGTACATTGGGCACATAATGAAGTGCAGCGTTCCTTCGACGATGTCAAGTCTGCTGCATGTATTTGGTCACCAAGAGAGGGTGAAAAAGGACAGGCCTCATTGCAGTAGCTCTATGTTTTCCACCGATTGCACACAAACAAGAAATGTCTCGACGAACACACCTCTTCAATTCCAATCAGTCACAGTGTGCTCAAGATGTTTTTAGAGGTGTTCACATCAACTACAACGACCGCAGAGTACATCCGAACTCCGCCGAGGTTGAAGCATAGCAGCCTTTTAAAGGATGCGTCATGTGATCTAGAACATGGCGTCCATAATGCTGTGATTCATCCTGGTTGGTTCCACTTTTTGTGGACAGTTTTTGGAGCGAGCGATATTGTGGGCTAAATGTGTGCGAGGTGGTGAAATTGACGACGGGTGATTTCCATGGCCGCTCGTTTGGGTAAATATGTTCTTTATGACAAAAAACAGTTGGCGGGCGTTAATATTGCATCTCGACGTTAAATCCACGAGGAAAGTAACGCTGGCCGATATTATGGGCGTTGAATTCGCCCATTCTGCTGATTCCGTCAAAAAAAAATGGGCGGGCGGTAATTTATTTTTCAGCGTTAAGCACATGGGGAAAGTAACGCTCAATGAAAAGTTTCCGAAAAATGCCCGCCAGTTTCCATTTTGGGCCAAAATGGGTGCTATGTGGCCGTTATATGTCATTTCAGTGGTAAAATGGGCGTTGAAAGTGGGTGTTAAGCAGACAAACAAAGTGGAGGTTCTATCCCAAGATGTTAAAAAGACAAATCTAAAAGCACTGTATCTGAATGCACGAAGCATCCGCAATAAGGTAGATGAATGAATAGCACAAATAGATGTAAATGGATACGATATAGTTGCAATTACGGAGACCTGGTTGCAGGGTGACCAGGGTTGGGAACTGAATATCCAAGGATATTCAATATTTAGGAAGGATAGGCAAAAAGGAAAAGGGGGACGTGTGGCATTGTTAGTAAAGGATGAAATCAGAGCAATAGTGAGAAAGGATATCAAAAAAATTAAGATGTAGACTCAGTCTGGGTGAAGCTAAAGAACACCAAAGGGCAAAAAACATTGGTGAGAGTTATCTATAGGCCTGAAAACAGTAATGGTAATGTAGGGGATGGCATCAAACAGGAAATTAGCAATGCATGTAACAAGGGTACTCCAGTAATCGTAGGTGACTTCAATCTACATATAGACTGGCCAAACCAAATTAGTAATAATACTGTGGAAGATGAATTCCTGGAGTGTGCACGAGATGGTTTTTTAGACCAGTACGTTGAAGAGCCTACTAGGGAACAGGTTATCCTAGATTGGGTATTGTGCAATGAGAGTGGGTTAATTAACAGTCTTGTTGTGTGGGGTCCTTTAGGGAAGAGTGACCATGGGCTAGAAACTCCACTTTGTTTGCATGCTTATCGCCCACTTAACGCCCATTTTACCGCTGAAATGACATATAACGCCCATATATTGCTCACTTTTGCACAAAATGGAAACTGACAGGCTTTTTTAGGAGACTTATCGTCGAGCATTATTTTCCCAATGGGCTTAACGCCGGGAAAAAATATGACCACCCGCCCACTTTTTTTGGGTGGAATCAGCAGAATGGGCGAAAACAACGCCCATAATATTGCCCAGCGTTACTTTCCGCACGGAATTAACACCAAGATTCACTATGAACGCCCGCCCACTGTTTTTTGTCGTAAAGAGCATATTTACCCAAACTAGCGGCCATGGAGATCGCCTATCGTCAATTTCATCACCTCGCATATATATCGCCCACAATATCGCTCGCTTAAAAAACTGCCCACAAAAAGTGGAACTAACTGGAATGAACGCCAGCGGTGTGGCGAGCATTTGTTAAATCCCACTCTTAGGTGAGGAGCTGTTATAGAAACATAGAAACATAGAAAATAGGTGAAAATGGGTAGGCCATTCGGGCCTTCGAGCCTGCACCGCCATTCAATAAGATCATGGCTGATCATTCCTTCAGTACCCCTTTCCTGCTTTCTCTCCATACCTCTTGATCCCCTTAACTGTAAGGGCCATACCTAACTCCCTCTTGAATATATCCAATGAACTGGCATCAACAACCCTCTGTGGCAAGGAATTCCACAGGTTAATAACTCTCTGAGTGAAGAAGTTTCTCCTCATCTCAGTCCTAAATGGCCTACCCGTTATCCTAAGACTATGTACCCTGGTTCTGGACTTCCCCAACATCAGGAACATTCTTCCTGCATCTAACCTGTCCAGTCCCGTCAGAATCTTATACGTTTCTATGAGATCCCCTCTCATCCTTCTAAACTCCAGTGAATAAAGGCCTAGTTTATCCAGTCTCTCCTCATATGACAGCCCAGCCATCCCTGGAATCAGTCTGGTGAGCCTTCGCTGCACTCCCTCAATAGCAAGAACGTCCTTCCTCAGACTAGGAGACCAAAACTGAACACAATATTCCAGGTGAGGCCTCACTAAGGCCCTGCACAACTGCAGTAAGACCTCCGTGCTCCTATATTCAAACCCCCTAGCTATGAAGGCCAACATACCATTTGTCTTCTTTACTGCCTGCTGTACCCGCGTGCCCACTTTCAGTGACTGATGAACCATGACATCCAGGTCTCGTTGCACCTCCCCTTTTCCTAATCTGCCGCCATTCAGATAATATTCTGCCTTCGTGTTTTTGCCCCCAAAATGGATAACCTCATATTTATCCACATTATACTGCATCTGCCATGCATTTGCCCACTCACCTAACCTGTCCAAGTCACCCTGCAACCTCTTAGCATCCTCCTCACAGCTCACACCGCCACCCAGTTTAGTGTCATCCGCAAACTTGGAGATATTACATTCTACTCTTTTATCCAAATCGTTAACGTATATTGTAAAGAGCTGGGGTCCCAGCACTGAGCCCTGCGGCACCCCACGAGTCACTGCCTGCCATTCTAAAAAGGACCCGTTTATCTCGACTCTCTGCTTCCTGTCTGCCAACCAGTTCTTTATCCACGCCAGTACATTACCCCCAATACCATGTGCTTTGATTTTGCACACCAATCTCTTGTGCGGGACCTTGTCAAAAGCCTTTTGAAAGTCCAAATACACCACATCCACTGGTTCTCCCTTGTCCACTTTACGAGTTACATCCTCAAAAAATTCCAGAAGATTTGTCAAACATGATTTCCCTTTCATAAATCCATGCTGACTTGGTCCGATCCTGTCACTGCTTTCCAAATGCGCTGCTATTTCATCCTTAATGATTGATTCCAACATTTTCCCCACTATTGATGTCAGGCTAACCGATCTATAATTACCTGTTTTCTCTCTCCCTCTTTTTTTTAAAAGTGGTGTTACATTAGCTACCCTCCAGTCCATAGGAACTGATCCAGGGTTGAGAGACTGTTGGAAAATGATCACCAATGCATCCACTATTTCTAGGGCCACTTCCTTAAATACTCTGGGATGCAGACTATCAGGCCCCGGGGATTTAACGGCCTTCAATCCCATCAATTTTCCTCACACAATTTCCCGCCTAATAAGGATATCTTTGAGTTCCTCCTTCTCACTAGACCCACTGTTCCCTAGTACATTCGGAAGATTATTTGTATCTTCCTTTGTGAAGACAGAACCGAAGTATTGGTTCAATTGGTCTGCCATTTCTTTGTTCCCCATTATAAATTCACCTGAATCCGATTGCAAGGGATCTACGTTTGTCTTTACTAATCTTTTTCTCTTCACATATTTATAGAAGCTTTTGCAGTCAGTTTTTATATTCCGTGCAAGCTTCCTCTTGTACTCTATTTCCCCCCTCTTAATTAAACCCTTAGTCCTCCTCTGTTGAATTCTAAATTTCTCCCAGTCCTCAGGTTTGTTGCTTTTTCTAGCCAATTTATATGCCTCTTCCTTGGTTTTAACACCATCCTTAATTTCCCTTATTAGCCATGGTTGAGCCATGTTTTATTTTTACTCCAGACATGGATGTACAATTGCTGAAGTTCATCCATGTGATCTTTAAATGTTTGCCATTGCTTATCCACCATCAACCCTTTAAGTATCCTCTGCCAGTCTATTCTAGCCAATTCACGCCTCATACCGTCGAAGTTACCTTTCCTTAAGTTCAGGACCCTAGTTTCCGAATTAACTTTGTCACTCTCCATCTTAATAAGGAATTCTACCATATTATGGTCACTTTTCCTCAAGGGGCCTCGCACAACAAGATTGCTAATTAGTCCTTTCTCATTACACATCACCCAGTCTAGGATGGCCAGCTCCCTGGTTGGTTCCTCGACATATTGGTCTAGAAAACCATCCCTAATACATTCCAGGAAATCCTCCTCCACCGCATTGCTACCAGTTAGGTTAGCCCAATCAATATGTAGATTGACGTCGCCCATGATAACTGCTGTACCTTTATTGCATACATCCCTTATTCTTGTTTGATGCGGTCCCCAACCTCACTACTACTATTTGGTGATCTATACACAACTCCCACTATCGTTTTCTGCCCTTTGGAATTCCGCAGCTCCACCCATTCCACATCATCCAGGCTAATGTCCTTCCTTGCAATTGCATTGATATACTCTTTAACCAGCAACGCCACCCCGCCTCCTTTTCCTTTCTGTCTATCCTTCCTAAATGCTGAATACCCCTGGATGTTGAGTTCCCAGCCTTGGTCACCCTGGAGCCATGTCTCCGTGATGCCAATCACATCATATCCGTTAACTGCTATCTGCGCAGTTAATTCATCCACCTTATTCCGAATACTCCTCGCATTGAGGCACAGAACCTCCAGGCTTGTCTTTTTAACACACTTTGCCCCTTTTGAATCTTGCTGTAATGTGGCCCTTTTTGCTTTTTGCCTTGGGTTTCTCTGCCCTCCACTTTTACTATTCTCCTTTCTATCTTTTGCTTCTGCCCCCATTCTATTTCCCTCTGTTTTCTTGCATAGGTTCCCATCCCCCTGCCATATTAGTTTAACTCCTCCCCAACAGCACTAGCAAACACTCCCCCTCGGACATTGGTTCCGGTCCTGCCCAGGTGCAGACCGTCCGGTTTGTACTGGTCCCACCTCCCCCAGAACCGGTTCCAATGTCCCAGGAATTTGAATCCCTCCCTTCTGCACCACTCCTCAAGCCACGTATTCATCTGAGCTATCCTGCGATTCCTACTCTGACTAGCATGTGGCACTGGTAGCAATCCTGAGATTACTACTTTTGAGGTTCTACTTTTTAATTTAACTCCTAGCTCCCTAAATTCGTCTCGTAGGACCTCATCCCATTTTTTACCTATGTGATTGGTACCTATATGCACCACGACAACTGGCTGTTCACCCTCCCTTTTCAGAATGTCCTGCACTCACTCTGAGACATTCTTGACCGGAAAGATATGCCAGAAAGAGCGCTGATGTGAGTGACAATGCTGACACACTGCTGTGTGTGTGCAGCTCAGATATCAATGGTGTCCATCACCTTGGTACCAGTTAAAGTTTACGTTGATTGATGTTAAGTTGTCTTTAACCCTTTGATGGTAAGGTTATGTTCAATAACAAAAGTTTAATACCAACATTGGTCTGAAATCATAAGTATCACAGCAAATAACACCCAACCCCCGCCCACACTCAACTTTTTCCTCCATTGACATAAATCAAATGTTCAACATGTCCACCAACACAGCATACAAAGGCAAAGCAGGATCGTGGTCCTCAGCCTCCATACATTGCAACAAATTGCATATACCCAGATGGAGAGATAACAACCATCACCTACTCACATGCACCTCACTTTCCTTCCCCCCTCTCCTTCTTCTCCCCACCTCTACCCCTTCCCCTCCTTGCTCCATGGTGCCTGGCCGAGGAGCTCCTGAGGCGGTGCGTCATTGGGGGGGTTGAAGCTAGCTGTGGTGGTTGCACGGGTACGGGAGCAGGGTGTGCTGAGGGGGCAACATTCTCTGATGCAGAAGCAGGATCTTGGTCCTTGCTTTCATCTGCCATTCGCAGTGGTGGAGCGGGACTTGGGGTGGAGTGCTGTGCTCGGGGACCACTGGGAGGCCTGTGGCAGCAGTGTTCCTGGCTACCAGTTCCAGGGCCTCCTCCACCCTTCCATGTTATATCTTATTTGTTGGACAGAAACTCAGTGCCAACTATGCTCTTGGTGCTTAGTAGGCTTTTTGCTACTGGTGAATCTCTGTCGTGCCTCCCACAACAGCCAGACAAGCGCACACTACAGCCACACATGCTTTCAGTGTCTCTGAGCTCCCTCTCACTCTTCTGCGCATGTCATGATGACCCTTGACCTCCTGAATCGCGGGAATTGAGTGTTGCCATGCCGTTGCAAAGGACAGCGACACTTTACGGCAGAAGGTCAAAAAAATTTAAAGCTACCGCCCATTTGATATTGCTCGCAGTAACGGCCATTTTCAAAAATGTAAACTAGGTGTTTTGAGAATGGGCGAGAAGCCGGCGATCTGAAAACCCTTTTTTAACGCCCGTGCCAGAACTAACGTCCATTTTTGGGCGCTAAACACAAAAGTGGAGGTTTTAGCCCCATAACATGATTGAATTATTTATTAAGATGGAAAGTAAATAGTCCAACCCGAAACTAGGGTCCTAAATCTAAACAACGGAAACTACGAAGGTATGAGGAATGAATTGGCTAGGATAGATTGGGAAGATTCATTAAAAGGCATGACAGTGGATAGGCAATGGCTAACATTTAAGGAATGAATGCATGATTTGCAACAATTATACATTCCTTTCTAATGCAAAAACACAAAAGGAAAAGTGGCCCAACCATGGATAACAAAAGAAATTAAGGATAGTATTTGATCCAAAGAGGAGTCATACAAAGTTGCCAGAAAAAGTAGCAAACCTGAGGATTGGGAGCAGTTTAGAATTCAGTAAAAAGGACCAAGAGATTGATTAAGAGGGGAAAAATAGAGTTTGAGAGTAAACTTGCAAGGAACATAAAAACCAACTACAAAAGTTTCTACAAGTATGTAAAAAGAAAAAGATTAGTGAAGACAAATGTAGTCCTTTACAGTCAGAAACGGGAGAATTTGTAATGGGGAACAAGGAAATGGCAGAACAATTAAATTAATACTTCGGTTCTGTCTTCACGGAAGAGGACACAAATAACGTCCCAGAAATGCTCGGGAACTAAGGGTCTAGTGAACAAGAGGAATGAAAGGAAAGGATTATTAGTAAGAAAATTGTGCTGGCGAAACTAATGGGACTGAAAGCCAATAAATCCCCAGGGTCTGATAATCTGCAGCCCAGAGTACGATCAGAGGTAGCCATGGAAATAGTGGATGCATTGGTTGTCATCTTCCAAAATTCTATAGATTATGGAACAGTTCCTGCAGATTGGAGGGTGGCAAATGTAACCCCACAATTTAAGAAAGGAGGGAGAGAGAAAACGGGGAACTACAGACCGGTTAACCTAACATCAGTAGTAGGGAAAATGCTAGTGTCTATTATAAAGGATGTGATAATGGGACACTTAGATAATATCAACGGGATTAGACAAAGTAAACATGGATTTATGAAAGGAAAATTGTGTTTGACAAATCTACTGGAGTTTTTTGAGGATGTAATTGATAGAATAGATAAAGGAGAACCAGTAGATGAAGTGTACTTGGATTTTCAGAAGGCCTTTGATAAAGTCCCACATAAGAGGTTAGTGTGCAAAATTAAAGCACATAGGATTGGGGGTAATATACTCACATGGATTGAAAATTGGTTAACTGACAGGAAACAGAGTAGGAATAAACGGATCTTTTTTGGGGTGGCGGGCAGTGATTAGTGGGATACCACAGGGATCAGTGCTTGGGCCCCAGCTATTCATAACATATATAAATGATTTGGATGAGGGAACCAAATGTAATATTTCCAAGTTTGCTGATGACACAAAACTAGGTGGGACTGTGAGTTGTGAGGAGGATGCAAAGATGCTGCAAGGCGATTTAGATAAGTTGAGTGAGTGGGCAAACACATGGCAGATGCAGTATAACGTGGATAAATGTGAAGTTATCCACTTTGATAGGAAAAACGTAAGGACAAAATATTATTTAAATCGTGATAGCTTGGGAAATGTTGATGTACAGAAGGACCTGGGTGTTCTTGTACACCAGTCATTGAAAGCAAACATGCAGATGAAGCAAGCCATTAGGAAGGCAAATGGTATGTTGGTCTTCATTGCAAGAGGATTTGAGTACAGGAGCAAGGATGTCTTACTACAGTTATACAGGGTCTTGGTGAGACCACACCTGGAGTATTATGTGCAGTTTTGGTCTCCTTACCTAAGAAAGAAATGATTAAGAAAGGGAAGATAGACTATGAAAGTAAACTAGCCCAAAATATAAAAACAGATAGCAAAAGTTTCCATAGGTATATAAAAAGGAAAAAAGTACCTAAAGTAAATGTTGGCCCCTTAGAGGACGAGACCGGGGAATTAGTAATGGGGAACATGGAGATGGCAGAAACTCTGAACAAATATTTTGTATCAGTCTTTACGTTAGAGGACACTAACAATATCCCAATAGTGGATAGTCAAGGGGCTATAGGGGGGAGGAACTTAACATAATCACAATCACTAACGAGGTGGTACTTAGTAAGATAATGGGACTAAAGGCAAATAAATCCCCCGGACCTGATGGCTTGCATCCTAGGGTCTTAAGAGAAGTAGCAGCAGGGATAGTGGATGCACTGGTTGTAATTTACAAAATTCCCTGGATTCTGGTGAGGCCCCAGCAGATTGGAAAACTGCAAATGTAATGCCCCTATTTAAAAAAGAAGGCAGACAAAAAGCAGGAAACTATAGACCAGTTAGCCTAACATCTGTGGTTGGGAAAATGTTGGAGTCCATTATTAAAGAAGCAGTAGCAGGACATTTGGAAAAGCATAATTCGGTCAGGCAGAGTCAGCATGGATTTATGAAGGGGAAGTCATGTTTGACAAATTTGCTGGAATTCTTTGAGGATGTAATGAACAGGGTGGATAAAGGGGAATCAGTGGATGTGATGTATTTGGACTTCCAGAAGGCATTTGACAAGGTGCCACATAAAAGGTTACTGCACAAGATAAAAGTTCATGGGGTTGGGGGTGATATATTAGCATGGATAGAGGATTGGCTAACTAACAGAAAGCAGAGAGTTGGGATAAATGGTTCATTCTCGGGTTGGCAATCAGTAACTAGTGGTGTGCCGCAGGGATCAGTGCTGGGGCCCCAACTATTTACACTCTATATTAACGACTTGGAAGAAGGGACCGAGTGTAACGTAGCCAAGTTTGCTGATGATACAAAGATGGAAGGAAAAGCAATGTGTGAGGAGGATTCAAAAAAATCTGCAAAAGGACACAGACAGGCTAAGTGAGTGGACAAAAATTTGTCAGATGGAGTATAATGTTGGAAAGTGTGAGGTCATGCACTTTGGCAGAAAAAATCAAAGAGGAAGTTATTATTTAAATGGAGAAAGATTGCTGCAGTACAGTGGGACCTGGGGGGTACTTGTGCATGAAACACAAAAGGATAGTATGCAAGTACAGCAAGTGATCAGGAAGGCCAATGGAATTTTGGCCTTTATTGCAAAGGGGATGGAGTATAAAAGCAGGGAAGTCTTGCTACAGTTATACAGGGTATTGGTGAGGCCACACCTGGAATACTGTGTGCAGTTTTGGTTTCCATATTTACGAGAGGATATACTTGCTTTGGAGACAGTTCAAGAAGGTTCACTAGGTTGATTCCAGAGATGATGAGGCTGACTTACGAGGAAAGGTTGAGTAGATTGGGCCTCTACTCATTGGAATTCAGAAGATTGAGAGGTGATCTTTTCAAAACGTATAAGATTATGAGGGGGCTTGACAAGGTGGATACAGAGAGAATGTTTCCACTGATGGGGGAGACTAGAACTAGGGGGCTTAATCTTAGAATAAGGGGCCGCCCATTTAAAACTGAGATGAGGAGAAATTTATTTTCTCAGAGGGTTGTGGACCTGTGGATTTCGCTGCCTCAGAGAGCTATGAAGTTGGGATATTAAATAAATTTAAGACAGAGATAAACAGTTTCTTAACTGATAAGGGAATAAGGGGTATGGGGAGTGGGCAGGAAAGTGGACCTGAGTCCATGATCAGATCAGCCAAGATCGTATTATATGGCAGAGCTGCCTGAGAGGCCGTATGGCCTACTCCTGTTCCTATTTCTTATGTTCTTATGTTCTTATAAAGGATATACTTGCCATAGAGGGAGTGCAGCGAAGGCTCACCCGACTGATTCCTGGGATGGCAGGACTGCCACATGAGGAGAGATTGGGTCGATTGGGTGACTAGAGTTTAGTAGAATGAGAGGGGATCTCATTGAAATGTATAAAGTTCTGATGCGGTTGGACAGATTGGATGCGGGGTGGATGGTTCCCCTGGCTGGGAAGTCTTGAACAAGGGGTCACAGTCTCAGGATATGGGGTAGGAAATTTAGGACTGAGATGAGGAGAAATTTCTTCACTCAATGGGTGGTGAACCTGTGGAATTCTCTACCACAGAAGGCTGTGAAGGTCAAGTCACTGAATATATTTAAGAAGAAAATCAATAGATTTCTGGACACAAAAGGCATCAAGGGGTATGGGGAGAAAGCGGGAATATGATGTTGAGATAGAGGATTAGCCATGATCATATTGAATGGCGGTGATGGGCCGAATGGCCTACTACTGCCCCTATTTTCTTTGTTTCTGTGTTTCTATGATTCAGTAGAATAATAATATCACAATTTAAACTTGAAACTATTTCCTAAAAGTATATAGATTTTCATTTTGTAAATATGTAGGAAATAAAAAGGGCAGTGTTGTCGTTAAAAATGGAAATTTATATTCAATGATCTGGAGGCCTGGGTATTTAATTCCAAAGACTGGGATTGATAACAACACTGGTTGAAAAAATTCAAAGTAAATTTGCTCAGAAAATCTTCTGCCTCCTGCCTTGGAGTTAGAACCTCCACTTTTTTTGCATGCTTAATGCACACTTAACGCCCATTTTACCGCTGAAATGACGTACAACGCCCATATATCACCCATTTTGGCACAAAATGGAAACTGATGGGAATTTTTAGCAAACTTATCGCTGAGCATTACTTTTCCCCATGTGCTTAACGCCGGGAAACAATATGACCGCCCGCCCACTTTTTTTGGGTGGAATCAGCAGAATGGGCAAAATCAACGCCCATTATATCGGCCAGCATTATTTTCCGCACGGAATTATCGCCCGCCCACTGTTTTTTGTCGTAAAGAACATATTTACCCAAATTAGCGGCCATGAGATCGCCCAGCATCAATTTCACCACCTTGCACACATATCGGCCACAATATCGTTTACCCAAAAAAACGGCCACAAAAAGTGGAACTAACCGGAATGAACGGCAGCGGTGTGGCTGGCATTTGTTAAATCCCACTCTTACGTGAGGAGCTGATATCTGAAAGATTTGCCTGAAAGAGCGTTGATGTGAGTGACAATGCTGACACACTGCTGTGTGTGTGCAGCTCAGACATCAATGGTGCCCATCATCTTGGTGCCAGTTGAAGTTTACGTTTATTGATGTTAAGTTGTATTTAACCTTTTCATGGAAAGGAATCACCAGTGTGTAACGGTCCAGTGATCTGAGACAATATGCAACAAGGTTATGTTCAATAACAAAAATTTAATACCAACATTGTCAGAAATCATAAGTATCACAGCCAATAACACCCAAACCCCACCCACACCCCACTTTTTCCACCATTGACTTAAATCATGTCCAGCAACACAGAATACAAAGGCAAAGCAGGAGCAACAAATTGCATACACCCAGATGGAGATATAACACAGCCATCACCTGCACACATGCACCTCAATTTCCTTCCCACCTCCCCTTCTTCTCCCCACCTTCCGCTCCTCGTTCCATGGCGCCTGGCCGAGGAGCTCCTCAGGCGGTGCCTCATTGGGGACGATGAAGGCAGATGCGATCGTTGCATGGGTACAGGAGCGAGGGGTGCTGAGGGGGAAACATTCTCTGATGCAGAAGCAGAATCTTGGTCCTTGCTCTCATCTGTCGTTCGCTGTGGTGGTGTGGAACCTAGAGGTGGAGTGCCGTGCTCGGGTATCACTGGGAGGCCTGTGGCAGCAGTGTTCCTGGCTATCGCATCCAGGGCCTCTGTCATGTATGGAATGTACTCGGTCATGGTGGCCAGCTGTCTGGATATGCCCCCCAATGCTTCGATGAGCGGGTCACCAATGTCTACAGTCCTCCTGGACAACTATATCATCTCTCCTGTTATGTATTTATGCTTGGGGTCACCAGACACTAGGGGCACCACTATCAGAGGTCATCGGGCTGGACGCGTGCCTGCGCGGTCACTGGTATATAAGCGTGGGTACCATGTCACGCGGGTTACTTTGGGCACAAATAAAGTTGGATCAGGTTTACACCTGAGGCAGTTTACAGTAACAAGTTTTGTGAGTCATTACATTTATTACATTTGGCGACGAGGTAACTTAAGAACCTTCGCATGTACAATGGGCATTATTGGAATTCTGGAGAGATTCACGAATGGCAAGGATTGGACTGATTTTATCGACCGCCCGGATCAGTATTTTGTGGCCAACAAAATGGAGGGAGACGCTGACACAGTTCGGCACAGGGCAGTTTTCCTCACCGTTTGTGGTCCAAAAATTTATGGCCTCATGAAGAATCTTCTCGCCTTTACAGCCAATGGACAAAGAATATAGGGATTTTTGTGCTTTGGTGCATGACCATCTTAAGCCAAAAAAGGGGATCATCATCTCACGCTATTGCATCTACACACATGTTTGTGCTGAGGGCCAGGATGTGTTGGGATTCGTCACCGGCCTGCGACATCTTGCTGAGCCGTGTAAGTTTGGGAACGTGTTGGAAGGCACGCTGTGAGATTTCTTCATGATAGGCTTCAAACATGATGTGATTCTTTGGAAGCTATTGGCCGAAGAGAAGCTGGATTTGAGCACGGCCATCGCGACTGCCCAGGCATGCATGATGACTGATGATAATTTGAGGCAGATATCATCAAAGAGTCGGAGCTCCACGGCAAGTACTGTAAACAAGATTGTGTCGTCGTCTGACAGAGCTGCTTATGACAGGGCCTACTCGACTGCTTATGTGAAACCTGTAGCTGCTCAAATCCACCAACTGTTGCGAATTCGATTTCAAACTGTTGGCGTTGTGGGGGTAATCATCGGCCTCATCAGTTTTGGTTTAAACAGTACTCCTGTAATGGCTGTTCGAAAGTGGGGCATCTTCAGAGAATGTGCCCACAACTGAGCAAGCGCGCTGCCGATCATCACATTGCTGATGATGACCAGTCCAGTGCTGGACCGGATACACAACCCGAAGAGGAAGTGTGTGGTCTGTATTTGTTCTTGGGAAAGAGCCAGCAGATAATTGTTAATGTGAAGCTGAATGGCGTGCCTGTATCAATGAAGCTGGACACGGGTGCAAGTCAGTCGATAATGAGCCAAAGGACATTCGACAAGCTGTGGGACAGAGGCTGTGAAGCCTAAGCTGAGTCCAGTCAATATCAAGTTGCGTACATACACTAAGAAACTCATATCGGTGATTGGCAGTGCAGTAGTCAAGGTGTCATATGATGATGTGGTTAATGATCTACCGTAATGGATTGTCCCAGGTAATGGTCCAATGCTGTTCAGCCAGAATTGGCTTGAGAAAATCAAATGGAATTGGAATGCTATCAAAGCGTTGTCATCAGTGGATGACACTTCGTGTGCTCAAGTGTTGAAGAAGTTTCTGTTATCTTTTTAACCCTTGGCAACCTGTATCACACCACCACCAGAGGGCCCACCTGTTGGAGTCCCAAGGGATCACAGCATCCCTTGGGAGCACTGTATATAAGCAGGCCACCTACGAGGTACCTGCACTCTGGAGTCTAATTAAAGGAGCTAAGGTCACACTTACTCATTGCTTACAATACTCAATTTCATCTTTATTATGAGTGTAACAATTGACGACGAGATAACAAACAACCGTGCGAAAATGCAAAGAACAGTTGGTATCCTGGAGAAGTTCTCAGAAGGGGATGATTGGGAGGCCTTCATGGAGAGACTCGACCAATGCTTCATGGCCAACGAGCTGGAAGGGGACGAAAACGCTGCCAAGCGAAGGGCGATCCTCCTTACCGTCTGTGGGGCAACAACCTATGGCCTCATGAAGAATCTTCTAGCTCCAGTAAAACCAACAACCAAATCCTATGAAGAATTGTGTACGCTGGTCCGGGAGCACCTAAATCCTAAGGAAAGCATTTTGATGGCGAGATATCAGTTCTACACGTGTCAATGGTTGGAGGGCCAGGAAGTGGCGAGCTATGTCGTCGAACTAAGGCACCTTGCAGGACATTGCGAATTTGATGGATTCCTTGAACAAATGCTGAGAGACTTTTTTGTGCTTGGCATTGGCCATGAGGTAATCCTTCGCAAACTATTGACTGTTGAAACACCGAATCTGAGCAAAGCCATAACCATAGCCCAGGCATTTATGTCCACCAGCGATAACACCAAACAAATTTCGCTGCATAAAGAGGTTTTGGCTAGTACTGTGCACAAAGTAATGTCGTTTTCGAGCAGGATGTACATGGAAGAATATACAGGCCGGCTGCTGCATGACCTCAAATGACCCAGAGTCCGCCATCAATTGTTAATGTGAGGCAGTTAACACCTTGTTGGCGTTGTGGAGGTGATCATCGGGCCCATCAATACCGCTTAAAGCACTATGCGTACAACGGCTGCAGAACAATGGGACACCTCCAGCGAATGTGCAGGCGAGCTGCAAACCCTACAAAACCTGCAAACCACCACGTTGCAGAGGAAGGGAGTGCAGCGAAGGTTCACCAGACTGATTCCCGGGATGGCTGGACTATCATATGAGGAGAGACTGGATCGACTGGGCCTTTATTCACTGGAGTTTAGAATGATGAGAGGGGATCTCATAGAAACATATAAAATTCTGACGGGACTGGACAGGTTAGATGCAGGAAGAATGTTCCAGAAGTTGGGGAAGTCCAGAACCAGGGGACACAGTCTAAGGATAAGGGGTAAGCCATTTAGGACTGAGATGAGCTGAAACTTCTTCACTCAGAGAGTTGTTAACCTGTGGAATTCACTACCGCAGAGAGTTATTGATGCCAGTTCGTTGGATATATTCAAGAGGGAGTTAGATGTGGGCCTTACGGCTAAAGGGATCAAGGGGTATGGAGAGAAAGCAGGAAAGGGATACTGAGATGAATGATCAGCCATGATGTTATTGAATGGTGGTGCAGGCTCAAAGGGTCAAATGGCCTCCTCCTGCACCTATTTTAAGAAAATAAGAATAAGAAAAGATCGATTCACAGTGGATCAGGCTGAACTTGAGACTCAAACCGAGGAGGCAGAAATGTACAGGGTACATACCTTCACCACGAAATGTCCACCAATAATGTTAAAAGTTGAACTGAATGGAATTCCAGTATTCATGGAATTGGACACGGGTGCGAGTCAGTCCATAATGAGCAAAAAGGCCTTCGACAGGCTGTGGTACAATGAGGCACACAGGCCCAAGCTCAGCCCCATTCACACCAAGCTAAGAATTTATACCAAAAAACTGATCCCTGTAATTGGCAGTGCAGAGGTCAAAGTCACCTATGATAGAGCAGTGAACGAACTTCCACTATGGATCGTGCCAGCGGATGGCTCCACACTGTTCGCCAGAAGCTGACTGGGAAAAATCCGCTGGAACTGGGATGACATCTGAGCGTTTCCGTCTGTCGACAAAGCCTCATGTGCCCAGGTTCTGAGCAGATTTCCATCGTTGTTCGAGCTAGGCATTGGAAGTTTCTTAGGAGCGAAAGTGCAGATCTATTTGGTTCCCGGTACACGACCCATCCACCAGAAGGCACGTATATGATGCGAGAGAAAGTGGAAATTGAGCAGGACAGGCTGCAGTGAGAAGGCATCATCGCGCCGGTGGAATTCAATGAGTGGGCCAGTCCAATTGTCCCGGTTCTCAAAAGTGACGGCACGGTCAGAATTTGTGGGGACTATAAAGTAACGATTAACCGTTTTTCGCAACAGGACCAGTACCCGCTACCCAAAGCAGACGAGCTATTTATGACCCTGGCTGGAGGAAAGACATTCACCAAGTTGGACCTAACCTTGGCCTACGTGACGCAGGAGCTGGAGGAATCTTCGATAGGCCTCACCTGCATCAACACACACAAAGGTCTGTTCATCTATAACAGATGCCCATTCGGGATTCGGTCGGCTGCGGCAATTTTCCAACGCAACATAGAGAGCCTGCTAAAATTGGTTCCTCGCACCATGGTTTTCCAGCACGACATACTGGTCACAGGTCGGGACACCATCGAACACTTGAAGAATCTGGAAGAGGTTCTAAGTCAGCTAGATCGCGTGGGACTCAGGTTGAAATGCTCGGTGTGTTCTCCTAGCGCCAGAGGTCAAGTTCTTGGGAAGAAGAATCACAGCAGACGGCATCAGACCCACCGATGCCAAGATGGAGGCCATCAAGAACGTGCCGAGACCACAGAACGTGACGGAGCTGTGGTCGGTCCTGGGACTCCTCAACTATTTCGGTAATTTCCTACCCGGGTTAAGCAACTTGCTAGAACCCATACATGTGCTACTGCGCAAGGGAGACGACTGGGTATGGGGGAATTCACAAGAAGCTGCCTTTGAGAAAGCCAGAAACCTGTTATGTTCCCACAAACTGCTTGTTCTGTATAACCCATGTAAACGATTAGTGCTAGCTTGCGATGCATCGTCATACGGGATCGGGTGTGTGTTACAACAGGCTAACGAATCGGGGATTTTGCAACCGGTCGCCTATGCGTCCAGGAGTCTGTCCAAGGCCAAAAGGGTCTGCAGCATGATTGAAAAAGAAGCTCTGGCGTGCGTTTACGGGGTGAAAAAAATGCACCAGTATTTGTTTGGTCTCAAGTTTGAGCTTGAAACTGACCATAAGCTGCTCATATTTCTCAGAGAGCAAAGGGATTAACACCAATGCCTCTGCCTGCATCCAAAGATGGGCGCTCACGCTGTAGGCATACAACTATGTAATCAGCCACAGACCGGGCACAGAGAACTGCGCTGATGCTCTCAGTCGGCTACCATTGCCCACCAGCAGGATGGAAATGGCACAGCCTGCAGACTTACTCATGGTAGAAACATAGAAACATAGAAACATAGAAAATAGGTGCAGGAGTAGGCCATTCGGCCCTTCTAGCCTGCAGCGCCATTCAATGAGTTCATGGCTGAACATGCAACTTCAGTACCCCATTCCTGCTTTCTCGCCATACCCCTTGATCCCCCTAGTAGTAAGGACTACATCTAACTCCCTTTTGAATATATTTAGTGAATTGGCCTCAACAACTTTCTGTGGTAGAGAATTCCACAGGTTCACCACTCTGGGTGATGAAGTTTCTCCTCATCTTGGTCCTAAATGGCTTACCCCTTATCCTTAGACTGTGACCCCTGGTTCTGGACTTCCCCAACATTGGGAACATTCTTCCTGCATCCAACCTGTCTAAACCCGTCAGAATTTTAAACGTTTCTATGAGGTCCCCTCTCATTCTTCTGAACTCCAGTGAATACAAGCCCAGTTGATCCAGTCTTTCTTGATAGGTCAGTCCCACCATCCCGGGAATCAGTCTGGTGAACCTTCGCTGCACTCCCTCAATAGCAAGAATGTTCTTCCTCAAGTTAGGAGACCAAAACTGTACACAATACTCCAGGTGTGGCCTCACCAAGGCCCTGTACAACTGTAGCAACACTTCCCTGCCCCTGTACTCAAATCCCCTCGCTATGAAGGCCAACATGCCATTTGTTTTCTTAACCGCCTGCTGTACCTGCATGCCAACCTTCAATGACTGATGTACCATGACACCCAGGTCTTGTTGCACCTCCCCTTTTCCTAATCTGTCACCATTCAGATAATAGTCTGTCTCTCTGTTTTTACCACCAAAGTGGATAATCTCACATTTATCCACATTATACTTCATCTGCCATGCATTTGCCCACTCACCTAACCTATCCAAGGCACTCTACAGCCTCATAGCATCCTCCTCGCAGCTCACACTGCCACCCAACTTAGTGTCATCTGCAAATTTGGAGATACTACATTTAATCCCCTCGTCTAAATCATTAATGTACAGTGTAAACAGCTGAGGTCCCAGCACAGAACTCTGCGGTACCCCACTACTCACTGCCTGCCATTCTGAAAAGTACCCATTTACTCCTACTCTTTGCTTCCTGACTGACAACCAGTTCTCAATCCATGTCAGCACACTACCCCCAATCCCATGTGCTTTAACTTTGCACATTAATCTCTTGTGTAGGACCTTGTCGAAAGCCTTCTGAAAGTCCAAATACACCACATCAACTGGTTTTCCCTTGTCCACTCTACTGGTAACATCCTCAAAAAATTCCAGAAGATTTGTCAAGCATGATTTTCCTTTCACAAATCCATGCTGACTTGGACCTATCATTTCACCTCTTTCCAAATGTGCTGCTATGACATCCTTAATAATTGATTCCATCATTTTACCCACTACCGATGTCAGGCTGACCGGTCTATAATTCCTTGTTTTCTCTTTCCCTCCTTTTTTAAAAAGTGGGGTTACATTGGCTACCCTCCACTCCATAGGAACTGATCCAGAGTCAATGGAATGTTGGAAAATGACTGTCAATGCATCCGCTATTTCCAAGGCCACCTCCTTAAGTACTCTGGGATGCAGTCCATCAGGCCCTGGGGATTTATCGGTCTTCAACCCCATCAATTTCCCCAACACAATTTCCCGACTAATAAGTATTTCCCTCAGTTCCTCCTCCTTACTAGGCCCTCTGACCCCTTTTATATCCGGAAGGTTGTTTGTGTCCTCCTTGGTGAATACCGAACCAAAGTATTTGTTCAATTGGTCTGCCATTTCTTTGTTCCCCGTTATGACTTCCCCTGATTCTGACTGCAGGGGACCTACGTTTGTCTTTACTAACCTTTTTCTCTTTACATATCTATAGAAACTTTTGCAATCCGTCTTAATGTTCCCTGCAAGCTTCTTCTTGTACTCCATTTTCCCTGCCCTAATCAAACCCTTTGTCCTCCTCTGCTGAGTTCTAAATTTCTCCCAGTCCCCGGGTTCGCTGCTATTTCTGGCCAATTTGTATGCTAGTTCCTTGGCTTTAATACTATCCCTGATTTTCCTTGATAGCCACGGTTGAGCCACCTTCCCTTTTTTATTTTTATGCCAGACAGGAATGTACAATTGTTGTAGTTCATCCATGCGGTCTCTAAATGTCTGCCATTGCCCATCCACTGTCAACCCCTTAAGTATCATTCGCCAATCTATCCTAGCCAATTCACGCCTCATACCTTCAAAGTTACCCTTCTTTAAGTTCTAAACCATGGTCTCTGAATTAACTGTTTCATTCTCCATCCTAATGCAGAATTCCACCATATTATGGTCACTCTTCCCCAAGGGGCCTCACACAACGAGCTTGCTAATTAATCCTCTCTCATTACACAACACCCAGTCTAAGATGGCCTCCCCCCTAGTTGGTTCCTCGACATATTGGTCTCGAAAACTATCCCTTATGCACTCCAGGAAATCCTCCTCTACCGTATTGCTTCCAGTTTGGCTAGCCCAATCTATGTGCATATTAAAGTCACCCATTATAACTGCTGCACCTTTATTGCATGCACCCCTAATTTCCTGTTTGATGCCCTCCCCAACATCACTACTACTGTTTGGAGGTCTGCACACAACTCCCACTAACGTTTTTTGCCCTTTGGTGTTCTGTAGCTCTACCCATATAGATTCCACATCATCCAAGCTAATGTCCTTCCTAACTATTGCATTAATCTCCTCTTTAACCAGCAATGCTACCCCACCTCCTTTTCTTTTTATTCTATCCTTCCTGAATGTTGAATACCCCTGGATGTTGAGTTCCCAGCCCTGATCATCCTGGAGCCACGTCTCCATAATCCCAATCACATCATATTTGTTAACATCTATTTGCACAGTTAATTCATCCACTTTATTACGGATACTCCTTGCATTAAAACACAAAGCCTTCAGGCTTGTTTTTTTTACACCCTTCGTCCTTTTAGAATTATGCTGTACAGTGGCCCTTTTTGTTCTTTGCCTTGGGTTTCTCTGCCCTCCACTTTTACTCATCTCCTTTCTGTCTTTTGCTTTTGTCTCCTTTTTGTTTCCCTCTGTCTCCCTGCATTGGTTCCCATCCCCCTGCCATATTAGTTTAACTCCTCCCCAACAGCACTAGTAAACACTCCCCCTAGGACATTGATTCCGGCCCTGCCCAGGTGCAGACCGTCTGGTTTGCACTGGTCCCACCTCCCCCAGAACCGGTTCCAATGCCCCAGGAATTTGAATCCCTCCCTGCTGCACCACTGCTCAAGCCACGTATTCATCTGTGCTATCCTGCGATTCCTACTCTGATTAGCACGTGGCACTGGTAGCAATCCCGAGATTACTACTTTTGAGGTCCTACTTTTTAATTTAGCTCCTAGCTCCTAGCTCCTCGTTTTGTAGGACCTCATCCCTTTTTTTACCTATGTCGTTGATACCAATGTGCACCACGACAACTTGCTGTTCTCCCTCCCTTTTTAGAATGTCCTGCACCCACTCCGAGACATCCTTGACCCTTGCACCAGGGAGGCAACATACCATCCTGGAGTCTCGGTTGCGGCCGCAGAAACGCCTATCTATTCCCCTCACAATTGAATCCCCTATCACTATCGCTCTCCCACTCTTTTTCCTGCCCTCCTGTGCAACAGAGCCAGCCACGGTGCCATGAACTTGGCTGCTGCTGCCCTCCCCTGATGAGTCATCCCCCTCAACAGCACTCAAAATGGTGTATCTGTTTTGCAGGGGGATGACCGCAGGGGACCCCTGCACTACCTTCCTTGCACTGCTCTTCCTGCTGGTCTTCCATTCCCTATCTGGCTGTGGACCCTTCACCTGCGATAAGACCAATTCGCTACACGTGCTACTCACGTCATTCTCAGCATCGTGGATGCTCCAGAGTGAATCCACCCTCAGCTCCAACTCCGCAACGCCGTCCGTCAGGAGCTGGAGCCGGATACACTTCCCGCAGATGTAGTCGTCAGGGACACTGGAGTCGTCCCTGAGTTCCCACATGGTACAGGAGGAGCATATCACGTGACCGAGCTCTCCTGCCATGACTTAACCCTTAGATAACCATAAATTGATAAGAACAATGTTAAAAGTTACTGACTGATATAAAAAAGAAAAAGAAAAGCTACTCACCAATCACCAGCCAATCACTTACCCCCTTGGCTGTGACACCACCTTTTGATTTCTTTCGACTTCTTTTTTGCATTCTCTCCCAGCTGGAGCTGTACAAGTACGCCTCTCTCCCCGGACTGCCCGACTGCTGAGCCTTTATAGGCCGCTGCCTCTCACCGACTCCCGCCTCTCTCGACGCTCCCCGGACTGCCCGACTGCTGAGCCTTTATAGGCCGCTGCCTCTCACCGACTCCTGCCTCTCTCGACGCTCCCCGGACTGCCCGACTGCTGAGCCTTTATAGGCCGCTGCCTCTCGCCGACTCCCGCCTCTCTCGACGCTCCCTGGACTGCCCGACTGCTGAGCCATTATAAGCTGCTGCCTCTCACCAACATGATGATGGATGCATTCCAAAATGAAAAGTCACCCGTTACGGCCTGCCAGATCAGGACCAGGACCAGCCAGGATCCTTTACTGTCTTTGGTAAAAAACTGTGTCCGCCATGGGAGCTGGTCCAGCGTCCCAGCGGAGATGCAGGAAGAGATTAAGCCGTTCCACAGGCGCAAAGACGAAATGTCCTTGCAGGCGGACTGTCTTTTGTGGGGTAATCACATGGGCTTGCCCAAGAAAGGCAGAGAAAAGTTCATCCGTGACCTACACAGCACCCACCCAGGCATTGTAATGATGAAAGCTATAGCCAGATCCCATGTGTGATGGTCCGGCATTGACTAAGATTTAAATTCATGCGTGTGCCAGTACAACACTTGCTCTGAACTGAGTGGCACCGCTAAGTTTGTAGTCATGGCCCTCCAAACCGTGGTCGAGGATCCACGTTGACTATGCGGGCCCATTTCTAGGCAAAATGTTCTTGGTTGTCATGGATGCTTATTCAAAATGGATTGAATGTGTAATAATGTCTGTAAGCACGTCCACCGCTACCATCGAAAGCCTACAAGCCATGTTTGCCACACACGGCCTGCCGATGCCCTAGTCAGCAACAATGAGCCATGTTTCAAGGGATTGATGACTTGCAATGGGATCAAGCATGTCACATCTGCCCCATTCAAGCCCGCATTCAACGGCAGGCAGAACGGGCAGTTCAGAACATTAAGCAAAGCTTAAAACGCGTTCGGAAGGCTCCAGCAGACCCGACTGTCCCGAGTTCTGCTCAGTTACTGCACCAGACCCCACTCGCTCACCGGAGTTCCCCCAGCCGAGCTGCTCATGAAAAGGACGCTCAAAACAAGGCTCTCTCTTGTCCACCCTGATCTCCATAATCACATCGAGGGCAGGCGGCATCAACAAAGTATGTACCATGATCGCGCAAATTTGTCACACGATATTGAGGTCAATGATCCTGTGTTTGTAGTCAATTATGGACATGGTTCCAAATGGCTCGCTGGCATGGTCATAGCCAAAGAAGGGAGTAGGGTGTTTCAGGTCAAATTGGCCAATGGACTAACTTGCAGAAAGCATTTGGACCAAATCAAATTGCGGTTCACTAACAGCTACGAGCAACCTGAAGAGGACACCACCAACTTCGACCCACCAACACACACACAAGTGGCAACCGTCATCATGGTTAACCACGAAGCCGAACTCACCATTCCCAGCAGCCCGGCAAGGCTGACTGCCCAGCAGCCCAGTGAAGAACTAACCAACTCACCCACACCTGCATTTGTACTGAGACGATCGACAAGGGAGCAAAAAGCCCCAGATTGTCTCACCCAGTAAATAAGTGTACTATTAACTTTTCGAGGGAGTGATGTTATGTATTTAACCCTTGGCAACCTGTATCACACCACCACCAGAGGGCCTACCTGTTGGAGTCCCAAGGGATCCCAGCATCCCTTGGGAGCACTGTATATAAGCAGGCCACCCATGAGGAGTCTAATTAAAGGAGCTAAGATCACACTTACTCATTGCTTACAGTACTCAGTTTCATCCTTTATTATGAGCGTAATAGTTTCCTTCTTTGTTTGAATCGGGCATTGGTAATTTTACTGGAGCCAAGGTGCAGATTCGCCTGGATTCGGATGCAAGGCCTGTCTATCATATGCAAGGCCGGTCTGTTCCCTACATGATGAGGGAGAAGGTTGAAATTGAGCTTGACAGACTCCAATGTGAAGGGGTCATATCCCTGGTCGAGTTTAATGAGTGGGCCAGTCCTATTGTTCCTGTGTTGAAGAGTGATGGCACTGTCAAGATTTGTGGAGACTGCAAGGTTATGATTAACCAATTTTTGAAACAGGATCAGTATCCATTACCGAAGGCTGATGACCTATTCGTCTTTGCTAGCTGGTGTAAAGTCGTTCACTAAACTGGATCTGACATCGGCCTTTATGACATAGGAGCTTGTCGACACTGAAGAAACTCACCTGCATCAACACCCATAAAGGACTGTTTGTCTACACCATGTGTCCTTTTGGAATTCGTTCGGCTGCAGCCATATTTCAGAGGAATACTGAAGTCCGTTCCTAGAACTGTCGTGTTTCAAGATGACATTCTGGTCACAGGTCGCGACACTACTGAACATCTGAACAATCTTGAAGAAGTCTTACATTGTCTGGACAAAGTGGGACTCAGGCTGAAACATTCGAAGTGTGTCTTCATGGCACTTGAAGTTGAATTCCTCAGAAGGAAGATTGCTGCTGATGACATCAGGCCTAATGATTTGAAAACCAAGGCCATCAAAAATGCACCCAGGCCTCACAATGTGACGAAGCTGCGTTCATTCCTTGGGCTACTCAACTATTTTGGTAATTTCTTACCCAGATTGAGCACTTTGTTAGAGCCACTGCACATGCTACTCAGAAAAGGTGACAACTGGGTCTGGGGTGTCTCTCAAGATAGAGCTTTTGAGAAAGCTAAGAATCTGCTCTGTTCAAACAAGTTGCTTGTTGACTATGATCTGTGTAGGCATCTTGTATTGGTCTGTGATGCTTCATCATATTGGGTTGACCAATATGATTATGTACTCCAACAAGCAAATGAGTCGGATAAGCTACAAACTGTTGCGTATACTTCGAGAAGTTTGTCAAAGGTGGAAAGAGCTTATAGCATGGTAGAAAAAGAAGCTTTAGCCTTTGTGTATGGTGTCAGAAAGATGCATCAGTAACTGTTTGGTCTTCGGTTTGAACTCGAAACGGATCACAAGCCATTCATTTCATTGTTTTCAGAAAACAAAGGGATTAATACCAATGCATCGTACTGTATCCAGAGGTGGGCGTTGACATTGTCTGCCTATGACTATGTTATTCATCATATACCTGGCACTGAGAATTGTGCCGATGCATTGAGTCGTCTGCCGTTGCCCACACCTGAGGTGGAGATGCCTCAACCTGCAGATTTACTGTTAGTAATGGATGCTTTTGAGAGTGAAGGAACACCTGTCACTGCTCAACAAGTGAGGATCTGGACCAGCCATGACCCTATTTTATCGGTTGTGAAACGTTGTGTCCTCAGTGGTGATTGGTCTGCAATACCTATGGAAATGTGTGACGAGACCAAACCTTACAACCGTCGCAAAGATGAACTGTCCATTTAGTCAGATTGTTTACTGTGGGGCAATCGTGTTGTCATGCCTAGGTAGAGAGAAATTTGTACATGAACTACACAGCACTCATCCTGGTATAGTCAAGATGAAAGCCATTGCTAGGGCTCATGTATGGTGGCCTAGAAGTGATTCTGATCTGGTATCATGTGTGCATCAGTGCAATACTTGCATATAGCACGGATCTTGCTTCACAAGTCTGGAGTTTCAAGAGTTCATGAAACTCAATGGGATTAAATATGTGAGGTCAGCCCCATTCAAACCTGCTTCTAACAGTCAAGCAGAGCGTGCTGTTTGAACGATCAAGCAGAATATGAAACATGTAACTCAGGGTTCACTGCAGACTCGCTTGTCCTATACTGCTCAGTTACAGGACCAGACCTCATAACGCTTACTGAAGCCTCCCCTGCTGAACTACTGATGAAGAGAAGTCTCAAGACCAAGCTTTCTCTTGTTCATCTCGATTTGAATGATCGTGTTGAAAACAGATGTCAAAGTCAGCAAGGGTATCATGATCGTACTGCAATGTCAGGTGACATCTCTGTCAACGATCCGATTTATGTACTGAACTATGGTCAAGGTCCAAAGTGGATCGCCGGTACTGTTACAGCCAAAGAGGGTAACAGAGTGTTTATTGTCATGCTCAAGAATGGGCAAACATGCAGAAAACATGTTGATCAGATAAAACTGCGGCACACGGATGAGCTAGAACCGCTTGAGGAAGATGCAGTCAGTGACCAACCAACCAATGTTCATTCATCAGAGGACTTTGCTGTCATTATTGAAACTGGACCTCCAGTCTCTGATGTGTTCATTACCACTCCCATCAGATCGGTTACTCAGCCTTCAGTCACAACTGACTCAGAACGCTCGCCTAGAACTGAAGCTGAACTGAGACGATCAACTCATGAGTGGAAACCCAAGACAGTCTTAATTTGTAAAAAGACTGATATTAAGATCTTGAAAGGGGATGTTGTTATGTATTTATGCTTGGGGTCACCAGACATCAGGGGGCGCCACTGGTACATAAGCGCGGGTACCATGTCACGGGTTACTTTGGGTGCAAATAAAGTTGGATCAGGTTTACACCTGAGGCAGTTTACAGTAAAAAGTCTTGTGAGTCATTACATTTCCACTCTCATGTCGTGCTCGTGGAACAGACCTACCACGTCCACGAGGCCTCCGCGGGGTCGGCGTCGTCCTGGGGACAAATGGGGTGCCCTGTTCGAGGTGCTTGGGCCGGTACCTTCAGGGTGGAGGCAGCAATGACCGGAGGACCACTAGATGGCCTTGGGGTGGAATGGCTTCTGGAGTGTGGCGATGCAGGTTCTTCGAAGTCCGCGCTCTCTTCCATGGAGAACAGACCCAGCGGATTGACGAGTGAGAATCGGAGCTCCTCAGCACCAGATATAGTAGGATCGTCCGCCGACTCCTGCCCCGCGCCCCCACCTTCTGGCCTCTGTGGTCTTGCCTTGGGACGCACTGCTGGCTGAGCTGCAAAACACAAATGAGGTTGTTAGAGGAGAAGAGGGTGCTAGGGTGACAAGGTAAGTCCAGCGCTACACACATTATATGCACGACAAAAGCACCACCACTATCAAAACCATCACAGACATCACATTTCATGACCATCAACACATTGTGCATTGCAATGATTTTCATTAGGCCAGCATTATTTCTATGACAATTTTACAAATCATCAATCATATATGATTGTTCAGATATGAGTGGGTGTGGCATCTTATAGACTTTACATGACGCAATGGTGTAAGCTTTACTCACGTGGCATCACTTCAGGGTCTGCAGATGCGTCCGTGGCTGTCCAGGGGTGCTTCCCCACGAGTGCGAGCACCCGCTCCTCCATGTCAGTAATGTCGCTGGGGACTGGTGGCCCCCCACCCGTTCGCCTCTGCACGGACCTCATCGTCGATAGCTTCTTCTGTAAAAGGTGACAGGACGACATGACATGAGATCATTGCATGCTATCATTGCTAGGTACTGTCACAGAGACTGATACAACGCATAATCGATAGATGTAATCATGATTATTATGATAATTATCATTCTTTACCTGAAGACGTACACCGTGACCGCAGGCTTTGAGTAAAACATTCCCAGTACAAGTGCAAGACCTCACATCTGCTGATAGTCACTCATGACTGTTACAAATCAAATTATATAAATACAGAAGTACATGTAAATCAATGTAATACTTACTCTTGCGGATCCCACAAGGTCATTACATCGTTTGCAGCATTGGCTGCCCTCACGCACCTCGTTGGTCGCCGACGAGACCATCTCTGCTATATCAGTCCATATCTGCTGGTATGCCTTTGGGCTTCCCACGCCCGCCCTGTGTCAAATCATCCCAGCATAACTCGACCTCCTGCAGGAGGGAGACATTTGACTCATCCGAGAACCTCCTGGCTCTTTTGCGCCCTCCAATGTGTTCCTCTCCCAGCTCACTGCTCTCTCCAGTGTCAGTCTCCACAGTGCGCTGTGATGCCTCCTCCTCTCTCTCCATTATAGGCCAAATTCAGTCAAATATGTGGCTGGTAACATCTACTTTTTGTTTGCCTACTTGCTGTGAAGCTCTAAAGTCTCCATCCTTTCTCCCAAAGCAGCCACACCACACCCAGCCACGCCTTCAGTCCCTCTGAGCTGCCCTCTCTCTGTCTCCGGTTCTGCACATGTCATGGTGAGCCTTGACCTCCAGAATCATGGGAATCGAGTGTTGCCATGCCATTGCTAAGGGCGGCCACACTTTACAGCAGAAGGTCAAAAAAATGTAATGCTACCGCCCATTTTATATCGCTCGCGGTAACGGCCATTTTCAAAAGTGGAGTCTAGGTGGTTTGAGAATGGGCAAGAAGTCGGCGATCTGAAAACCCTTTTTTCCCGCCCACGCTGGAAATAAGTGGAGGTTCTAGCCCCTGGTCTTTACAACTAACAAGGTTTCATTTTTTGTTTTGGTGCTTAGTAGAGTGAGATATAATTGTTTTGAGGGTGAAGCAAATATCTTTCCATAGCATTTACCAATATCAGAGTAAAATGTTTCCAAGCAAATATTGTATGGATTAGAAGCAGGGTAAATCTCTCCTTACATTGTGCCATCAGCCACTCCCAGGTCAGGTGTGGACAAAACAATCTGCCAGTGTCTGACCCTGTAAGAAGCAGTAGGAAGCAAATCCAGGCATCTATAAGCAGAATGGGAAATAGTAAATGCTTCACACGTGCATCCAAGCTGCAGAAATCTGTATTCAAAAGCTTCAGACTCTTCTGAACTCCTCGCTGCTCCTGGCAGCTGCTGTGCCTCATAGAACTCAGTCTAAATTACTCAGAATGGCAGCGCAAACCCAGTAAATTTGCAGCTGCTATACCACTGGCTCTCACACTATGCTGGGGTGTCAGTGATCATGGGGTGTTCTGTGATCATAGTGTAGGGTGGGTGATGGGGGGTTCGGTGATGGGGGGTGTTGGGAGGAGATTGTTAAGGTGCGGGGGGGTTTGGCGGGGGGAGGTTTACAGGTTCACTTGTTGGGCCTGGAGGAAGCATTCCTGCTCCTCCTGGACTACAAGCAGTGCTGTAAAGGCACTTACCTGATTGTTTCTGCCCTTTTTGTCTTCTTTTAGCTGCCAGGTTTCCCGAGGCTCAGGAAACCTGGCCAACATGCGTTAAAAATCAGTGTAACTATTTGTACTGCTCTTTTTTTGACAGACATGCGTCAAAAGCATTCCCTCCACATGGGGCTCAAAAGCAGGATCAGAGACCCCGACTCTCTTCACCTACTTAGGCCCCGGCCCTCTCCCCCCTCGCCCCCCGACTCTCCCCCGCTCTGCTCTCGACCCCTATCGGGGGGCCGAGAGTGGCGGGTTTGGGGCCGAGAGCGGCGGAGGCAAGCAGAGAAGCGGCGGGGGGCAGAGAGTGAGAGAGAGGGAGAGAGAGACTGGGAGAGAGGTACAGAGGCTGGGGGAGAGAGAGAGTGAGGCTGGGAGAGAGAGGGAGGCTGGGGGGAGAGTGAGAGAGACTGGAAGAAAGAGAGAGAGGCTGGGGAAGAGAGAGAGAGAAGCTGGGGGTGGGGAAAGACATGGGTATGGGGGGTAACGGAGGGGATAGAGGGAACTCTGGGAAGACTGATCACGTTCTTTCAACCCCTTGCAAGGGACATCGTTGGAGTGGATGATATCCAGAAGTCACAACACTGTCACTATTCACTTCATACCCAATAAACCTGTTAATAATCCGTACACAATGTCTCATCTATGATGGGTTGGGGGTGGGGGGGGGGGCGGGGAGGAGGGGGGAGAGAAGGATGCACTTGCGTTGGGGTAAGGCACTTTGGCTGGGGGAGGGATGTACTTGGACTGGGGTAAGGCACTTTGGTTGGCCCTTGCTGTCTTCTGGGGAGCTCTGTCCTTTGTCACTTCAGGAAGTCAAAGTTACAATTTGCAAAGTCAGGAGACCTTGTGATAGGCGGTTCCAGTTACACATTGCTGTGAAGCTTCAGGGTGTGGCTTATTCTTCAAGGGGACCAATCATAGACAAAGGGTGGAACATGGTGGCCATTTTTGCAGTACAAATAAGCACATCCGTTAAAAATAGAAATCCTGTTAAAATGAAGACATGCAGATTGCTTGAAAGGTGTCAACGGAGAGCAGATTAGTCGCCTGCCTCTCATCTGCCTCCGTAAAAATGAAAAGTGGGCAGCAAGAAATTATGACAACTGCTCATGTGGAATATTCAGTCTGATAGGGCCCAATATTGCCCATGTCATGGTCAGACTCTTGTTCTGCACCAGAACATTTCTTTTTGCGCATCCCCATTAGTTTAGTGCCTGTTTTTCCGGAATACATACAAGCATGAGTACACCAGGAAACGGTATGGAAACATTTGATCCAGCTTTGTACTTTTCGTGATGCATCACAATTTAGTGTGTATGAAAGAAAATATGAACAATGTGGACAGGATAAGACCCTTTGATCCTTCCAGGGTGTCCCACACAATTGCGATACTTTGAGTCCAACCCACCCAAAACCACGTGATCTCCTCGGAGGTAAAATTCCAGGCTAATTTGGGGGGAGGGAGCGGGTGGAATCAGTAAAATTCTTCTCCAACCCTCCCAGATGATCAAAACTAGTCCGGGAATTCATTCTGGCCCTGATAATTCTATACAGTATCTACATAAGAACATAAGAAATAGGAGCAGGAGCAGGCCATTTGGCCCCCTGGGCCTGCTCCGCCATTCAATAAAATCATGGGTGATTTGATCTTGGCCTCAACTCCACTTCGCTGCCTGCTCCCCATAACCCTTGACTCCCTAATCATTCCAAACTCTGTCTTTCTCCACCTTAAATATATTCAATGACCCAGCCTCCACAGCAATCTGCGGTAGAGAATTCCAAAAATTCACAACCATCTGAGAGGAGAAATTCCTCCTCATTTCCGTTTTAGATGTACTAACCCTTATTCTGAAATGATGTCCTCTAGTCCTAGATTCCCCCACGAGGGGAAACATCTTCTCTGCATCTACCCTGTCAATCCCCCTCAGAATCCTTCAATAAGATCACCTCTCATTCCTCTAAATTCCAATGAGTATAGGCCCTTTTGTATAGATTGGTTGCTCTCCTCTCTTTATTTTCTATTTTCCTTGTTTTCATTTTCTGTCTCACTTTCCCTGGGTCTTTCTTTTGTGTTTCTCTCGTCCCTTGTTTAAATCTTGACATTAGCCAGCACAGCATGTTAGAATCATAGAAATTTACAGCACAGACGGAGGCCAATCAGCCCATTTGTCGGCAACTGCTGAAAAAGAGCTATCCAGCTTAATCCCACTTTCCGGCTCTTGGTCCATAGCCTTGTAGGTTACAACACTTCAAGTGCATATCCAAGTAAATTTTAAATGTGATGAGGGTTTCTGCCTCTACCACCCTTCCAGCACCTCACCACCCTCTGGGTGAAAAAAGTTTTCCTCAACTCCTCTCTAATCATTCTACCAATTACTTTAACTCTATGCCCCCTGTTTATTGATCTCCCTGCTAAGGGGAATAAGTCCTTCCTATCCACTTTATCTAGGCCCCTCATAATTTTGTACATCTCAAATAAATTTCCCCACAGGCTGAAAGACTGGTAGAGACAGAAACTCTCATATTTCACACTCCTCCTCCTTAATTACAATGTCCGTATCGGTCTGCTCTTTTGCAAAGTATTCATTAAGAACCTTACCGACGTCTTTTGCCTCAACGCACAGGTTAACTTTTTGGTCGCCAATAGGCCCTACTCTTTCTTTAGTTATCCTCTTGCTCTTTATGTCTGCATAAGGAAATCCTTATTAATCAGGAAATTGTGTTAGGGAAATTGATGGGATTGAAGGCCGATAAATCCCCAGGGCCTGATAGTCTGCACCCCAGAGTACTTAAGGAAGTAGCCCTAGAAATAGTGGATGCATTGGTGATCATTTTCCAATAGTCTATCGACTCTGGATCAGTTCCTATGGACTGGAGGATAGCTAATGTAACACCACTTTTAAAAAAAGGAGGGAGAGAGAAAACGGGGAATTATAGACCGGTTAGCCTGACATCAGTAGTGGGGAAAATGTTGGAATCAATTATTAAAGATGAAATAGCAGCGCATTTGGAAAGCAGTGACAGGATCGGTCCAAGTCAGCATGGATTTATGAAAAGGAAATCATGCTTGACAAATCTTCTAGATTTTTTGGAGCATGTAACTAGTAGAGTGGACAAGGGAGAACCAGTGGATGTGGTGTATTTGGACTTTCAAAAGGCTTTTGACAAGGTCCCACACAAGAGATTGGTGTGCAAAATTAAAGCACATGGTATTGGGGGTAATGTATTGACGTGGATAGAGGACTGGTTGGCAGACAGGAAGCAGAGAGTAGGTATAAACGGGTCCTTCTCAGAATGGCAGACAGTGACTGGTGGGGTGCCGCAGGGCTCAGTGCTGGGACCCCAGCTATTTACAATATACAACAATGATTTAGATGAAGGAATTGCGTGCAATATCTCCAAGTTTGCAGATGACACTAAGCTGGGTGGTGGTGTGAGCTATGAGGAGGATGGTAAGAGGCTGCAGGGTGACTTGGACAGGTTAGGTGAGTGGGCAAATGCATGGCAGATGCAGTATAATGTGGATAAATGTGAGATTATCCACTTTGGTGGCAAAAAGAGGAAGGCAGAATATTATCTGAATGGCAGCAGATTAGGAAAAGGGGAGGTGCAACGAGACCTGGGTGTCATGGTACATCAGTCATTGAAAGTTGGCATATAGGTACAGCAGGCGGTGAAGAAGGTACATGGCATGTTGGCCTTCATAGCTAGGAGATTTGAGTATAGGAGCAGGGAGGTCTTACTGCAGTTGTACAGGGCCTTGGTGAGGCCTCACCTGGAATATTTGTTCAGTTTTGGTCTCCTAATCAGAGGAAGGACATTCTTGCTATTGAGGGAGTGCAGCGAAGGTTCACCAGACTGATTCCCGAGATGGCAGGACTGACATATGAGGAGAGACTGGATCGACTGGGCCTGTATTCACTGGAGTTTAGAAGAATGAGAAGGCATCTCATAGAGACATATAAAATTCTGATGGGACTAGACAGGTTAGATGCAGGAAGAATGTTCCCGATGAAGGGAAAGTCCAGAACCAGGGGTCATAGACTAAGCATAAGGGGTAAGCCATTTAGGACCGAGATGAGGAGAAACTTCTTCACTCAGAGAGTTGTTAACCTCTACCGCAGAGAGTTGTTGATGCCAATTTGTTAGCTATATTCAAGAGGGAGTTAGATATGGCCCTGACTGCTAAAGGGATCAAGGGGTATGGAGAGAAAGCAGGAAAGGGGTACTGAGGTGAATGATCAGCCATGATGTTATTGAATAGTGGTGCAGACTACTCCTGCCCCTATTTTCTATGTTTCTATGTATTTATACAACATCATTGGGTTTTCCTTGATTTTGCTTGCCAACATTTTTTCATGCCCTCCCTTTGCATTCCTAGTTTCCTTTTTCATTTCACCCCTGCACTTTTTATACTCCTCTAGGCTTTCTGCTATATTTAGCTCTCAATATCTGACATAAGCGTTCCTCTTTTGCCTTATCCTACCTTGTATGCCCCTTGACATCCACGGAGCTCTTGATTTGGGAGTCCCACCCTTTTACTTTGTGGGAATGTATTTGCTCTGGACCCTCACTATCTCCTCCTTGAATGCCTCCCACTGTTGTAACACTGATTTACCTTAAAGTTGCTGTTTCCAGTCCACTTTTACTAAATCACATCTCAGCTTAGTAAAATTGGCGTTTCCCCAACTGAGAACTTTTACTCCTGGTCTATCTTTGTCCTTTTCCATAACTGCGCTAAATCTAACCGAATTATGAATCACTACCAGCAAAAAGCTCTTCCACTGATACCTCCTCCACCTGCCCAACTTCATTCCCTAAAACTAAGTCCAGAACCACCTCCACTCTTGTTGGGTTTGCCAGGTACGGGCTAAAAAAGTTCTCTTGTATGCATTTAAAAAATTCTGCGCCTGCTATACCCTTTACACTTATTCTATTCCAGTTAATATTAGGTAGTTGAAATCCTCTATTATTACTGCCCTGTGTTTTTACACTTCTCAGAAACTAGCCTACATACTTGCTCTTCTATCCCCTTCTGACTGTTTGAGGTTCTATAGTACACTCCCAGCAGTGTGATTGCCCCTTTTTTGTTCTTCAGTTCAATCCATATGGCCTCATTTAATAATCCTTCTAACATATCATCCCTTCTCACAGCTGTAATTGTTTCTTTAACCAATATTGCGACCCTCTTCCTTTAACCTTGCAACCAGGGATGTTGAGCTGCCATTCCTGCCCTTTTTTCAGTCATGTTTCAGTAATAGTTATAATATCATACTTCCACGTGTCTATCTGTGCCTTCAGCTCATCTGTCTAGACTCTTCGCGTTGAAGTATATACCTTTAATCATTGTCAAATCCCTTTGTTGTAGATTTTCTAGTCTTTGTTTCCTCTGCCTTTCAAACTCACTTACTAATTTTCTGCCTTCCACTTCCAGCTTTGCTTCTCTCCCTTCTGAATCTAAGCTCAGGTTCTTATCCCACTGCCAAGCTGGTTTAAACCTTCCCAACAGCACAAGCAAATCCCCACATGACAATATTGGCCCCAGCCCTGTTCACCAAATCAAAAAAGTTGCTTACAGTTAAGGCAGAGCTTTCCCAGGAACACAAGAGTTGCTGCAATTGCACTTGAATCAATCCAGAAACCCCGCACACAATACCAGCCATAGAGCTCCAACCATCAGTTCTCTTGCCTATGCAACTCCCTTTCCCAGCAAGTGTCATCACTTAGAAGTCTGCATTTTATATGTATCACATAATGAAACAGGATTGCTGGATCAATCATTAGGTTGTAGGAGTCTTTAACTTGCCCATTGGCACTACAGTATAATTTCTCGAAGCCACTGGTCTGGAATGTTCTCAATGTGATTTACATCTTTAAAAAGGTCTAGCATTTGCCGGTGGCCTCTAGAAGGAGATAGAAGGGCGTTTCCTGGGTGTGCTCATTTGCATACCCATTGGCATAGACATTGGTGTAAAATTGGGGCAAGCCTCGACTCCTTGTTTAAAATTGATCTATACTGTAAGTATGCTGTGAGATGTTACTCCTTGTTACATTGGTCTCTGGATCCAAGCAGTGCTGTGTAACGTCCTTTTGATTTGATATATAAAGCCCCGTACATGTATATCTGCTGCTAATATGCCATTTTAGCCTTTTAATGGAAATCTCTATATTGATAGCCAGATATATGCAGAGACTAGAGGGAAATAACTTGAGATAATAAATACTCAATGTCAATTTTGTATAACAAATCATTTAAGTTAACAAGGACAATTATGCCTTAATAGTTTTGTAAAGTCTTGATTTTTGGAAGTCTCTCCAAAGAAACTAAATCCAGAGAGACCAGTAGGGACACTTTAATCAATTTTAACATGGATTGTTGAAAGGCACATAACAGAAGTGTTTAGCTCAGCTTTGTCTAGCTCTAATTTCTTACAACTGTGCAATGTTTATTTGACAGATGAACCCTTTTTCTTAACTCCTGATTGGTTGGACTGCGCCAGGAGTACAGTGAAGCCAGCCCTCAATATTGAATTCTTAGTAATGCAACTATTGAGGACTCTGTTCTATCCACAAAGTAATCTCGCCGTGGTTTTCTGTTATTTTAAAGAAAGACTGTATGAACACAAATTATTGGCTACGCAGTCCATCCAATATTGGCAGCTTTCCATTGTAAAAGACCAAAAGATTCGAGTGGTTTGCCAGACTGCAATCCATAAATTTAATTTCTTGTCTGTGTTTCATAAATAAAGATGCCTGACAGTGTGTCTGTTGCAGCTGCACAATCTCCAGGGGGTTTTAATGCTGCTTCTCTCACCTGCTCCTTTTCTGAAGGCATTGACTCCTGCTGGAGTATTGCTCCACAGGCACAGGGTAATCATTCCAAGCAACCATTTTTCACGTGTGGACCTAGACACTGAGGGCTGGAGGGCTGGAGGGCTGGATTTTGCGGGGAGGGAGGGGAGGGGGGTTGGGGGTGGAGGGGAGCGGGAGTGTTTAGTGGATGCGATCAGTAGTGGATCGGGTGGGGAAATTATTTTTATCCCTAGCGGGCCAGTACTCCACTGTGAACCTGCCGCCACACGCCTTTACCAAATGTCGGGTCTGTCAGCGTTGAGCAGATCTAACATGAGGACGCAATTAAAATCATTAGTGGCTTGTTTGCAGCCACTTCACAATGGCTCCCCCCCACCCCCCCCCGGCCTTTTGAATTTGACAGGTTGCCCACCGGTTTCCCGCTGTGCCTAGACCACGTCTGTGAAGCTGAGACAGGAGGTCAGTGGCCATTGAATCAGCTGATGAGTTGACAGCTTCAAATGTCAAGTCAAAGCTTCCAGCTGACTGAGAAATGTTCCCTTAACCACTAGCATCTCTAAACTGCATTCCTACAACAGATTCAGAATGCTGCAAGTCTTTACACAAGTCTCCATTCAGTCTGACCTCATTACCTCTCCCACCATTGACAGATCACTTCTGACATCTCTACTTCACCTGCCATCTATTCCATCAGCATAGGTGCACTGTCTCACCTTGGTCCTCAGAATCTGACCACGATCATCCCCAACACCAGCAGCACCAACAACCACACCAACCCTCTCCGCACTCACCTGATGCTACACAGGACAGAGGGCTTCAGTACCTGACCACATTGCTGACGGGATGCCAGGGATGGCCTCACCATGGCCACATTTACTTCACTTGATGCTGCACACCCTGGCTCCATGATGCGCCAGGTTGGCACCACCCTACACCAACATAAAGTATCCCTACAATACCCAAGCCATTCCTTTCAGACTCATCAGCATTGCGGGGGGTACCGTTATGTCTCACCATTCACTGCAACTCACTAAGCCACTTCCAAAAGTGCACACAAATCTGTCCAAGAAGGCAAAGTGTTGAAAATAAAGATTTCAATGTTTGACAGCACATTAGTAGAAACTTCAGATGAACATTGGTTAAAACACATGCTAATCCGTGTGTGTTTTTAGTTGGTTTGATTGGACTAGAAAGAGGCTGAGTGTGAGGGGTGGCTTGTGAGATGGGGAAGTGATAATGTAGATAGAGAGGGATGGGTGGAGGTGCAAGGTACGTTGGTGTAAGTAAGAATATGCAGGAGTAGTGTAGGGAAGGCAGAGTGATGGGGATGTGATGAGTGGCACAGCAGGATGAGGTTGAGTGTGGCTTTGCAGTAATGTTTTGTGATCTACTTAGATCATTGAAAGGTTTGAGGCTCTGCAGCCTGGTCCTCCTGATGACATCCCTGCTTGTGCCCTCCTGTGCAATGTGCAATCAAGCTGCATTGGTCTCCTGGGGAGGTCTCTTCTGGCTATTGGAAGGGAAGAGTATCTTCCTCCTTGCTGTGAATCTTTCTATAAGTGCATGGAGGGAGCCATGGGAGAGCCTGGGAGTACCTGTGTATCTCAGTGTTTGCAGCAGCTCAATGCTGTAGAACACTGACAGCACAACTGTCAAAATAAGTTTGCGCACGGTCCCTTTAAGGAAACTGGCCGACGACGCGTCATTAAATTACGTCATCAGACCCGCTTTCTTCAATTGGCTAGGAAACTTGCTGGGCGGGCTTAATGGAAAATCATGTCAGAGGCTGGGATGGAGTCAGCAGCGAGCCTGAGACCGGCCACCAAAGCCACCTGCCTTCGACCTGCTGAGGTTGGGAAAACCAGGGTTTGTGTGTCAATGGGCTACTCAGCTGTAGGGGCCATTACAGCTGCCTCTGATCCTGTCCTCACTCAATATGCACATTTTACAGGAGCAGTCACTCAGTAGCTATTAGGAGTAGGGCTCCTGGCTTATTTTCCACTCTAATCCCAGGGGTGAAGATCCCAATTGTTGCTCCAGAATTAATGCATTGATCAGCCAAGATCAGTTAACAGTAGAGTCAGGGATTGAACCTATATTCCTTCAGTCTGCATGGCTCAATTACATGCTGCTTTTATCAGCTGTGCCATTAGGGGAACTAATTAAACATGTTTTAAATGGCTAGATAACCTACTTGGGTTTCACACTCACATCATTTTTGATTCAGTTATTTTGTTACTTTTCTTGTTTTATGTCTGATTTAGAGCCAGAGGCTGAGAGCTGGGCATGGCAGATGACTTTTACCTGGATCTCTGCATGTGCTGTACTGTCACAGGGCTGCTATTTAGCTTGAGCCTCTGAATCTCCATCATCCCCTTGTAGCCAGAGTATCAGCAGCAATGGCTTCTCTCCTGTTGCCACATTATTACTTCCATAGTCGCCAAGAGCTATCCTTGGCCTGCTCTGTGCTGTCAGACTACTTGCCCAACATGCAGTCTTAGATGAGCCACAATTACCACCGGCTAAACACTAGGAAGACCAAAGTCATGTCTTCAGCCCCAGCCATGTACCCCATACCCTCATTACTCATTTCATCCTACTCCCCAGCCACTGTCTCAGACTGAAACAAACTGTTCACAACCTTGGCATGCTATTTGAATGGGAGCTGAGCTTCCAACCTCAGAGGGTTGTAAATCTATGGAATTCTCGGCCCCAGAGAGCTGCAGAGGCTGGGTCATTGAATATATTTAAGGCGGAGTAAGTCAGATTTTTGAGCAATAAGGGAATAAAGGGTTATGGGGAGCGGGCAGGGAAGTGGAGCTGAGTTTATGATCAGATCAGCCATGATCTTATTAAATGGCGGAGCAGGCTTGAGGGGCCAGGTGGCCTACTCCTGTTTCTATTTCTTATGTTATGTTCTTGTGAAACATAGAAAGCTAGCATGCAGGTACAGCAAGCAATTAGAATGGCAAATGGCATGTTGGCCTTTATTGCAAGTGGGTTGGAGTACAAGAGTAAAGAAGTTTTGCTACATTAGTTTTAAGGTGGTTGGTGGAAGATTTGGAGGGGATTTGAGGGGAGATTCTTTATGCAGAGGGTTGTGGGGATCTGGAACTCGCTGCCTGGAAGAGTGGTGGATGCAGAAACCCTCACCACTTTTAAGAGATGGTTGGATGGGCAGGTCCGTAACCTGCAGGGTTACGGACCTAGAGCTGGTAATTGGGATTAGACTGGATGACCTTTCATTGGACGGCGCAGATATAATGGTAAGTACTGCAGGGAATCGAATACGGCCAGGGTGATCTCCTGGACTAGTTTTGATTGCCTGGATGGGTCAGAGAGGAATTTTCCCAGATTTTTTCTCCCTAAATTGGCCTGGGTTTTTATCTGTTTTTTGCCTCTCCCAGGAGATCACATGGATCCGGTTGGGGTGGAACGTAGAATGTTTCAGTATAAGGGATGTCGCAGTTGTGTGAGGCAGACTGGTTGGGCTGGGTGCTCTTTGCCTTTCCGTCATTGTTATCTTCAGGGCTGATGACCAAGGGCTATGTGGCTCTTTGTCGGCCGGCGTGGGCACGATGGGCCAAAATAGCCTCCTTCTGCGCTGTAAATTTCTATGTTTCTATATTTCTAATTGTAGAGGACTTTAATGAGACCACACCTGGAGTACGGTGCACAGTTTTGGTCTCCGTATCTGAGGAAGGACATACTTGCCTTAGAGGCAGTGCAACAAAGGTTCACTAGATTGATCCCTGTGAGTAGAGGGTTGTCCTATGAGGAGAGATGGAGTAGATTGGGCCTATGATCTCTGGAATTTAGAGGAATGAGAGGTGATCTCAGTTAAACATATAAGATTCTGAGGGGGATTGACAGGGCAGATGCTGAGAGGTTGTTTCCCTCAGGGTGCACAGTCTCAGGATAAGGGGTTGGCCATTTAAAACTGAGATGAGGAGGAATTTCTTCACTCAAAGGATTGTGAATCTTTGGAATACTTTACCCCAAAGAGCTGTGGATACTGAGCCGGTGGGTATATTCAATCTTGATAGATTTTTGGACTCTAGGGGAATCAAGGGATATGGGGATCGGGCAGGAAAGTGAAATTGAGGTCAAAGATCAGCCATGACCTTATTGAATGATGGAGCAGGATCGGAGGGCCTACTCCTGCTCCTAATTTTTATGTTTATGTTCTTTATGTCATGCTCTCTTCATTTACATCTCCAGGGCTATCGCTGCTTTCATCAGTATTAAGGCCCTCACCAAAATGGTGGCCACCGAGTCCCGCGCCAGAGAAGGGTGCTAGAGTGGCGGCAGCCATTTTTCACCTGGATGGCGGCGCAAAAGGTTGCCGGTAAGTAACCCAATTTCTATGCCAGAGAAGAGTGAAGGGATGAAGTGAATTAAACAATTTTAAATTTGAGGTAATGGGGATTGGGCGCCAATGTAGGTCATCAAGGACAAGGGTGATGGGCTGTAGGATTTGATGCACAATGCTTGCCCACTCACTTAGTCTGTCTGTGTCCTTTTGCAGATTTTTTGTGTCCTCCTTACACATTGCTTTTCCTCCCATCTTTGTATCATCAACAAACTCCAAGTTCTTCTCCAGCCAGGAGGAGATATCCTTAACCCTGGCACCGGGCAGGCAAGACAGCTTTCTGAACTCCTGGTGGCGGCTGCAGAGAACAGTATCTATCCCCTTGACTATACTTCTCCAACCACTACAACATTCCTTTTCACTCCCCCCACTTGAATGGCCTCCTGTACCACGGTGGTCAGTTTGCTCATCCGCCCTGCAGAATTTTCCCTCATCCACACAGGCAGCAAGAACCTCAAACCTGTTGGATAAGGCCAAAGGTTGAGGCTTCTCGAGCACTACATCTAGGGTCCCCTCACCTGCCTGAGTTGCAGTCACACCTTCCTATTCCTGACCACTAACCAGACCTGTACCACTATCTAACCTGCCTCCTGGATCAAAGTGTCCAGATAACTCTCCCCCTCCCTGATGCCCCGCAATGTCTGCACCATGGACTCCAGCTTAACAACCCTGAGCTGAAGTTCCTCGAGATGCAGACATGCAACTGCAGATGTGGTCGTCTGGGATCGTGATGTTTTTCGTAAACTCCCACATGCTGCAGTGTTGGCGCGATGACGCAGCCCTGCTTGACCTCGGTCTAGACGTGGATTGTGTCTGTGGTAGATCAGTTGTTCAGGATCATGGCTTGCATGTCGTCGTGGAGCAGGCGGAGTAAGGTGACAAACTTTTGGGGGCAGCCGAAACATAGGAGGACGCTCCATAATCGCTCATGGTTGACAGTGTCAAAGGCCTTTGTGAGGTCAAAGAAGGCCATGTTCAAGAGTTGATGTTGTTCCCTGCATTTCTCTTGTAGTTGTTGCACGGTGAAGATCATGTCCGTTGTACCCCTTAGTGGATGGAATCCGCACTGTGACTCTGGAAGGAGCTCTTCAGCCACAGGAAGAAGATGGTTGAGGAGGATTCTTGTGATGATTTTGCCAGTTGCCGATAGCAGGGAGATTTCTCTGCAGTTGCCGCAGTCAGACTTGTCCCCTTTTATGAAGATGGTCATGATTATGGCATAAGAACATAAGAACATAAGAAATAGGAGCAGGGGTAGGCCATACAGCACCTCGAGCCTGCTTCGCCATTCAATAAGATCATGGCTGATCTGATCATGGACTCAGCTCCACTTCCCTGCCCGCTCCCCATAACCCCTTCTCCCCTTATCGTTTAAGAAACTGTCTATTTCTGTCTTAAATTTATTCAATGTCCCAGCTTCCACAGCTCTCGGAGGCAGCGAATTCCACAGATTTACAACCCGCTGAGAGAAGAAATTTCTCCCCATCTCAGTTTTAAATGGGCGACCTCTTATTCTAAGAGCATGCCCTCTAGTTCTAGTCACCCCCATCAGTGGAAACATTCTCTCTGCATCCACCCTGTAAAGCCCCCTCATAATCTTATACGTTTCGATAAGATCACCTCTCATTCTTCTGAATTCCAATGAGTAGAGGCCTAACCTGCTCAACCTTTCCTCATAAGTCAAACCCCTCATCTCCGGAATCAACCTAGTGAACCTTCTCTGAACTGTCTCCAAAGCAAGTATATCCTTTTGTAAATATGGAAACCAAACTGCACGCAGTATTCCAGGTGTGGCCTCACCAATACCCTGTATAGCTGTAGCACGACTTCCCTACTTTTATACTCCATCCCCTTTGCAATTGAGGCGAAGATTCCATTGGCCTTCCTCATCACTTGCTGTACCTGCATACTATCCTTTTGTGTTTCATACACACGTATCCCCAGGTCCCGTTGTAATGCAGCATTTTGCAATCTTTCTCCATTTAAATAATAACTTGCTCTTTGATTTTTTTCTGCCGAAGTGCATGACCTCACAGTTTCTAACATTTACTCCATCTGCCAAATGTTTGCCCACTCACTTAACCTGTTTATGTCCTTTCGCAGATTTTTTGTGTCCTCCTCACACATTGCTTTTCCTCCCATCTTTGTATCATCAATAAACTTGGCTATGTTACACTCAGTTCCTTCCTCCAAGTCGTTAATATAGATTGTAAATAGTTGGGGTCCCTGAAATCTCCCGGCATGCTCTCCTCCTTCCAGATAAGAGAAATGAGGTCATGCATTCATGCCAATAGTGCTTCTCCGCCATACTTTCGTGCCTCAGCCGGGATTCCATCTGCTCCGAATATCTTGTTGTTCTTGAGCTGACGGATTGCCTTTTCTATCTTGTGTAGGGCTGGGGTTTTGCTGAGGTGGTGGTGGGTAGCATGCTGCGGGATGGAGTCGAGGACACTCGTGTCGAAGGCAGTGTCTCGATTAAGGAGATCTTTGAAGTGCTCCTTCCAGCGGATCCTGACTCCCTCGGTGTCCTTAATGAATGTCTCCCCATTCTTGGCCAGCAGTGGGGTGGGGCCTTGGATGCTTTGGCCATTGGTGGACTTAAGTGCGGTGAAGAATCCTCGCACATCATGGCTGTCGGCCAGCTGCTGGATTTCCTGTGCTTTCTCCACCCACCATCTATTCTTTAGGTCGCGGGTTTTTTGTTGGACCTCAGCCTTCAGCCGTCTGTGGAGTTCCAAGATAGCAGACGGAATGGCAGCTCCCTAGGGAGCTCTCCCCGAACAAATTTCCCTCTGGTCATCTGTTGCCATCCTTTGCTCTTCTCTCCCCCAATCTCTCCCCTCCACTGTTTAAGTCCCCCTGGCCCTAATAGTGGGTGCATTCTGTTTAAGTGCACTCCTCTTAAGACATTCTGCGCAAACCACTCAACCGCTAAACCACTCTGTGCAACGCTGACTTGATGCCACGTCTGCGACCATCGACATTCGTGCTGTGTTCAGAGCTGGGCCCTAAGCTCACTCTGGAAAGCGAGCATTCAGCAGACTGACAGAGATGCTGTCAGCACTTATTAAAGGGACACATATACACACATCCTTTTGCATTTTGCAGTTAAGCTTTTGTATTAGATTTTTTTTATTTTATTGAAGTAATGGCTTGATGCAATACATGTTAAAAGTTTTTCAGTATGCAGGGTGTGCTGCTGAACACTTGCAGGTCCCCAGATGGTAAAGGAAGACCTCTGAAAAGGCAGAAAATTATGGAAATACTCAGCAGGTCAGGCAGAATCCGTGGAGCGAGAATCAGAGTTCACAACTCAGGTTGAGATGCTGCCTGACCTGTTGAGTATTTCCAGTGTTTTATATTTTTATTTCAGATTTACAGCACCAGCTCGCAGAGGGAAGAGGAAGATGCAGAAGAGGAAGATGGAAAAGAGGAGGATGCAGAAGAAGGGTAAGCAGAACATAAGAACATACGAAATAGGAGCAGGAGTAGACCATTCGGCACCTCTAGCCTGCTGCGCCATTCAATAAGATTATGGCTGATCTTCTACCTCACCTCCACTTTCCTGCAGTATCCCTATATCCCTTGATTCCCTTAATATCCAAAAATCTATCGATCTCTGTCTTGAATAAACTCAGCGACTGAGGAGGCAGAGAATTCCAAAGATTCACCACCCTCTGATTAAAGACATTTCTCTTCATTTCAGTCGTAAATGGCTAACACCTTATTCTGAGACTGTGACCCCTGGTTCTAGACTCCTCAGCCAGAGGAAACATCTTCCCTGCATCTACCCTTTCAAGCCCTGTAAGAATGTGTATGTTTCAAGGAGATAAATGATCATTCTTCTAAACTCTAGAGAATATAGGCCTTGTCTACTCAATCTCTCCTCAAAGAACAATCCCCCATAAAGAAAGACAGACTAGCATTTCTATAGCACTTTTCAAGACCACTGGATGTCTCAAAATGCTTTACTTTTGGAGTGTAGTCACTGTTGTAATGTGGGAAACGTGGCAGCCAACATGCACACAATAAGCTCCCACAGACAGCAATGTGATAATGACCAGAAATCTGTTTTTGTTATGTTGATTGAAGGATAAGTATTGGCCAGGACACCTGGGATAACTCCTCTGTTCTTCTTCGAAATAGTTCCATGGGAACTTTTACGTCCACCTGAGAAGGCAGGGGGAACTCGGTTTAACGTCTCATCCAAAAGATGGCACCTCTGACAATGTAGTACCCCCTCAGGACTGCACTAGATTTATGTCAGTCTAGATTTATGTGCTCAAGTTCCTGGAGTGGGCATTGAACCCACAACTTTCTGACTCAGAGGCGTGTGCGCTATCCACTGAGCCCATGAATCAGTCTGGTGAACCTTCGTTGCACTCCCTCTATCGCAAGTATATCCTTCCTTAGGTAAGGAGACCAAAACTATACACAATACTCCAGGTGCGGTCTCACCAGGGCCCTATATAATTGAAGTAGGACGTCTTTACTGTTATACGCAAATCCTCTTGTAATAAAGACCAGCATACCATCTGCTTTCTTAATTGCATTCTGTACCTGCATGTTAACCTTTAGTGATTTGCGTACAAGGACACTGAGGTCCCTCTGAACACCAACATTTCTCAATCTCGCACCATTTAAAAAAAAATTCCTACGAAAGTGGATAACTTCACATTTCTCCATATTATATTCCATTTGTCCTGTTCTTGCCCATTCACTTAGCCTGTCTGTATCCCCTTGAAGCCTCTTTGCATTCTCCTCACAACTTACATTCCTACTAGCTTTGTATCATCAGCAAACTTGGATATATTACATTTGGTCCCCTCATCCAAATCATTGATATAGATTGTGAATAGTTGAGGCCCAGGCACTGATCCTTAGGCTACCCCACTAGTTACAGCCTGCGAACCTGAAAATGACTCTCTGTTTTCTGTCCGTTAACCAATCCTCAATCCGTGCTAGTATATTACCCTAAATCCCATGAGTCCTAACTTTGTTTAATAACCTTTAATAGCCTTATCGAATGCCTTCTGAAAATCCAAATACACCACATCCACTGGTTCCCCTTTATCTACTCTGCTAGTTACAACCTCAAAGAACTCTAACAGATTTGTCATACATGATTTTCCTTTCATAAATCCATGTTGACCCTGTCCAATCCTATTAATATTTTCTAAGTGCCCTGTTACCACGTCCTTAATAATAGATTCTAGCATTGTTCCCACTAGAGGAGGAATCAGAAGGAAGGATGCAACTTAGACAGCATTCTGGTCGGGATATCCGGGATGGAATCATCCGCCTGTGGTACCAGTGACCACAACCTCATTCCTCTTTCAACATTTGTCCCACACTTTATCTTCCCTCTGTTACTGACCATCACAGAATTCTCCTGGCCACGATGTTGAAATAAAAGCCACCACAAAGCAAACTTTCCAATCCCACTTAATACATCTATCCATCCAATATGACATCAAGAAATCAACTCATCACCCTTATGCATTCTCTTAGTGACTGTCTTGTGTGACCCTTTGGCTATCCTACAGTGGCTGCAGTGGCTGGTGGAAGGCTGCTGACATTCAGTGGGGAAGACTGCAGATGGTCTTGCAGGTCAACCTTGAGGAGCTGGTAACTGGAAGTGTGAAATTGAATGACAGTTTATTCTTCTTTGTTTTATTTTTATTTTTCTATTTCTTCTTCTCTCTCCCCTCCCTCTTCTTGGTCACCCACTGGCTGGGTTGGCTGCATTTCCTGAGTGAAATAAGGAAGGCACAAGGGTGTAGTTGTGGTGAGAGGAGGGCGGGAAAGCAAGAGGTGTATGCGAGAAGAAGGATAATGTATGAAAATACCAGCATCTTGTATCCTTTCAGCCTCACCGCTGGCCAAGGGCTCAGCCATGCCCCTACCAAGAATGGCCACCGCCAAAGGAGTAAGGTGAAGCTAGGAATGTGAGGTGTGCCTTGTGTTTGGTATAGATTGTTGGTAGCTGAGTGATTTCAGGGAGGATGAGGGTTATGCACTGAGAAATTTGTGAGGCTAGTGGTGCAGTTGGTAGGAGATGCACTCACTGACCTTGACCACTGGTCTGAGGTCATGAAGCTTCTTTGGGCACTGGAGATAGGTGGTGGTGGCAACACTGTTGGCAATGATAGCCACAGTGATCTGTTCCTACATTCTTCTTTCGGAAGGGACTCCTGGCCACTGTGGGTAGAGTATTTCTCTTGCAGTGTTGATCCTCTGCACAAAGCTGGAGTGCTACGAGCGAGACCCTGGGTGCAACTTCCCTGGCTTGCTGAGCATCGAAGCACTGACCACACTCGACCAGCTCCGTTGGGCAGGCCACATTGTCCGCATGCCCGACATGAGACTCTCAAAGCAAGCGCGCTATTCGGAACAACTATACGGCAAGCGAGCCCCAGGTCGGCAGAGGAAATTTTTCAAGGACACCCTCAAAGTCTCCTTGATATCCCCACCGACACCTGTGAATCCCTGGCCCAAGACCGCCCAATGTGGAGGAACAGCATTCGGGAGGGCGCTGAGCACTTTGAGTCTCGTCGCCAAGAGCATGCAGAAAACAAGCACAGACAGCAGAAGGAGCGTGCAGCAAACTAGACTCCCCACCCACCCTTTCCATCAATGACTGTCTGTCCCACCTGTGACAGAGACTGTAATTCCCGTATTGGACTGTGAACTCACTTTTAGAGTGGAAGCAAGTTTTCCTCAATTTCAAGGGACTGCCTATGATGATGATTGATGAGTTATCCGAGTTAGTGCTGAAGCATTTTTTCCATTTTGTTTAGGTGCGGAAAGGAATTCAGCTTTAAGAGCTGAAAACTCCCATTTGGGAATTCTTTTTAACGTTATTTCTTTTTTCAGAATGCTGATGGGCAGTAAGGGCTAAAAACTGCCTATTTTTACATGACTTTTATTTTTTTCATTTCAGAAGGCAGTTCCCCTTTAAGAAACCAAACTGCTTTCTGAAATGACAGCCTCGCTTTCCAAGCAGACTGTTCTTGCTGCAATGATACTACAGCCATGCTACATTGTGGCCCCCTGCTGGGATAAACAGCACCAGGATGGTGTTGCACAGTGCGTTTAGCACTGGGCTAATATTCATTAATCCCCAGCACCAATTTTCTGGTCATGCCAGTGGCACCACTTTCAGTGGCCATTGACACTGGCCTGCAGTGGCATCACCAGGTTTTTAGCATTGTTGAAGTTTTAGCCCCAATTCTCTATAACCTCCTCCAGCACTACAATACTCCTCTCCTCCACGATCTGTCCATTCCTCTCACTCTGGCCTCTTCTGTATCCTCAGCTTTTTCTTAATTGAAAAGGTGCAAGGAAGTTAATAAAAGCTTACAATCATTTGCTGTTCAGCTTGCTTGTTTCAACAAGTTTTTTGCCACACTGGATTAAACTGAAACATGGAGATTGCTCATAATATCAAAGGACATATTTTTGACTTAAGTATTATGTTCCATATAAATCTCTGATATTATTCAAAGCTTTTCTTAGCATGGATAGAGAATTGGCTGGCGAACAGAAAGCAGAGAGTCGGGATAAATGGGTCCTTTTCCAGTTGGAAATCAGTGGTTAGTGGTGTGCCACAGGGATCAGTGCTGGAACCACAATTGTTTACAATATACATAGATGACCTAGAAGAGGGGACAGAGTGTAGTGCAACAAAATTTGCAGATGACACTAAGATTAGTGGGAAAGCGGGTTGTGTAGAGGACTCAGAGAGACTGCAAGAAGATTTGAATAGGTTAAGCGAATGGGCTAAGGTTTGGCAGATGGAATACAATGTCGGAAAGTGTGAGGTCATCCACCTTGGGAAAAAAAACAGTAAAAGGGAATATTATTTGAATGGGGAGAAATTACAACATGCTGTGGTGCAAAGGGACCTGGGGGTCCTTGTGCATGAATCCCAAAAGGTTAGTTTGCAGGTGCAGCAGGTAATCAGGAAGGCAAATGGAATATTGGCCTTTATTGCGAAAGGGATGGAGTACAAAAGTAGGGAGGTCTTGCTGCAACTGTATAAGGTATTGGTAAGGCCGCACCTGGAGTACTGCGTGCAGTTTTGGTCACCTTACTTAAGGAAGGATATACTTGCTTTGGAAGGGGTACAGAGACGATTCACTAGGCTGATTCCAGAAATGAGGGGGTTACCTTATGATGATAGATTGAGTAGACTGGGTCTTTACTCCTTGGAGTTCAGAAGGATGAGGGGTGATCTTATAGAAACATTTAAAATCATGAAAGGGATAGACAAGATAGAGGCAGAGAGGTTGTTTCCATTGGTGGGGAAGACTAGAACTAGGGGGCACAGCCTCAAAATACGGAGGAGCCAATTTAAAATCGAGTTGAGAAAAAATTTCTTCTCCCAGAGGGTTGTGAATCTGTGGAATTCTCTGCCCAAGGAAGCAGTTGAGGCTAGCTCATTGAATGTTTTCAAGTCAAAGATAGATAGATTTTTAAGCAATAAGGGAATTAAGGGTTACGGGGAGAGGGCGGGTAAGTGGAGCTGAGTCCACGACCAGATCAGCCATGATCTTATTGAATGGCGGGGCAGGCTCGAGGGGCTAGATGGCCTACTCCTGTTCCTAATTCTTATGTTCTTATGTTCTTATGTTCTTATGAACTGATCTGTAGGATTGAACAAATTGTGCCAAATCAGAGGGGTGACACACAGGAGCCTTCCATTGTTCTCTTTGTTCCATTGTACAGACCAGCAAAGTTCCTGCAGATCGGCTTTACAGAATGCCAAAGGCAAGGAATGGCTTTCCAGAAGATATAGAAAAAACCTGAGTTTTTATTGATTTGAGCATTATGATGTGCACTATAATTTTTTATTGCTGATTTAGTATGAATCCTTTCAGAAGGTATTTAGCTGTTGTGGAATGATAATGGTTACTTACTGTTCAGGCCTGCTGGCAAAAATATGCTGTTGTTCTCTGACAGGCACAGTCACAATGCAGTAAAACAACACTGGATGTCACTCAGTGTGAAAATACCCACCATTTTTATGCTTATTGACACCACTCCTTAAGCACTGAACTACTGCCACTTTTATTATGGTTCATAACAAGGTAAAAATCAATTTCCAGCTACCTCATCAATACCACACGGGTTAGCACAAACACCATTGTGCATTGCTATCACAACAGCAAGTCTGACTGTATCACAAACTCTGGTAGTGACCCATGCACCAGAATATTTCCGATATACAGTAGAATTAGCACTACCAGTTGAGCAAGGTATACTGAACAGACTTAGTTTATGGACATTGCAGACAGCAGCTACCTAAGCAGGAGAATTTGGATGCAATTAGAAAAATATTCAAGGAAATATCTTTTAAGGCATCGACAGGACATTAGCAGATACGCGGCTCAGCGAAATCATAGTGAATGAAAGGCTATAACCTGATCTCAAGTACAGCAACAGGTTAACTTGTTAACAGACAGTTGGCCAACTTATGAAACTTTCATAGTTCAGCTCAATTGCTTAGCACATTGTACTTTAACATCGAGCCCAAGTTGATGGGGTGAACATCAGTGTCAACATGAAGTAAGTTCAGACATCTTAATGCCCATGTGGAATCAAAGCAATAGCTGAGTTAGAAATAGTCAAGTTAAGGCTATCTTTAGTAACCTTAATAATCAGGATCGACTGTTAGAAAGAAAGAAAGAAAGAAAGAAAGAAAGAAAGAAAGAAAGAAAGAAAGAAAGAAAGAAAGAAAGACTTTGATTTATATAGCGTCTTTCACGACCACTGGACGTCTCAAAGTGCTTTACAGCCAATGAAATATTTTTGGATGTAGTCACTGTTGTAATGTGGGAAACATGGCAGCCAATTTGCACACAAGCAAGCTCCCACAAAGAGTAAGGTGATAATGACCAGATAATCTTTTTTTTTGTTATGTTGATTGAGGGATCAATATTGGCCAGGACACCGGGGATATCTCCCCTGATCTTCTTTGAAATAGTGCCATGGGATCTTTTATATCCACTTGAGAGAGAAGACAGGGCCTCAGTTTAACCTCCCATCTGAAAGACAGCACCTCCGCCAATGCAGCACTCCTTCAGCACTGCACTGGAGTGTCAGCCTAGATATTTTTTGTGCTCAAGTCCCTGGAGTGGGACTTGCTGCCCGTTGAGCCACAGTTGACACTGTAAACCAATATGGTGGGAGTTGTGTATCTGTAAAGCATGCACTCCCATGTTCCGCCACCAGGGAGCACATCCCATTAAGTCGCAAGGGATCCCAGCATCCCTTGGGAGCACTATATATAAGCCGGCCTCTAAGGCCTGTTCCTCACTCTGGAGTGTCTTAATAAAGACTGAGGTCACTGTTACTTTAACCTCCCTGTGTGCAGTCTCATCTGTGTCAGGAATATAACAACTGGCAACGAGTATACAAATCCAATGCAAAGATGCAGCAAACTGTGGGCATCCTGGAGAAATTCTCGGAGGGTGAGGACTGGGAAGCCTATGTCGAACGGCTAGTCCAGTACTTTGTAGAAGGAAGCGCTGCAAAAAGGAGAGCGATCCTCCTCATGGTCTGCGGGGCACCGACCTACAGCCTCATGAAGAACCTTCTGGTTCTGGTGAAATCCACAGATAAGTCATATCAGGAGCTGTGTACACTGGTTCAGGAGCATCTTAACCCGAGGGAGAGCGTGCTGATGGCGAGTTATCGGTTCTAAACGTGCCAGCGATCTGCAGGTCAGGAAGTGGCGAGCTACGTCGCCAAGCTAAGGCGACTTGCAGGACAATGTGAGTTTGATGGCTACCTGGAGCAAATGCTCAGAGACTTTTTTCTACTGGGCATTGGCCACGAGACCATCCTATGAAAACTTTTGACTGTAGAGACACCGACCCTCAGTAAGGCCATTGCGATAGCACAGGCGTTTATATCCACCAGTGATAACACCAAACAAATCTCTCAGCTCACAAGTGCTAGCAATGTTCATAAATTAACTGGAACTGTGTTTGCAAGCAGAAATGTACAGGGCAGAAACCACGAGTCTGCAATGGCTAGCAGCCCTCAGGTGACCCAAATGACTCAGAGTCCGCAACAAAGGATGAATGCAAGGCAATTCACACCTTGTTGGCGCTGTGGAGGCTTCTATTCAGTCTATTCATGTCGCTTCAAAGGGTATGTTTGCAAGAGCTGTGGAACAATGGGGCACCTCAACGAGCTTGCAGACGAGCTGCAAGTTCTGCAAAACCTGCTAACGACCACGGGGCAGAGGAAGATCGGTCCATGGTGGATCAAAGCAATTTCGAGCCTCAGAGAGAGGAGGCAGATGCTGAAGTACATGAGGTGCACACATTTTCGACCAAATGTCCACCTATAAGGCTAAATTTAAAATTGAATGGCTTACTCATAGCCATGGAACTGGACACTGGTGCTAGCCAATCCATCATGAGTAAAAAGATGTTTGAGAGATTGTGGTGCAACAAGGCATTCAGACCAGCCCTGAGCCCCATCCACATGAAACTGCGAACATACACCAAAGAGCTTATCACGGTCCTGGGCAGCGCCATGGTCAAGGTCACCTACGAGGGCACGGTGCACGAACTGCCACTCTGGATTGTCCCGGGCGTTGGCCCCACACTGCTTGGAAGAAGCTGGCTGGGCAAATTCCGCTGGAACTAGGATGACATCCAAGCGCTATCACATGTCGATGAGGCCTCATGTACCTGGGTTCTTAACAAATTTCCTTCCCTTTTTGAGCCTGGCATTGGAAACTTTTCCAGGGCGAAGGTGCGGATCCACTTGGTCCCAGAGGCACGATCCATTCACCACAAGGTGCGAGCGGTACCTCACATGATGAGGGAGAGAGTGGAAATCGAGCTGGACAGGCTGCAACGCGAGGGCATCATCTCCCCAGTGGAATTCAGCGAGTGGGCCAGCCCGATTGTTCCAGTACTCAAAAGTGATGGCACGGTCAGGATTTGCGGCGATTATAAAATAACTATTAATTGTTTCTCGCTACAGGACCAATACCCGCTACCTAAGGCAGATGACCTATTTGCGACGCTGGCAGGAGGCAAAACATTCACCAAGCTCGACCTGACTTCGGCCTACATGACGCAAGAGCTGGAGCAGTCTTTGAAGAGCCTCACCTGCATCAACACGCACAAGGGACTGTTCATCTACAACAGATGCCCGTTTGGAATTCGGTCGGCTGCAGCGATCTTCCAGAGAAACATGGAGAGCCTACTCAAGTCGATACCACGCATGGTGGCTTTTCAGGACGACATATTGGTCACAGGTCGGGACACCGCCGAGCACCTACAAAACCTGGAGGAGGTCCTCCAACGACTGGATCACGTAGGGCTGCGGCTGACGAGGTCGAAATGCGTCTTCATGGCAACAGAAGTGGAGTTTTTGGGGAGAAAGATCGCGGCGGACGGCATTTGGCCCACAGACGCCAAGACAGAGGCTATCAGGAACACGCCCAGGCCACAGAATGTCACGGAGCTGCTGTCATTCCTGGGACTCCTCAAGTATTTTGGTAACTTCCTATCAGGGTTATTGTGTAAAGGTGAGAACTGGATATGGGGAAAAAAACAAGTAATTGCTTTTGAGAAAGCCAGAAATTTTTTATGCTCCAACAAGCTGCTTGTATTGTATAATCCATGTAAAAGACTTGTGCTAGCATGTGATGCGTCGTCGTATGGAGTCGGGTGTGTATTACAACAAGCTAATGTTGCGGGGAAGTTGCAACCTGTCGCCTATGCCTCCAGGAGCTAGTCTAAGGCCGAGAGGGCCTACAGCATGATTGTGAAAGAGGCATTAGCGTGTGTGTTCGGGGTAAAGAAAATGCATCAGTACCTGTTTGGCCTCAAATTTGAGCTGAAAACCGATCACAAGCCCCTCATATTCCTGTTCACTGAAAATAAGGGGATAAATACTAATGCCTCAGCCTGCATACAAAGGTGAGCACTCGCGCTATCAGCGTATAACTATACCATCCGCCACAGGCAAGGCACCGAGAACTGTGTGGATGCTCTCAGTCGGCTACCATTGCCCACCACGGGGGTGGAAATGGCACAATCTGCAAACTTGTTGAGGGTGGCGCAGCCCGCAGACTTGTTGATGGTCATGGAAGCGTTTGAAAATGATAAATCACCTGTCATGGCCTGCCAGATTAGGACTTGGACTAGCCAAGATCCTCTGCTGTCCCTTGTAAAAAACTGTGTACAGCATGGGAGCTGGGCCAGCATCCCCGTTGAAATGCAAGAGCTAATCAAGCCATTCCAGCAACAAAATGACGAGCTGTTCATACAGGCAGACTGCCTGTTGTGGGTTAACTGTGTAGTGCTACCCAAAAAGGACAGGGAGATGTTCATCTCGGATCTCCACAGCACACACCCGGGTATAGTAATGATGAAAGTGATAGCCAGATCCCACGTGTGGTGTCCCGGTATCGACTCTGACTTAGAGTCCTGTGTATGGCATGGTCAAGTATCCATGTTTACGATGTGGGCCCGTTTCTCGGTAAAATGTTCCTGGTGGTGGTGGATGCTTTTTCAAAATGGCTTGAATGTGAAATAATGTCGGGAAGCACCGCCACCGCCACCATTGAAAGCCTGAGGGCCATGTTTGCCACCCACGGCCTGCCTGACATACTGGTCAGTGACAATGGGCCATGTTTCACCAGTGTCGAATTTAAAGAATTCATGACTCGCAATGGGGTCAAACATGTCACCTCAGCCCCGTTTGAACCAACCTCCAATGGGCCGGCAGAGCGGGCAGTAGAAACCATCAAACAGAGCCTTAAATGAGTTACAGAAGGCTCGCTTGAAACCCGCCTGTCCCGAGTACTGCTCAGCTACCGCACGAGACCGCACGCGCTCACAGGGGTGCCCCCGGCTGAGCTATTCATGAAAAGGACACTTAAAACCAGACTCTCGATGGTTCACCCCAATCTGCAAGATCAGGTAGAGAGCAGGCGGCAGCAACAAATTGTAAACGATGGTTGTGCCACTGTGTCACGGGAAATTGATCTGAATGACTGTGTATGTGCTAAACTATGGACATGGTCCCAAGTGGATCGCAGGCACGGTGATAGCTAAAGAAGGGAGTAGGGTGTTTGTAGTCAAACTAGACAATGGGCAAATTTGCAGAAAGCACCTGGACTAAACGAGGCTGCGGTTCACAGATTGCTCTGAACAACCCACAGCAGACACCACCTTTTTCGAGCCCACAACACACACCCAAAGGATCAACAACACCACCCCGGACCAGGAAATCGAACCCAACAGCCCAGCAAGGCCAGGCTCACCCAGCAGCCCTGAAGGGCCAACAACACGCCAGCCCAGCGAGGGCATAGCCAACACACCAGAACAGACATTTGTACTGAGGCGGTCCACCAGAGAAAGAAAGGCTCCCGACCACCTCAACCTTGTAAATAGTTTTCACTTTGACTTTGGCGGGGAGTGATGTTGTGTATCTGTAAAGCATGCACTCCTATGTTCCCAGGGAGCACTGTAAATAAGCCGGCCCCTAAGGCCTGTTCCTCCCTCTCCAGTGTCTTAATAAAGACTGAGGTCACTGTTACTTTAACCTCCCTGTGTGCAGTCTCATCTGTGTCAGGCACACAACAGTGGGCATATTGTGTTTAATCAGAGTTTAAGATGGAATATTACACACTAGTTATACAGCAAAAATATACAACCGTGACAAGTAGCTGATACCGATCCGATCGGGCAAACGGCTGGTGCACATGAGCAATTTTCTGCCTTGCAACCTCTTTCTCTTCATCTACAGCTTCCAGTCCAACTTCTGTTTCACTCTCCCCTCACACTGTTTGTGAGGACAGCCTTGAGAAGGCTACTTTTATTCTCTTTTTAGGGGTGGGCCTGACATGGGATATTGACAAGACCGTTTAACCTATAGATGTTCCCCCAAAAGCTGCCTATCAAATGCCGTGTCGAGTTCTTTGTTTCGATACTGAATCAAAAACCCTCCCTGAGGGCCTTATAATTTTGGCTACATTTCACTTTCTCAGGGTTTCTTCCTTTGAAATTCATATCTTATCTCTTTTGTTCCTATGCTCTGAGGCCCAGAGTAGAAAGCTGCTCGCTTTTGGGTCGTTATCTCCTTTATGACGTAGCAAATTGTTTACAATAACTCCACCAACTTCCATCCATTCAAAGTCTTTCTATAACACATTGGGCTGGATTTTCGGGCTCCTGCCACTCCTGTTAACGCCCCGGAGGGGTGGCAATGGCAGCGGTAAGCACTTCAAGGTGGATGACCAGATTCCAGCACGCCACCGGGACTTTCGGTGCCAGTTTCGACGGGATGCGGAGCATTACCGCCCAGAAGAGGCGAGCTGGTGTGCAACATCCCTGGTTGCAACACTGGCTTGACTTTTGACTGCCAGCTGATCTGTAGCACTCTGTAGAGCGCCCTGCTTGGACCGACCGCCTGTGAAAGTGGATAGTTCGATCCATAATGCTCCGTAGAGCGCCCTTCTTGGAGTGCCAGTGAAAGTGGAAGGTCTGAGCTGTAGTGGTTGCAGTGAGGTAAGTAATGTCGATCTCAGGTCAGTGTGATTGTTTTTTAGTTGATTTTTTTTGCGATATATGTTGTAGTGACACGAGTTATTTATTGGGAATGTGTTTGGTGGGGTTTTTTGTCTGGGTTTATTTTTTGCCCCTCAAGCTTCTCTTACATTGCTCCGAGGCCGACTGTTTAGCTCATGATTTTCACTTGCTCAGCCGGCCTAGCACTCTAAGAGAGGTGTAACGCCTCCCTTAGCGCTCCGCCCCGCACTCAGGGCCCAGCTGATGAATTTTGCTGACTGATGTAAACTGTTCCTGATTGCAAACTTTACTGCCCCGCTGCCATTACTGCCACGAAATAAGCAGAACCAAAAATCCAGCCCATTGTCTTAAAGATACATAAACAAAGTTGAAGTCTTAACTTGAAAACAACAGACAATAGCTGTCATAGCACAGAAAGCAAAACATCTCAACAGGAAACCAAAACATTAGCATATCTAAGCATCCTATCCCAATCGGAGGAGACACGACATCTCCAGTTCAACACAACCATTTAAACACAACATTCTTCACGTCACAGTTTTAGTCGCATAACCATATGCATTTTGTGCACCCCTGATTTCTAATAGCCCTCAATGTTTTTGCAACCTTTAATAAAGTAGGGTATGACTTAGAGCCTAATTAAGAAGCTGATATATGTGTGTGGATATATGGACAGAAAGGAACATCTTACATAACCACATGTTATATCACAACACCTAAGCATGTTTTTGTCAAGAAAGTGATTCTTGAAAGTGATATTTTTCTTTGTTGTTCCTTATCTAAGTACAGTTTAAGATTATGAAGATCAGTGGACTTGATAAGGACAGCTAACCATATTCTAGATAGAATCCTCTGTTGGCTACACTGTCAGTCCATTAAGCTTACGACTGAGGTCAAGAGTTTCTGGCACATATACCAAACCTCACATTTATACCAACAATACTTAAGTGTTGTGTTCCATATAAAGGAGCAACAGCATCTCAACTTTTTACAAGAAACCAAAACTTCCGCACAGAAGATCATCAACTAAGCTTTACAGCACTTTTTCTGTCTGTGGAATTCTCTCCCAGGTCATGGGCTGTCTTGTGTACAGACGTGTTAAGTGCAGAGTTAGTATCCAAGTGCTGTACCCTGGTGCTGGAGGGTGCATTAAATCGGTTTTATATATGAATTAATAGCAATTGAGGTTTAAGCAGTTTTGTGTTTTCCAAACTCTTTTTACTCTGACCCATTCAGAACAAGGTTGTCGCTATCCATTATTTCCCAGTTCCCAATGGCAGGATAATATAGCACAAAAATTTTTGACTGTCACTTGTGCATTATTTGCTAAATTGATTTGTTCTATAAATATCATATCCAACGGGACACCATTATTAATCTCATGCTTACAACATAATGTCCTCGGATGACCCAACATCATGATTTCAATACCCCCACATAATGAGTCACTTCCCATGAACACTGCCAGATGCAGCTTTCACTATTCGTGACTTCATGCTGTTCCACAAAGCTTGTGGTCTCAAGGAATTCCCTTTATATGGATACTCCCAGATCTAAGTCCCTCTATCACAATTACTATCCCTGCACATAAAGCCTCCAGACCTTGACCAGTGGCACTGTTACCCGATCCCACTCCTTTGCTTTATAACTGCTGTTTTATTTATTCCAAGTACCATGCTCCTCTGCTCAGCTTGACTGCAAATAACTATCAACCAGTTGAGGCGACTTCATTCTGTCTGTACAGAGGAATTGAACTTCAAAGAGTAACATAGAACAGCTGACATTGTTTCAAAAGAATTGGAAAAAACAGCTCTGAAAATGGAAACTGCCAGGGAAACTGCTTTGAAAGCACAAATTTGACCTTGTAGATTGAGTCCAATTTAATCCTGTTTTTCAGAGCTGAATAGATTGTGTCAATCACAGCTGCAGTACTCCACAGTGGCACAGTGCCTGTGTGAGTACATGATAAGCACCACAGAAGCAATAGTAAAAGCTTTTTGGTTCTCCCATTGCTTAGTATCTGAGTCATCCAGGTTTGATTCTCAGCCTCTGCTGAGATACCAGATCACCCTTGATATTGGAAGCTTAGGAAGCTGTTTAATGCCAGAAAAATGGGCACTGCATGGATGAATTTCTCGGCATTTGTTTCCATATGTATTTTTAAAATTTCATGATGTGAGGCAGGTTAACAGGCTCTCTTTTGGGTCGAGATAACATAGAAACATAGAAACATAGAAAATAGGTGCAGGAGTAGGCCATTCGGCCCTTCTAGCCTGCACCGCCATTCAATGAGTTCATGGCTGAACATGCAACTTCAGTACCCCATTCCTGCTTTCTCGCCATACCCCTTGATCCCCCTAGTAGTAAGGACTTCATCTAACTCCTTTTTGAATATATTTAGTGAATTGGCCTCAACAACTTTCTGTGGTAGAGAATTCCACAGGTTCACCACTCTCTGGGTGAAGAAGTTTCTCCTCATCTCGGTCCTAAATGGCTTACCCCTTATCCTTAGGCTGTGACCCCTGGTTCTGGACTTCCCCAACATTGGGAACATTCTTCCTGCATCTAACCTGTCTAAACCCGTCAGAATTTTAAATGTTTCTATGAGGTCCCCTCTCATTCTTCTGAACTCCAGTGAATACAAGCCCAGTTGATCCAGTCTTTCTTGATAAGTCAGTCCCACCATCCCGGGAATCAGTCTGGTGAATCTTCGCTGCACTCCCTCAATAGCAAGAATGTCCTTCCTCAAGTTAGGAGACCAAAACTGTACACAATACTCCAGGTGTGGCCTCACCAAGGCCCTGTACAACTGTAGCAACACCTCCCTGCCCCTGTACTCAAATCCCCTCGCTATGAAGGCCAACATGCCATTTGCTTTCTTAACCGCCTGCTGTACCTGCATGCCAACCTTCAATGACTGATGTACCATGACACCCAGGTCTCGTTGCACCTTCCCTTTTCCTAATCTGTCACCATTCAGATAATAGTCTGTCTCTCTGTTTTTACCACCAAAGTGGATAACCTCACATTTATCCACATTATATTTCATCTGCCATGCATTTGCCCACTCACCTAACCTATCCAAGTCACTCTGCTGCCTCATAGCATCCTCCTCGCAGCTCACACTGCCACCCAACTTAGTGTCATCCGCAAATTTGGAGATACTACATTTAATCCCCTCGTCTAAATCATTAATGTACAATGTAAACAACTGGGGCCCCAGCACAGAACCTTGCGGTACCCCACTAGTCGCTGCCTGCCATTCTGAAAAGTACCCATTTACTCCTACTCTTTGCTTCCTGTCTGACAACCAGTTCTCAATCCACGTCAGCACACTACCCCCAATCCCATGTGCTTTAACTTTGCACATTAATCTCTTGTGTGGGACCTTGTCGAAAGCCTTCTGAAAGTCCAAATATACCACATCAACTGGTTCTCCTTTGTCCACTTTACTGGAAACATCCTCAAAAAATTCCAGAAGATTTGTCAAGCATGATTTCCCCTTCACAAATCCATGCTGACTTGGACCTATCATGTCACCATTTTCCAAATGCGCTGCTATGACATCCTTAATAATTGATTCCATCATTTTACCCACTACTGAGGTCAGGCTGACCGGTCTATAATTCCCTGTTTTCTCTCTCCCTCCTTTTTTAAAAAGTGGGGTTACATTGGCTACCCTCCACTCGATAGGAACTGATCCAGAGTCAATGGAATGTTGGAAAATGACTGTCAATGCATCCGCTATTTCCAAGGCCACCTCCTTAAGTACTCTGGGATGCAGTCCATTAGGCCCTGGGGATTTATCGGCCTTCAACCCCATCAATTTCCCCAACACAATTTCCCGACTAATAAAGATTTCCCTCAGTTCCTCCTCCCTACTAGACCCTCTGACCCCTTTTATATCCGGAAGGTTGTTTGTGTCCTCCTTAGTGAATACTGAACCAAAGTATTTGTTCAATTGGTCTGCCATTTCTTTGTTCCCCGTTATGACTTCCCCTGATTCTGACTGCAGGGGACCTACGTTTGTCTTTACTAACGTTTTTCTCTTTACATACCTATAGAAACTTTTGCAATCCGCTTTAATGTTCCCTGCAAGCTTCTTCTCGTACTCCATTTTCCCTGCCCTAATCAAACCCTTTGTCCTCCTCTGCTGAGTTCTAAATTTCTCCCAGTCCCCGGGTTCGCTGCTATTTCTGGCCAATTTGTATGCCACTTCCTTGGCTTTAATACTATCCCTGATTTCCCTAGATAGCCACGGTTGAGCCATCTTCCCTTTTTTATTTTTACGCCAGACAGGAATGTACAATTGTTGTAATTCATCCATGCGGTCTCTAAATGTCTGCCATTGCCCATCCACAGTCAACCCCTTAAGTATCATTCGCCAATCTATCCTAGCCAATTCATGCCTCATACCTTCAAAGTTACCCTTCTTTAAGTTCTGGACCATGGTCTCTGAATTAACTGTATCATTCTCCATCCTATTGCAGAATTCCACCATATTATGGTCACTCTTTCCCAAGGGGCCTCGCACAATGAGATTGCTAATTAGTCCTCTCTCATTACACAACACCCAGTCTAAGATGGCCTCCCCCCTAGTTGGTTCCTCGACATATTGGTCTAGAAAACCATCCCTTATGCACTCCAGGAAATCCTCCTCCACCGTATTGCTTCCAGTGTGGCTAGCCCAATCTATGTGCATATTAAAGTCACCCATTATAACTGCTGCACCTTTATTGCATGCACCCCTAATTTCCTGTTTGATGCCCTCCCCAACATCACTACTACTGTTTGGAGGTCTGTACACAACTCCCACTAACGTTTTTTGCCCTTTGGTGTTCTGCAGCTCTACCCATATAGATTCCACATCATCCAAGCTAATGTCTTTCCTAACTATTGCATTAATCTCCTCTTTAACCAGCAATGTTACCCCACCTCCTTTTCCTTTTATTCTATCCTTCCTGAATGTTGAATATCCATGGATGTTGAGTTCCCAGCCCTGATCACTCCGGGACATATCTTGGAACTAAGAGAACCTTCAATAGTAGACATAGTAATGGGTGATAATGAATCGGAAGGCAATTGAAGTCAATGGAAATAAAAATCAAGGTGATCTAAAATGGGTGCCAATTTGCTTTCACCCATTTTACACTGTGGCATTATTCAGCAGCACTCTGGAGATAAGGAGACAAGACAGGAATAGTTCTTCACTCTTCCATTTCTCTCTCAATTCACTTCATTTCATGTCTCACCAAGATTTTGATTACACTTGTACAGGATTATCAGCACTCAAGTGCTATGTGTGCCGAAAAGGCAGCAGTGCAGAGCTTCATCCAGGTGAAGTATACAGACCTGAAAGAGACTGAAGGCAGGAGGCACACATTCATTGGTGTGTATTCCACCAAACCTGCCAGGACTGTCATTCGTGTCTCCTGGAGAGATGGCACTGTGTGCCAATTCCCTCACTTCCAGGACTGCAGAACAATGCTGTAAAAGGTTCAACAACCTCATCAAAGCTGGCAAAGTAACACACTGTGTGTTCTCTCTTCTCTTCCTTGCCCACCTTGAGTATCACTAGAATCTTCACCCTCTTAAAAACACTTACACAAATAACCCCTTACACTGCGCTCTGGCTGAAGGTGCCGTCTCCCTATCATGAACTATGGATACACAGCTCCCCCAATTCATCATCATCATAGGCAGTCCCTCGGAATCGAGGAAGACTTGCTTCCACTCTTAAAATGAGTTCTTATGTGGCTGAACAGTCCAATACGAGAGCCACAGACTGTCACAGGTGGGACAGATAGTCGTTGAGGGAAGGGGTGGGTGGGACTGGTTTGCCGCACGCTCTTTCCGCTGCCTGTGCTTGATTTCTGCATGCTCTCGGCGATGAGACTCGAGGTGCACTGGCATGCACAACCCTAAAACTCATTTCTCCACTTTAATGGCCTCATACACCCACGTCTTTCACTTCACCTCTCCTGTGCCACTTGCTACATACTCCTTAACTGCCAGCCTTACCCTCAATTATTTATCTCTTTGCAGGAGAAATTGGTGCACAATGCCCACCAAAGGCTCCTGAGGGGCCATCTCTGTCTTGAAACCCCTTACCCACTTCGAGGACAAGGCTATGCAGCTTATGGGCACTTGCTCAGCAATTGTTGTGACAGATGGCAATGTCACAGTATTTTGTTGGTGCCAGTTTAGGAACTGAAAACCTACATGGACAACCTGGCAGCCCCCTGAAGCATCATACATACATAAGAACATAAGAGTTGGGAGCAGGAGTAGGCCATTTGGCCCCTCAAGCCTGTTCTGACATTCAATAAGATCATGGCTGATCTTCTACCTCAACTCCACTTTCCTGCACTATCCCCATATCCCTTGATTCCCTTAATATCCCAAAGTCTTGAATATACTAAAAAATTGAGCCTTCACAGCCATTTGACTAGAGAATTCCAAAGATTCACCACCCTCTGAGTGAAGAAGTTTCTCCTCATCTCAATCCTAAATGGCTGACCCTGTGATAGATTCACAGAGCACACACTATGCACAAGCCTTTAATATGGCAGCAGCTCCTGGAACTCTCTAGAAGTCTGTGGAAGCCTGCTTCTTGTCAGGTGACCTGACTGTTTATTAAACACTTTGGTGCAGCAACATGATACGTCCACAGTGTGGAGCTACAGACATTATACTTCTCCCTCCTTAGTGAAGAAGTTATTATAATAACAATCATCATACATAACTTGCATGGTTATACATAACAAAGGATATGGAATTATTTTGCCATATTTACCCAAATTAAGCTTAACCACTTGTTTTCTATTTCGAAGAGGATACCTTCGCTCTCGAACAGAACCTTCCAAACATGGTGTCGAATTTAAACTCAATCGAGGCTGATCCTGAGGAAAGTTTTCCTCCAAGGGATGCCCTTGATTTCCATTTGACTCACTCTAACTTCAGACTGTTTGTTTTCCGGACTTGGATTCAGACTTAAATTCTGATTTTCTCTTGGACTTCTTTACAGTACATTAGATGTAGGATATGCTACTGGTGTATCAAAACTATCTGATGAGTCAGAAATAATTGAATCATTCCCACCTTCAACTACTTCCATGTCTGTAGGTAAAATATGATCAATGTGAACAAACCTAACCTGTCCATTATCAAACATCTTGACCAAATATGTGCGAGGACCACATATCTTCACCACTCTTCCTGATAACCACTTTAACCATTTATGGTGATGGTTCTTCACTCTCACCTTCTGATTTAATTTCACACTTCTTTATTTACTCTACCTATATCATGATTCTCTTTCTGTTTTAATTGTGTCTCTTCTATGGACTGTGCCAAGTTTGGTTTTAACAAAAAGAATCTGGTTCGTGGCTGTCGATTGAGAAACAACACTGCTGGTGTTCTACCAGTAATTGTATGAGGAGTATTACGATACATAATTAGAAAATTAGCCAATTTGTGGTCCAATGACAACTGTCGTGTCTTTGCATTTGGATCCAAAATCTGTTTGATGATAGCACATTTTACAATTTGTACAGTGCACTCTGCTGCACCATTCGAGGCAGGGTGGTACGGTGGAACCTTGGTATGTTTCACACCATTTTTGCTCGTGAACTGTGCAAATTCTTCGGAACAAAATTATGGTCCATTATCAGAAACAATTTCTTCTGGGAGGCCAATGAAGAAAATAATCTTCGCAAAATGTCTAATGTTTTACTTGTTGTTATTGGAAACACCTTGACCCACTTCGAATGGCTATCAATCGCAATGAACAATTGTTGTCCTTCTAACTCAGCAAAATCAATATGTAGCCTTTACCACACCCTGGGAGGCCATTTCCATGGCTGTAATGGTACTGATGGTGGTTGCTTGCTTACCGATTGACATGTCGTACGCTGACTCACGATGTGCTCTATATCTTTATCAAGACCTAACCACCATAAATAACTACGTGCAAAACTCTTGGTCAAGCGCATTCCCAGATGCTGGTCATGGAGTTCTCCTAATAATTTGGACCTGAACTTATTTGGTATAACCACTCTTGCACCCCACATAATACAATCTTTAGCGACTGATAATTCATTCCTACGAATGAAGAATAGATGAATAGCTTTGTCTGTTACCTGGCTTGGCCATCCATTTGCAATATAATCATGCATCTTTGACATCACTGGGTCATGTTTGGTTGCTCTACCAATCTCTTCAACTGTGACTGGCAGTTCATCAATGTATGAAAAATAGAATACTTCTTCCCTGTTGGGTGTAACTTGTGATGGGGAAGGCAATCTAGACATAGCATCAGCATTACTGTGATCAGCTGATCCTCTATATTCAATATCATATGTATATGCTAACAAAATCAAAGCCCATCTCTGCATTCGAGCTGCAGCTAATGTTGGAACTGGGGACTTTGGATGGAGGATTGCTGTCAGGGGCTTATGGTCCATAATGATGGTAAACTTACGACCATCCAAGTATTTGTGGAACTTCTTGACCCCAAAAATTAATGCTAAAGCTTCCCTTTCGATTTGTGCATAATTACGCTCACTGGCACTGAGAGCGCGTGAAGCAAAAGCAATTGCTCTCTACTCCCCACCACGTGATACATGAAAGATCACTGCCCCAACTTCATACGGAGAGGCATCACATGCTAGCTTGATCTTCTTAGATACGTCATAGTGAACTAACATGGTGCCCTCTACCAATTCGTTTTTACATTCCTTGAATGCTGTATCGCATTCTTTTGACCAACTCCAATGGACCTGTTTTTTTCAATAGTTCTATCAGTGGATGTAATACTGTAGCCAAATTTGGTGGGAACTTCCCATAATAGTTCAAAAGACCCAAAAATGATCGAAGTTCAGTGACATTCTTGGGAGTGGGTGCATTTCTGATTGCATGCAGCTTTCCCATGGTTGGATGTAAACCATCTTTGTCTACTCTGTACCCTAAGTACTCTACTGAGTTTTGAAATACCTCACACTTACGAGCAGACACTCGTACTCTGTGTTTCTTTAGCTGTTTGAAGAATTCATTCAATATGTAATTTATGAATTTGCCTATTTGGTGCTGAAATTAGCATGTCATCTAAATACTATCCCTTCAATACCTTGCAAAATCTGGTTCATCACCCCTTGGAATATGGCAGGTCTGGAAGACGCTTCAGACGGTAGCCTATTAAATTGATATTTAGGCCTAGATGAGTATTTATAGTCAAGCATGACTTGGAATCCTCATCTAGTTCAAGCTGTAAGTAGGCAGTCATAAGATCCAATTTTGAGAAGATCTGACCACCTTTCAGTGTTGTGAACAAATCTTCTACATGTTGCAATGTATTAGGGATATTACCTTCTAGAACCTGATTTACGGTTACTTTATAATCACCACACAATCTTACCTTACCATCGGACTTAGGTACAACAACAATGGGTGTAGCCCAATTACATCGATCTATCTTAGAAATAATGTTCTCAGTCTCTAGTCTTTTGAGTTCTTGCTCAACTTTCTCCTTGAGTGCATATGGTACGGAACATGGCTTGCAGTAAACTGATCTAGCGTCCTTCTGTACCCTGACACTCGCCTTGAAGCCTTGGATCGGACTGCCCGTTTCGCAGAACACCTTCGGATAATTCTTGATGACATCATCTTTTGATGCAAATCTCATTTCAACACGAAAAATCTCACTCCAATCCAGCTTCAGTGATCCCAACCAATTTCTTCCTAGTAAGGCAGGCTTGTCTCCTGCTACTACTATTAGAGGCAAGCTCTGAACTTGATCCTTGTATTTCGCCGGTACGGTGATATGACCTACCACAGGAATGTTCTCTCCCGAGTAGCCTCGCAGCTCTATCTTGGATTTCTCCAGTTGGAAATTACACAATTTGTCGCGGCACAGCGACTCAGGTACTACACTCACGGATGCACCCATGTCGATTTCCATGGGTATCTTGAGTCCCACAACATCTATGTGGATTATGATACTTTTCGAATCGCTGTCCATTAACCTCGTGCTCCTGATGACGTTTAACTCTAATATCTCCTCGTCCTGTTGTTGTTCTTCCATGCTATGTCGTCTCTGGAGATTTTGACTCATAGCTTTGAAAGCTGGTTTACCCTTCAGTCGACATGCCTTCGCAAGATGCCCAGTTTTCCTGCGGAAGAAACACTCTGCTTTCACATATGGACAAATTTGTGCAATGTGTTGTCCCAGTCACCGATAGCAGGACTTCAATGCTCTGTTACAATTTCCAGTTTTTGAGACTTTGGTCCCCCACCGCCTTTTACTTTGAACCTGCAGGTGATTCACTTGGGTTGTCTGATGACTGAAAATAGTTTGAAATTCTCGGAAATATTGGTTGGCCATGCTCATTGACCTAGCTGCCTGACAAGTTAAATCAAATGTCAAGTCAGGCATTGTCAATAACTTTCTTCTGATTGCATCATTTTTCATCCCACAAACAAAACGGTCTCACAATGCTCCGTTCTGAAAGTTTCTGAAATTACAGTGAATAGATAGCTTTTTTAATGCTTCAGTGTACTCACTGATATTTTCATCGGCCTTCTGATTTCGTATACCGAAACGATAGCTTTCGGCAATTTCCAAGGGTACGGGGTTGTAGTGCTGTTCCAGCTTAGTTAAAATCTCCTTAAGTGTTCTGTCCTTTGGCTTGGTAGGCGGCAGCAAATTTATCAGCGTTTCATATACATCAGGCCCAGCTTCAGTTAAGAAAATCGCTCTTTTTCTTTCCAACACCGCCCGGTTCTGGTCTGCATTCTCTGGGACTTCGATTATGTTATTTGCAGTGAAATACATTTCTATCTGATCCACATACGCTTTGAACCTTTCCCGGTTGCGTTTATACTCTCCTAAATGCCCCATCACTCTTATAGGTGCAGCCATTTTGATTCTATCAGTTCAAAAGTGTGCTCGTAAGTTACCTTGAATTTGTAGCTGTAATCTAAACAGAGAAGTTCTCAAAGTCTCTCTATCAGCTGGCTGAATCTTTCACCCACAACATTTTCAGCTTTATATTATCCAAAATATCCCATATTCGTCGCCATTTGTGATCGATTCACAGAGCACTCACTACAGACAAGTCTTTAAGATGGCAGCAGCTCCCGGAGCTCTCTAGAAGTCTGTGGAAGCCTGCTTCTTGTTGTAAAGTCCTGTCCCCTCAGTACAGATTCACACAAGGCATGTAGTGAAGTCAAGGTCACTCTGGACCTGCACCATTATTTCACAGTTCTGAATGCTGCACTTGTCTGAGACCTGTCCTTATATACCTGTCTCTTGCAAGTGCACCCCTGATGGTAAGGTATGCTGGTGGTTACAGGTCATATCTTATTACAGTCATGTATAGCATGTTAGGATACAGTTATATATAATAATGTACGATACATGACACTTGTCAGGTGACCTGACTGTTTATTAAACACTTTGGTGCAGTAACACAATACAGTGTGGAGCTACAGATATTATAGACCCTTTATTCTGAGACTGTGACCCCTGGCTCTAGACTCCCCAGCCAGAGGAAACATCCTCCCTGCACCTACCCTGTCAAGCCCTGTAAGCCCTGTAAGAATTTTGTATGTTTCAATGAGATAGCCTCTCATTCTTCTAAACTCTTGAGAATATAGACCTAGTCTATTCAATTTCTCCTCATAGGACAATCCCCCAATTCCAGGAATCAGTCTGGTGAACCATAATTGCATTTCCTCAATGGCATGTATATCCTTCCTTAAACTGTATACAATACTCCAGGTGTGGTCTCACTAGGTCCCTCTCATGCTGCAGAATGGAATGGCCGCAGATAGTTCAATTGCCTTCCTGTGTTTTCCCAGCAGTGCCCCGATCCCCCCGCCATTGCTCCGCTGCTGCCGATCTGTCTGAAGCGCATCATCACCGTGCGCACCGCCGATCTCATCATCATATCATCAGAGGCAGTCCCTCGGAATCGAGGAAGACTTGCTTCCACTCCTAAAGTGAGTTCTTTGGTGGCTGAACAGTCCAATATGAGAGCCACAGACTGTCACAGGTGGGACAGATAGTTGTTGAGGGAAGGGGTGGGTGGGGCTGGTTCGCCGCACGCACTTTCTGCTGTCTGCGCTTGATTTCTGCACGCTCTCGGCATTGAGACTCGAGGTGCTCAGTGCCCTCCCGGATGCATTTCCTCCATTTAGGGCGGTCTTGGGCCAGGGACTCCCCCGGTGTCAGTGGGGTCTTGCACTTTATCAGGGAGGCTTTGTGGGTGTCCTTGTAGTGTTTCCGCTGCCCACCTTTGGCTCGTTTGCCATGAAGGAGCTCCGAGTAGAGCACTTGCTTTAGGAGTCTCGTGTCTGGCATGAGGACTATGTGGCCTGCCCAGTGGAGCTGATCGAGTGTGGTCAGTGCTTCAATGCTGGCGATGCTAGCCTGTCCTCCCAGGGGATTTGTAGGATCTTGCGGAGACATCGTTGGTGATATTTCTCCAGCAACTTGAGGTGTCTACTTTACATGGTCCATGTGTCTGAGCCATACAGGAGGGCGGGTATTACTACAGCCCTGTAGACCATGAGCTTGGTGGCAGTTTCGAGGGTATGGTCTTCAAACACTCTTTTCCTCAGGCGACCGAAGACAGCATTGGCGCACTGGAGGCGGTGTTGGATCTCGTCGTCAATGTCAGCTCTTGTTGATAGGAGGCTCCCAAGATATGGGAAGTGGTCCACAGTGTCCAGGGCCGCGCCATGGATCTTGATGACTGGGGGGGCAGTGCTGTGTGGTGACGACAGGCTGGTGGAGGACCTTTGTCTTACGGATGTTTAGCACCGCCGATCTAACCCCCTGACGGCAACATTCTCCTCGGAAAATCTATGGCCTGCCCGGTGGTACCAAAACAAGCTTTTTCCTGCTGGTTCAGTGAGGCTGTGGCCTTCTGCAGCAGTGGTGCAGCTTCCCTTAAAGAGGAGGGTGCACTGCCATGGCCGCCATGTTTTTTTTTTGTTGGCCGACTGCCATGTTGGCCGAGCCGCCAAAAGACAGCCTGGCACCCTTTCTTGGGTGTCAGGCTGCTGGCCTGACTGAAACCCTCCCTGATGGCCTAGTTGGACGAAGTTTTAAAATCAGCCACTAGGCCATCAGGGACGGTTTCGCCCTTAAGTGAAGGGGAGTGCCATGGTGACATGGCGCCATGATGACATCATTGGGGAGGTCACTCCGCAAGCCCCCTAACTCTCTCTCGCCCACAGTTGCTGTCACCGCTGCGTATTTGCCCCTCAGATGTAGTCACTGCCCCCATTATGATCGAGTTCCGGATTGCGGAGAAAAAAAACCAAAGAGCCGAATGGTGCTCAAGAGGCGACCTGAAACGTAGCTGCGGTAAAAACTATCGAAAAGGGGTTTCAAGCGGGCGGGGGGTTGTGGGGGGGAGCAGGGGCAATTTCTACCCCAAGTCTTATATTCAAATCCTCTTGTTATAAAGGCTAACATACCATTTGCTTTCTTAATTGCTTGCTGTACTTGCATGTTAACTTTCAGTGATTCGTGTACATGAACACCCAGGTCCCTCTGAACACCAACATTTCCCAATCTCTTGGCATTTAAAAAAGTGTTTCTGCCAAAGTGGATAACTTCACATTTCTCCACATTCTATTCCATTTGCCATGTTCTTGCCCACTCACTTAGCCTGTCTATATCCCCTTGAAGCCTCTTTGCATTCTCCTCACAACTTACATTCCCACCTAGCTTTGTATACACAATCGTTCTACTCTTTTCTATGTCTCTTTGATCTCGAGGTGCTCATGCCACTCATTCTTGCTTTCAGCTATCTTTTCCTTCAGATCTACCACAGCAACAGGGGGCCACACCTGAAGGAATACGATGATCAGGGTAAAGGAACACAGAACCTAGGGATTCTTTTCTCCATTGTATAGTCCTGGTCTTCGCTCCTTTAAGTCCAAGGAACGCAGACTTGAACGGATATGCCGGACAACTGGTTTAGCCATTCACTGCCAGATCTGGCTGGACCACATAAAGCATTATTGGGTCCTGCTCTCGTCTGCCAAATTCGCTCACTATTCCAGAATCATTCTGGAATGTAAAGATAAACTCTAGCTTCTATTCTCCACTGCTAACCAACTTTTTAAACCCCTCTCCCCAGTCTCCACCCTCACCTCCAACAATAAGAGCGAGGAGCTCATGAACTTCTTTGTCTCTAAGATTGAGACCATCTGTTCAGCCGCCTCTGTCTCTTCCCTTCCTTCCCCTAGCCCACCGGGTCAAACTTTCTCTTAAGGATCCCTCCTGCCCTAACCCTGACCTCACATCTTTCTCCAGTTTTTCTCCGATCTCCCGTTATGACCTTTCCGAGCTCATCCTGTCCATGAGGACCACAATCCACCAAACTGCTGTCCACCCAACTTCCTTTTCTGGCCTCCATATTAGCTGACATTGTTAACGATTGTCTCTCCTCAGGTGCTGTCCTCCTCTCTTCAAAAAAACAACCCTTGACCCCTCCATCCTTGCTAACTACCACCTCATCTCCAACCTCCCTTTCCTCTCCAAAGTCCTTGAATGTGTTGTCAGCTCCCAAATCCGTGCCCACCTTTCCCGCAATTCCATGTTTGAATCCCTCCAATCAGGTTTCCACACCTGCTACAGTACCGAAACAGCTCTCATTAAAGTCACAAATGACACCCTTTTTGACTGTGACAAAGGCAAACTATCCCTCCTCATCCTTCTTGACTTGACTGCAGCCTTTGACACTGTTGACCACTCCATCCTTCTCCAACGCCTCTCCACTGTTGTCCAGCTGGGTAGGACTGCACTCACCTGGTTCCAATCTTATCTATCTAATCAGAGCCAGAGAATCACCTGGAACGGCTTCTCTTCCACCCCTGCATCGTTACTTCTGGTGTCCCCCTAGGATCTATCCTTGGCCCCTGCCTATTTCTCATCTACATGTTGCCCCTTGGCAACAACATCCGAAAACACAGGGTCAGTTTCCACATGTATGCTGACGACACCCAGCTCTACCTCATTACCACTTATCTTGACCCCCTCCACGGTCTCTAAATTGTCAGTCTACTCGTCCGACATCCAGTTCTGTATGAGCAGAAATTTTCTCCAACTGAATAATGGGAAGAACTAACCATCGTTTCCGGTTCTCGCCACAAACTCTGTTCCCTTGCCCCTGACTCCATCCCTCTTCCCAACTTCTGTCTGAGGCTGAACCAGACTGTTCACAACCTTGGTGTCATATTTGTCCCTGAAATGAACTTTCGACCACATATCCGCCTCCATCTCGTGCATCTCCTTTAAAACCCTCCCAGCAACAAGCCCCTTTTGAATAAACCTTTGGGCATCCCTCCTAATATTTCCTTCTTTGGGTTGCCGTCCATTTTTTTTGTATGACGCTGTGAAACGCCTTGCAATGTTATTCTACATTAAAGTTGCTATACTAATGCAAATTGTTGTTGCCACTGTTATCTTTTCTCACACCATATGAATCTTAGATTTTTGGCTGAAGCTGGTTTCAAACCACGGCGGTTCCATAAATGATCTCCTCCTTATACAATATGATGTTTAGCGAACAAGAAATCGTCATGTACTGTGTACACCTTCTGCAGCTGTATACAGAAACAGTCAGTGATGTTCACTTAGCTTGCTAATTCCCCTATAACAAAAAGGTCCTGTTGAGTGATATCCCAAATGAACACTTAACGTGAGAATGACAGTAGCACTCTCCAGTAATTACAGCTTGATTCAAATAAATACTTCTGCTCCTTGTGGATTCCGAGCAGACTGTATGTCGTGAGCAGCTGCATCTGCAATGCGGGCATATTAGCTAGCCAGTTGCTGGTGTCACATGAAAGTGATTTAACCATGGAGAAAAATGTCGGAGCATCAAACTGATAATTTTTATCACTCAATAAAGCACCATCTGTCCAGCTGTTAATTGTTTTTTGCACAAGTAACTGTGATCTTCATTGCATCTGTTCATACATATTCAGCATTTCTATCTCCTACATAGTCTTTGGAATCAAAGCACAACTACATTGAGTTCTGCTTCTATTGTCCTTCATAAAGATTTTGAAGATATCCTTTAACGGAGATAGGATGAAGAAATAACGCTTCCAAGGTGTTCAATCATAAAGCAACTACTGTGCAGTACATCATGGTGCCTGCTCCTGTATGAGTGCAGCTTGCACTGGGCAACAAGGAACAGCTCACTCTGATCTGGTGTTATTTGGCTTATGTGTGCTTCAGATTGACTCCTGAATGTGTGCAGCATGCACCAGATAAAAGTCAATGATTCACTGCATGTGCCTCATAAATCCTTTACCTCACTGTTAAATCTGTCTGGGCTCAGCTGGAACCATTTTTCTTTTCACTATATTTGGATGTAGTACTGGGCATGAAAGATTTTATTAAGTCATACAAGTGTTCCCCTGAATGCATAAAACAGGTCAAAAATGTTGAACTCCATTTAACACACATTGTGTGCTGAGTAATTTCATCCCAATGGGATACAAGGAATTTTTGAGTCCCTGCTACATTGGGGGAAACTGGCGATGAGTTTTCCCTTTCTTTGAGGAAGCACCTGACCTCTGCTTTGCACCTCAAAATCCAGTAGAGATTTTGATCTCAACATGTGAAAAGGTATAAGCCTGCATCCTGTCCATCTATGGCGTGTGTGTCATCTCCATCAATCACTGTACCACAAAGCCTCTTCATAGCATTAAGTTGAATCACATCGGCCTAGAATTTCCTCGAAATGGCTTGCACTGTTGTTGCACCCTGAAAAGTGTGCCCACTGGTAGCCTCTAGAGGGAGATACACACACATTTATTTTGTCTGCTCAGAAGCAAGGCCATTAAAACAGGCATTGGTGTAAAACTGGTGCAAGAAGTTAAACTTCCAGGAAACTTCCATACAGCTTTTAAAAAGACAGTTCGGTCTGCACTCTTCAGCATCAAGCTGTGGGACGAGCTGATCAGATAGGAACAGCATTTGACTCTTTCATTTTACTCTCAAATAACTGCGTATCTGAGCAATACTCCTATTATACCAGTACAGAATTGTGCACATTCAAGCACCATCTGTGCCCAGAGAGCAACAGGACATGCCACCAAGCCAGAGAAGTCCAGCACAGAACTTCACTCATTCAGACCTCCAAGCCCTTCTGGGGGGCATTGAAGCCAGGATGTCCAGACTCTGGGAGTGGGTGCTACCAAGTCACCCAGAATTATCACTCATGTCAACTAGAGGAAGATGGCATTGGCACTGCCTGCCAACTCACTGCATAATCGTGCCACAAGGCGTTTCACATCCTCATCAGGGCAGACAAAGCAACACACAAGGCTCATCTCTGTATGTTCTTCCTTGCCCACTCTTCAAACTCTTAAAGCAAGACTTGCTCAACTGACCCTTCACAATGTACTAACTCGGAATCTTACACTATAGCCATCCAGCCATCTTCATAGCAATTACTTACATGCCCAACTCTAAAACCCTTTTTCTCTACTTCAACATCCTCATACCCATACACCTCTTATTTCACCTCCCCATGCCACATGACACACACTCCTCAACTGCTAGCCTCACTCACAATCACTCTCAGGACAAATTGGCACACATTGTCCAGCAGGCGACTGGAGGGGAATTCCTCCAGGATTTGTAAACCCCTTACCCCCTTTGAAAAGCTCATGGGGAAGCACTCATCTATTGCCTAGGAGATGGTGAGGTCAGTGGCATCTTGCTGGTGCGTGGTTACTGACTTCATACCTATACAATCGCCATGGCATTCCTGTGAATCACCACACAGCCACAACCTTCCAACCCCTTCACTGCTGCCTTAATCCAATTATAGTCACCCATTCTTAGCTTCTACCTCCTATCCTGCAGATTCACCACAGCAATGAGTGACACAGGAAGATGAAGACGATGATGGGGGCCAAGCCACCTGGGATTCGACCATGTGAGAAACAATCAGAAGCAAATGGAGATGTCTGTAGGCAGAACAGCAAAAAGCAGCTTTAAAAATCGTTTCCTGCAGAAAGCTGAATTTGCATACTTTCAACCTCTTCTGTTTCAGGAACTCTTCACTTCCACCTTGAACATCTGATCCTACCAGGTGCTGTACATAGGAACATAGGTCCCGAGTTTGGTAAAACCTAAGTTCCGCTCAAGTACCATCCAAAGCGCTAAGTTCCTGACGGTACTTTGGGCGGAAGTTTCATGAAAAAATGTGGGAAAGATGGCCCAGTGACAAAAATGGGCCTCGCATGCCGATTCCGGGTGGCAGCAGGCGGTAGCTCCCATTCTGGGCGGCAAATGAAATCCTCAGCAAAGTACGGCCGAGGATTGAATCGGGCCCAGCGAGAGGGGAACTGATAAAATTAAAAATGTTCAAAACAAAAAAAAATAACCACCAGAAATCCTTCAGGGGACCCCATCCACCTAAATCCCTGCAAAAGAACTAAAGAAAAGAAGTGGACTAACCGTTTTCTGCAGGTCTTCATACTTACCGTTGAGGTAAGACCTGCCTCCACACGGCAGTCCTTCCCCCTACTGGAGTGGAGGACTGCCCGGAACAAACTGGCAGCTTGGTGGGTGGGAGGACTCTTCTGGGCGTTGCACACCGGCGCACTTCAGTGGACGGTATCCAGCGGTCTTCCCTCCCCGCCGGCGGGAGGCCTCCACCAAACTCGCTCAGCGGGAGGAGCGCCCAGAAACCAGGGAGACCGCCGAGAAAATTCAGCGGCAGCAGACGGTAAGTCCACCAATTGCGGGCCCTAAGGAATATAGTAATACAATAGGTCATTCAGCCCACCGAGCCTGTTCTGCCATTCAATGTGATCAAGGCTGATCTGTATCCTATCTCCATCCACCCGCCTTGGCTCCGTACCTCACTGAATTCTCCCCTCATACCCTCTCAGAGCTTATCTTGTCCATGAGACCCATCTCCTGTTCCCATGACCCTACTCCCACTAAAATACTAACCGCCCAACTTCCCTTCCTGGCCCCCATGTTAGCTGATATTGTTAACGGTTTCCTCTCCTCAGGTACTGACCACCTCCCTTCAAATTTGCAGTTATCAACCCCCTCCTCCATAAAATCCACCCTGGAATCCTCTGTCCTTGCAAGCTGCTGCCCCATCTCCAACCTTCCTTTCCTGTCCAAAGTCCTCGAATGTTCTGTTGCCTCATAAAATCTGTGCCCATCTTTCCCGCAACTCCATGTTTGAACTCCTCCAATCAGGTGTCCGCCACTGCCAGCACTGAAATAGCCCTTATCAAAATCAAAAATGACATCCTGTGTGACTGTGACCATGGTAAACTATTACTCCTCATCCTTCTTAAATCCGTCTGCAGCCTTTGACACGGTTGACCACACCATCCTGCTTCAATGCCTCTCTTCTATCTTTCAGCTGGGTGGGACTGCCCTTGGGTGATTCCACTTTAATCTGTTCTGTCATAGCCTGACAATCGCCTACACTGGCTTCTCCTTCCACTCCTGCACCGTTACCTCTGGAGTCTCCCAAGGATCAATCCTTGGCTCCCTCCTATTTCTCATCTACATGCTGCCCCTCGTCGACATCATCCGAAAACACATCAGGTTTCACATGTTCGCTGATGACATTCAGCTCCACCTCACCTCTCATGACCCCTCCACTGTCTCTGATTTGTCATGAGGCTTGTCCAACATGCAGTATTGGATGAGCAGCAATTTCCCCCAACTAAGTATTGGGAAGAGCAAAGCCATTGTCTTCGGTCCCTGCCACAAACTCAGTTCCTTAGCTACCGACTCCATCCCTCTCCTTGGCCACTGTTTGAAGCTGAACCAAATTGTCTGCAACTTTGGCATCCTATGTGACCCTGAGATGAGCTTCCGACCACATATCTGCTCCAACACCAAAAATGCCTGCATCCACCTCCTCAACATCGCCCGTCTCTGAGCCTGCCTCAGCTCATCTGCTGCCGAAACCTTCATCCATACCTTTGTTACCTCTAGACTTGACTATTGCAAAACTCTCCTGGCTCGGCTCCCATTTTCCACCCTCCATAATTAAGCTCATCCAAAATTCTGCTGCCTGTTTCCTAACTTATATCGAGTCCCGTTCACTCATCACCTCCATACTCACTGACCTACATTGGCTCGCGGTCCCACAACGCCTTGATTTTAAAATTCTCATCCTGGTTTTCAAATTCCTCCATGGTCTTGCCACTCCCTATCAGTTGTCCCTCCTTCCTCCAGCCCTACAACCTTCCGAGATCTATGTGTACCTCCAATTCTGGCCTCTTGAGCATCTCTGATTTTAATCACTCCACCATTGGTGGCTGTGGCTTCAGCTGTCTAGGCCCAAAGCTCTGGAATTCCCTCCCTGAACCTTTTGGTCACCTGTCTTAATATCTCATCATGTGGCTCGGTGTCAAATTTTATATGATAATGCTCCTGTGAAACGCCTTGGGATGCTTTACTACGTTAAATGTGCTATATAAGTGCAAGTTGTTGTTGAATTGTGTCTAACTTACCTTCAGTGCAGCAGCTGTCTAAACCCAGGAAATTGGGGGATGCTTCGCCACTGGCTCTCACTTTTACATATTCAAATGAGGCCGGCCGGCAGATTGCAGGAGAGCTGCAGAAGCACGAGGAAACTGAGGGAAGCCATTTCAACCTGACTTTCCTCACAAAAAAAGTTGCCAATGCCATTGCAGCAAAGTATGCCAGAAATGGTGAGAAGATTCACTCCCAATCTCTTTAGCCAGAGAGCGACTGGTTTCTACAATCTAACACAAGGGTGGCAGGTAGCTTAAACCATGTGGACAAAACAAACCAGAGACTAATGGTGATCAAGCTCCCGCTCTCTGGGCAGGATCCTCTGTAGTGAGATATTCCTGCCATTGCAGCCAAATACATAAATAACAACAACCAAAATAATGCATGAAAATAGCAACTAGGAATGCAAACAATGGAAATCTTACTGGCACCTCATCTTGAATTCCAGCTGGGAACTAAGCAGAAAGGTCACTTGTCATTGAGGTAATTATTTGGATTGTGTTCAGCTGAGTAATGGAACTGACTGCAGAAACTGCCTGAAGCCTGTCTGGGTGACAAGCTGAACGCTCTCAATCCATTAATCCATTTGCCCAAGGAAAGCAAATCCAACTGGATGGAAATTGAGTTGTTGGTTCCGTCTTATTTGTAAAATTCTGAATAGTCTTGTTTTAATATGCATATTAGACAGGAATTTGTCCAGTTCAGCTCAAGTCCAAGTTTTTTTTTTGCCAGTGATTGGTCCATAATCCTGATGTATGGTGTGCTCCCTATGGCTAAGTAATAAGTTCACAGTTGAGTACCTCATTGAGCATTCCTGTCATTCCTTTATTTTCTGCCATTCTCTTTTCTCATTCTCTCGCCAGTGTCTGCAGGTAGGTTCTCATGAAAGGTTGGGAATTCACACTCAGGTTTAAAGGGAACGGACCACTTAAACATAAATGGCCGCATACGAGAGGGGCGGTAAGTATTGTTTGAGCCTTTATAAAGGTTGCAAACTGACTTTATGCATTTATCAGTCTTAGAATGGGAACTGTATGGGGGAAAAATGAAAACCAAAGAAAGGCAAATCCAATGTAGAGGCATGAAACAGTCTGGGCAAGTGATGGAGTGGATGCAGCACACTATCTGTTGTTCGATAGCTGGTGAAGTGATAGTACTACATGGCTTGGATATGAGAAAGGTTGCTCTTTTTGGCACTCTAGAATGTCCTCCCCAGAGCACAGTGGTACAGCACGCCTTGTGGGAGGTAGGTGGTGGGATCAATTTGTATATGGCACTTACAGGGCCTGTGAATAGATGCAGGAGAAGATGGCATACCTTAAGCTAAAACTATGGAACAGCACCATGTAGGTGCCTCATGACCATAGGGCTAGAATTTTTTAGTGGTCCCAGTCTCCCACAATAATTCTGGGAGCTCCTGATTTGCCTTTTATAGAACAGAACTTCTGCACTTACCTTACAAGGCAAAGACTGTAAGGTCAATGGAGCTGGGGTTATGGTCTTGAACACATTATCTAGGTTGATAGGAGTGCTGCATTATCAGAGGATGAGACATTAAACTATCTATTCAGATTGATGTAAAAGATCCTTTGGTATTGTTCAAAGAAAATCAGAAGGTTCTTATGGAGCCCTGGCCAACATTACATCCTCAACTATGAAAATAGATGATCTCATCATTCATCCATTTGCTATTTGAAGGACCTTGCAACAGTGACTACACATAAAAAAAAAATGCATTGGGGGTAAAATGCTTTGTGATGTCTTAAGGATGTGGTTCATAAGTTATTTTTTTAAATTAAATGATCACTATCAGCTTTCTCAATGACTCATTAAAAGGGATGCGTCACTGAGCCACAGAATGTTCCCAGTTTGATTCCTAGTTTGTGCTTATTTCAGCTGTGTGTCATTTGGAATGCTACAACTGACCTCAGCATCCCTATCCTAGGGATTGTTTCTGATTGAACTGACATGTGTTTTATTCTATTTGCTTGCTAGTTTTCTTCTCTTCCTCCTCCCTTGAAGACTTTGCTGGGGTATGGCTGCATGGGCCATGATCTCTGGTCCTTAGCTCAAGATAAGCATAAGCACCAATGGCTGTTAAGCACAATAATAAAAAACATTCTTTTCAGTATTATGTGAGTAGCTATTTAGGAAATTTGAACTCTAAAGGATAAAGATGGTGGAGTAATTGAAAATGAAGGGAAGATAACATAATAGTTATTTTCTGGAAGTAATCATTAGGGAAGAAGCACTATCTGAGTATTGCAGTACGATTAATAGCACAGCAAGTTTTGAAATTTGTATGGAGGAGGCACTTGATAGGTAAAAGCGACTGAAAACTAACACATTCCCTGTGTTAGATCATATGACCCTGAAGGAGACTAGGGAGGAACTTTCTGGGACAGTCACGATGGTCCTGAAAGAATTAACTGGGTTTTAGAAACATTCCACATGATTGGAAGCAAGCAAAAATAACACCTTTATTTAAAAAGGGGGACGAATCTGATCCAGGTAAGCACAAGCCCATTAGCAAGTGTAATAATGGAAACTAGTTTAAGGGATAGGCAGGAAGAGTACCTGCATAACAATGGTTTAATCAAGAACAGCCCACATGTGGGAATGGATAAGACGTTGGATAGAAAATAGGAAACAAAAGTATCCGTACGATGTGCCATGTCAGACTGGAGAAGGTGTAAGTGTTGTGGCACTTGGACCCCTGTTATTTCTTATCTACATAAATGACTTAGATACAGAAATAAAATGATAAGCTTGTTAAACTTGCAGCTGAATCAATATCACCTGTTTTATGCTGTCACCCAAAGTCAAAATTACCTCCAGTGTCTGTGAAAAACCTTTCATTGTGCAAATGCCAGAGGGACAAATGTAATTTGCATCATTGCTCCCACTATTAAAATGTAAAGCCCAACTAGTTCTCTGCTGATAGCCTATGTAGCTGTACAATTAGTGACCAACTAAGCTCATCACACAGGGTTAATTTTTTCCTTTTTCCATAATGTGTGCCACAGGTTTGTTGATTGGGGTCTGTTGCTATTCCTCAAACAGTTGTACATGGCATATTTCACATTGAAACACAGGGCTCACAGTATGATTTGTAGATCAGGGACGATTTCATTTTGTGACCAGTGGTTTGGACGTCAGGCCGTTTAAAACAACCGCCATGGGGAGGATTTCAATCTATTTAGTGACTTCACTGGTTCCAAGTAAATGGCAATATTGACTGTCAAATTATTTCATAACATATCTTTCATGTACCTGACTTTTTAAATTGTTTTTAAAAACATTCATTACTTCTGACTTCCCCTCGGGTTAAATTGTATAAGAGCAGCTCTTTCTAGGCACTGGAGGAAGAATTCTGTCAAACCTGATTGTGTAATATCTTGCAAATGTCACCATCATTAACAGCTCAGCACAAAGTCAACCAGGAGGCGCTGGGGATTTCTTCAGGGACCTCTATTTACATATGTGTGAAGAGCATTTTGCCTTTAATTTCCCTGTAAAATGAAGCTTACCATGAGCTGAAATCATAACACAGAAAGAGATTTGCTCGAGGGCATCAATCATTCCAAACATTCCATTTCAAACTGAGCAGTAAGACTCTGGTAATGCTTCATGTTCTACTCACCCTTTTTATATTCATTGCCTTTTGCTAAACAAGAAGCAACAAAGATTTTATTAAAATAAGTAAGCAACTCCGCTGATGGGTCAGCACATTTATCTATTGAATAGCTGAGCCACACAGACCAGGAAGGTGGCAGCTCCGATCTTCCGCCTGTGCATAGTTATCTGATTTCACGTGGGGCAGTGGCAGGCGTACTTTAATTGCATTAACCCCCGCAGGGCTAGGGAGGAGAAGATTGGCCAGGTTTTCCACTGATATTCCAAAAGTCTTCTGCTGGAAGTGCTGCAATATTCCCTCACAGTCTGATAACCTGCTGATACACACTGTAAAGGCTCACATATAAAACAAAGCCTCCTGACTGAGGTACCAGAGGGTGATTGGTGCCCATGGAACTGTACCCCAGGATGCAGTCAACACCTTCAGGAAGTGAGGGAAGAAAATGAGTAAACAAAAGAAATGTGGCTCCCCTGATTATATAATAAGTAAAGGCATTGTCTGGTGTAGTGATGAGTCACATGGACCAGCAAATCCCAGGTTCAATTCCCAACATACATAAGAACATAAAAACATAAGAATTAGGAACAGGAGTTGGCCATCTAGCTCCTCGAGCCTGCTCCGCCACTCAACAAGGTCATGGCTGATCTGACCGTGGACTCAGCTCCACTTACCTGCCCGCTCCCCATAACCCTTAATTCCCTTATTGGTTAAAAATCTATCTATCTGTGATTTGAATACATTCAATGAGCTAGCCTCAACTGCTTCCTTGGGCAGAGAATTCCACAGATTCACAACCCTCTGGGAGAAGAAATTCCTTCTCAACTCGGTTTTAAATTGGCTCCCCCTTATTTTGAGGCTGTGTCCCCTAGTTCTAGTCTCCCCGACCAGTGGAAACAACCTCCCTGCCTCCATCTTGTCTATCCCTTTCATTATTTTAAATGTTTCTATAAGATCACCCCTCATCCTCTGAACTCCAACGAGTAAAGACCCAGTCTACTCAATCTATCATCATAAGGTAACCCCCTCATCTCCGGAATCAGCCTAGTGAATCGTCTCTGTACCCCCTCCAAAGCTAGTATATCCTTCCTTAAGAAAGCTGACCAAAACTGCACGCAGTACTCCAGGTGCGACCTCACCAATACCCTATACTGTTGCAGCAGTACCTCCCTGCTTTTGTATTCCATCCCCGAGTTCTGAGTTCTGAGTTAGATGAGTACAGTTGGACAGTACAATTGCCTTCAGTGCCCTGGACTAGGGAGGAAAGAATCAGCCATTTCGGATCACCAGTCAGTGGCTACTTTCGAAAGTGTTGAAGTTAGCTGAGGGCAAGATTAGACTAATACGTAATGAGATGTTAAACCGAGGGCCCGTCTGCTCTCAGGTGGACATAAAAGATCCCATGGCACTATTTCGAAGAAGAGCAGGGGAATTATCCCAGGTGTCCTGGCCAATATTTATCCCTCAGTCAACATAACAAAAACAAATTATCCAGTCATTATCACATTGCTGTTTGTAGAGCTTGCTGTGCCCTAATTGGCTGCCGAGTTTCCCACATTACAACAGTGGCGACACTCCAAAAGTAGTTCATTGGCTTTGAGTTGTCTGGTGGTCATGAAAGGCACTATATAAATGCAAGCCTTTCTTTTCTTTCTTTCCACAGTTGAATAGTCAGATGAAAGTCTAGACTCATTAATGAGGAATAAGCTTAAATGTTTTTGTACAACCATAAGGATTGTCAGGAATTAAATACTGGAGTTAGAGGTATATGCGACTCATAAGAATATTGATATGGACTGAGTGTAACGTAGCCAAGTTTGCTGATGATGCATGCAATAAAGGTGTAGCAGTTATAATGGGTGACTTTAATATGCACATAGATTGGGCTAGCCAAACTGGAAGCAATACGGTGGAGGAGGATTTCCTGGAGTGCATAAGGGATGGTTTTCTAGACCAATATGTTGAGGAACCAACTAGGGGGGAGGCCATCTTAGACTGGGTGTTGTGTAATGAGAGAGGATTAATTAGCAATCTCATTGTGCGAGGCCCCTTGGGGAAGAGTGACCATAATATGGTGGAATTCTGCATTAGGATGGAGAATGAAACAGTAATTTCAGAGACCATGGTCCAGAACTTAAAGAAGGGTAACTTTGAAGGTATGAGGCGTGAATTGGCTAGGATAGATTGGCGAATGATACTTAGGGGGTTGACTGTGGATGGGCAATGGCAGACATTTAGAGACCGCATGGATGAAGTACAACAATTGTACATTCCTGTCTGGCGTAAAAATAAAAAGGGGAAGGTGGCTCAACCGTGGCTATCTAGGGAAATCAGGGATAGTATTAAAGCCAAGGAAGTGGCATACAAATTGGCCAGAAATAGCAGCGAACCTGGGGACTGGGAGAAATTTAGAACTCAGCAGAGGAGGACAAAGGGTTTGATTAGGACAGGGAAAATGGAGTACGAGAAGAAGCTTGCAGGGAACATTAAGGCGGATTGCAAAAGTTTCTATAGGTATGTAAAGAGAAAAAGGTTGGTGAAGACAAACGTAGGTCCCCTGCAGTCAGAATCAGGGGAAGTCATAACGGGGAACAAAGAAATGGCGGATCAATTGAACAAGTACTTTGGTTCGGTATTCACTAAGGAGGATACAAACAACCTTCCGGATATAAAAGGGGTCAGAGGGTCTAGTAAGGAAGAGGAACTGAGGGAAATCTTTATTAGTCGGGAAATTGTGTTGGGGAAATTGATGGGATTGAAGGCCGATAAATCCCCAGGGCCTGATGGACTGCATCCTAGAGTACTTAAGGAGGTGGCCTTGGAAATAGCGGATGCATTGACAGTCATTTTCCAACATTCCATTGACTCTGGATCAGTTCCTATGGAGTGGAGGGTAGCCAATGTAACCCCACTTTTTAAAAAAGGAGGGAGAGAGAAAACAGGGAATTATAGACCGGTCAGCCTGACCTCAGTAGTGGGTAAAATGATGGAATCAATTATTAAGGATGTCATAGCAGTGCATCTGGAAAATGGTGACATGATAGGTCCAAGTCAGCATGGATTTGTGAAAGGGAAATCATGCTTGACAAATCTTCTGGAATTTTTTGAGGATGTTTCCAGTAAAGTGGACAAAGGAGAACCAGTTGATGTGGTATATTTGGACTTTCAGAAGGCTTTCGACAAGGTCCCACACAAGAGATTAATGTGCAAAGTTAAAGCACATGGGATTGGGGGTAGTGTGCTGACGTGGATTGAGAACTGGTTGTCAGACAGGAAGCAAAGAGTAGGAGTAAACGGGTACTTTTCAGAATGGCAGGCAGTGACTAGTGGAGTGCCACAAGGTTCTGTGCTGGGGCCCCAGCTGTTTACATTGTACATTAATGATTTAGACGAGGGGATTAAATGCAGTATCTCCAAATTTGCGGATGATACTAAGTTGGGTGGCAGTGTGAGCTGCGAGGAGGATGCTATTAGGCTGCAGAGTGACTTGGATAGGTTAGGTGAGTGGGCAAATGCATGGCAGATGAAGTATAATGTGGATAAATGTGAGGTTATCCACTTTGGTGGTAAAAACAGAGAGACAGACTATTATCTGAATGGTGACAGATTAGGAAAAGGGAAGGTGCAACGAGACCTGGGTGTCATGGTACATCAGTCATTGAAGGTTGGCATGCAGGTACAGCAGGCGGTTAAGAAAGCAAATGGCATGTTGGCCTTCATAGCGAGGGGATTTGAATACAGGGGCAGGGAGGTGTTGCTACAGTTGTACAGGGCCTTGGTGAGGCCACACCTGGAGTATTGTGTACAGTTTTGGTCTCCTAACTTGAGGAAGGACATTCTTGCTATTGAGGGAGTGCAGCGAAGGTTCACCAGACTGATTCCCGGGATGGCGGGACTGACCTATCAAGAAAGATTGGATCAATTGGGCTTGTATTCACTGGAGTTCAGAAGAATGAGAGGGGACCTCATAGAAACGTTTAAAATTCTGACGGGTTTAGACAGGTTAGATGCAGAAAGAATGTTCCCAATGTTGGGGAAGTCCAGAACCAGGGGTCACAGTCTGAGGATAAGGGGTAAGCCATTTAGGACCGAGATGAGGAGAAACTTCTTCACCCAGAGAGTGGTGAACCTGTGGAATTCTCTACCACAGAAAGTAGTTGAGGCCAATTCACTAAATATATTCAAAAGGGAGTTAGATGAAGTCCTTACTACTCGGGGGATCAAGGGTTATGGCGAGAAAGCAGGAAGGGGGTACTGAAGTTTCATGTTCAGCCATGAACTCATTGAATGGCGGTGCAGGCTAGAAGGGCTGAATGGCCTGCTCCTGCACCTATTTTCTATGTTTCTATGTTTCTATGGAAGGAAAAGCAATGTGTGAGGAGGACACAAAAAAAATCTGCAAAAGGACATAGACAGGCTAAGTGAGTGGGCAAAAATTTGGCAGATGGAGTATAATGTCGGAAAGTGTGAGGTCATGCACTTTGGCAGAAAAAAAATCAAAGAGCAAGTTATTATTTAAATGGAGAAAGATTGCAAAGTGCTGCAGTACAGCGGGACCTGGGGGTACTTGTGCATGAAACACAAAAGGATAGTATGCAGGTACAGCACGTGATCAGGAAGGCCAATAGTATCTTGGCCTTTATTGCAAAGGGGATGGAGTATAAAAGCAGGGAGGTCTTGCTGCAGTTGTACAGGGTATTGGTGAGGCCACACCTGGAATACTGCGTGCAGTTTTGGTTTCCATATTTACGAAAGGATATATTTGCTTTGGAGGCAGTTCAGAGAAGGTTCACTAGGTTGATTCCGGGCATGAGGGGTTGACTTATGAGGAAAGGTTGAGTAGGTTGGGCCTCTATTCATTGGAATTCAGAAGAATGAGAGGTGATCTTATCGAAACGTATAAGATTATGAGGGGGTTTGACAAGGTGGATGCAGAGAGGATGTTTCCATTGATGGAGGAGGCTAGAACTAGAGGGCATGATCTTAGAATAAGGGGCCGCCCATTTAAAACAGAGATGAGGAGAAATTTCTTCTCAGAGTTGTAAATCTGTGGAATTTGCTGCCTCAGAGAGCTGTGGAAGCTGGGACATTGAATAAATTTAAGACAGAAATAGACAGTTTCTTAAACAATAAGGGGATAAGGGGTTATGGGGAGCGGGCGGGGAAGTGGAGCTGAGTCCATGATCAGATCAGCCATGATCTTATTGAATGGCGGAGCAGGCTCGAGGGGCCGTATGGCCTACTCCGGTTCCTATTTCTTATATTCTTATGGGCCCAAATTTCCTCAAGAGTTGCCCTGTTTTTTTTGGAGTAAGTAGCTTTTTTTGGAGTAACTTAAAAATTGCAAATTTCCCCATTTAACTTGCTCCAATGTAAGTCAGTTAGTCAGTTTTTTTTTTAAAGTTTAGTTTGTTCTCTCCAAAAGGGGGCGCGACAAGCCACTTACACCTCTTCTGGTCATAGAAGCAAGTTTGGCCAGCTGAAAGTTACTCCAAACTAACTTAGGCCAATGTATGTGGCCACTTTTGTAGGCACAAAAAAACCTTACCTACATTTAAAAGATCAGCGCAGGTAGCCAGAGATAGGGTGGTGGTGCGGGGTAGGGGAGGGGGGTGGGGAGAAGGTGAGTTAGAGGATTCCAAAGCACTAAAGACCTTCACAACCTCAGCACAACATCATCACAAATAAATGAAAGATAAATCAGCTACATAAAATAGAGCAGTCCTACGATGCCGACTGCAGAACGCATGGGCTAGCCCTCCCGCCAGGGCTAGGGGCGGCAGGTACATGTGACTGTAGGGGTGAGGGATTTTTACTTTTAACAATTGACCCTAAATGGTGCGTGGTCCTAATGGAGGATGATTCAGTCTTGATGCAAAATATCTTTTATTGTAAATTTTACAGTGCACTTCAATGATACCAACAACAACAACAACAACAACAACAGCCACAACAGGGGAAAGTGCACTTCCTTATAGGGTCGGTGATGGTGGTGGGGGGGGCATAAGGGGCCCGGTTTGGGTCTGACCGGTGGTTGGTGCGTGGCGTGAAGTAGGAGTGGCATTTGAGTCTCCGGCCTTTGTGCCCTTATTGCATGAGGGAGCTTGCAGAAGCCAGCTCCCTCATGGCATCTGCCATCGTCTGCACACCCTCTGAAATGCCAACCCTCATTTCCCATCTTAGTGCAGAGATTTCACCCGACAGTGTCGCGACCTCATCACGCACCCCATTGACGGCCACCACGAGTGATCTTGTGAGGACATTAGTCTTCTCACCCAATGAAACAACCTGATTAACCTCTGCTGAGGGCTGCCTCTCTGGAGAAACTGGTCGGCTTCTCCTTTCCCTCGTCGTGGGTCTGCCTAGTGGCATCCCTCCAGTGCGAGGCGCAGGCTGGGACAGTGGGGGACTGGGTATCCCAAGATGCATTTCCCGACTGCCACTTGGACCCTCGACCTCGGAAGGTGTGAACCCATGGAAGGTTGCCGAGGAGCTCAATGGAGGGTTCTGGCAGTGTGATGCCCTGTGCTATGTCCTGATCCATATCGTGGTCAGCATTCTCCTGAGCACACATTTCCATGGACCCTTCCTCCCCCCACCCACCTTGGTCTGGAGCGCACACATCTGGATCCTCAGGATCTTGAGGAGTGTCTTCTTCTTCTGCAAAAGACAACACAACAGTCAAATGGTTAGCAGCACAGGAGGGGGCAGGGTGGGTGGCATGAGTAGTCTGATGTGTAGCAGGCCAGTCAGCAGGTTGATTTGAAGGGCGACTATGCATTTTAATGACTCACCCTCACCCTCGCGTGTGGGTCCAGCTTGTGCTGATTCTTTTTCTGCCAGTGCGAGTCAGCAAGGCAGCAACCCTGTGTTCCAGGGCTGACAGTTGGTGCAGATTTGGTGGACCTCCTCCTGTTCTAGTTCTCTCCCTCTTGTTGTGGGCCAATTTCTTCTGCAAAGATGAAAATATTAATTGTCAGACATGGTGCACTTCTGATCGGTGGGACACATACAGATGCTCACATTTTCAAGTTAAAGATGAAGATATTACTTAAACTCACTACTTGATCAACATCCTGCCATTTCTTCTTGCACTGGCTTCCAGATCTTGCGGTATTGACCCCAGCGGAGAATTCTTCTGCAACGAGGTTCCATCTTTTTCTCATTTCCTTGGGTGAGACCTTTGACAGACCACTCTTGCTGATATCCAGCTCCAGCCATTTCTCCTCAATTACAGTCACTAATTTCTCCACTTCCTCATGGAGAAAATTCTTGATTCGTCTTGCACGCTCTTGTGCCATTCGTCTATTGGACTCAAACGCAGTTAATGTTGAAAGATGACACTTACACCTCTCTTACACCTATCCAGCACTCCTTTCCACTCCCTCAGCCACACAAAAATCAATATTCAGACCTCACCTTTATATATGCTCCATAACCAATTATTCTGAGGACGCTCTCCCTTTAATTGGCCGATTGCCAAGCTTCCTGTTACACTGTGCATGCGCGCAAACTGAACCACCCATTGCGCATGCATGCACGCTCAAACAGTCATGCGTACCCCTGCCGGCATTACACAACACACTGGACCCAAGCCCCACCCCCCTGCCGGCCCGCCCCCCCACCCCCCCAGGCTCTGCTGCGCGACGCCGATGGATCCAGACGACGAGAGAACGGCCAAATTCAAAGGTAGATTTTTGCAGCTTTTTTTCCCCCAGGAAGTCGGCGCACCACATTGAGCTACGTCGCTCTAAGCGACTGGGGAAATTTGGGGCCTATGTTCGAATGACATCTCAAAAACATAGCTGATAGCAAGCAAAACCATGAGCTTGAGTGGAAAGGGTATAACATGTTTTGCAGAAGTAGACCTACAATGAGAGGTGCAGGATTTAAATTATGGTGGCCTAGTAAATAGTGTAGATGGGAACATAAAATTACAAAGAGACATTGATAGATGTGAGTGAGCGAAACTGGCAGATGGATTTCAAAGCAGGTAAGTGTGAGGTCATCCATTTTGAGCCAAAAAAGGATAGATCTAAGTATTTTTTAAATGGTGAAAATCTAGGAGTAACAGAAGTCCAAAGAAATTTAGGCATCCATGTATGCAAATCACTAAAATATAGTTGTCACGTACAAAAAATAATCAAAAAGACTAACGGAATGTTATCCTTTATTACTAGAGGGCTTGAATCTAAAGGGAAGGAAAGTTTGCTACAGCTATACAAAGCCCTGGTTCGACCATATCTGAAGTACTGCGTACAATTCTGGGCTCCGCACCTTAGAAAGGATATATTGGCCTTTGAAGAAGTGCAGCACAGATTCACCAGGATGCTACCAGGGCTCCAGGGGTTAGATTATGAGGAGAGATTACATAAACTAGGCTTGTATTCCCTAGAATATAGAAGGTCAAGGTGTCATTTGATTGAGGTTTTTAGGATTTTGAAAGGAATTGATAGGATAGAGAGAAACATTTTCCACTGGTGGGGGAGTCTAGGACAAAGGGACATAACCTTAAAATCAGGCCATTCGGGAGAGAGGGTAGGAAACACTTCTTCTCACAAAGCATAGTAGAAGTATGGAACTCTGTTTCACAAAAAGCAATAGATGCTAGCTCAATTAATAACTTTAAATCTGAGATCAATAGGTTTTTGCTAGCCAAGGGTATTAAGGGATATGGAGCCAAGGCAGGTGGATGAATTTAGGATACAGATCAGCCATGATCTCACTGAATGGCGGAACAGGCTCAAAGGGCTGAATGGCCTACTCCTGTTCCTATGTTCCTATTGATAAAAAGTGGTATAGCAGGTATAGAAAGAGAATATAGCATCCTTTATTTGGGCATTTCTCAAAATTAAACCAACTTCCCTATTTCTAACTTTCAATACAGAAAATAGAACCCAAATGAAGCATCCTATGGTGATCATCAGTCATGGGCAGTCCCTTGAAATTGAGGCAGACTTGCTTCCATTCTAGAAGTGAGTTCTCAGGTGACTGTACAGTGCAATACGGGAATTACAGTCACTGTAACAGGTGGGGCAGACAGTGGTTGAAGGGTAGGGCGGGTGAAGAGTCTGGTTTGCTGCACGCTCCTTCCACTGTCTGCATTTGGTTTCTGCATACTTTCGGCAACAAGACTCGAGGTGCTCAACGCCCTCCTGCATGTTCTTCCTCTATTTTGGGCAGTCTTGGGCCAGGGATTCCCAGGTGTCGGTGGGGATGTTGCACTTTATCAAGGAGGCTTTGAGAAATATTTCCTCTGCCCACCTGGGACTCGCTTGCCGTGTAGGAGTTCATACATTGTCCTCATGCCCGACACGAGTCTCCCTAAGCATGCGCTCTACTCAGAGCTCCGACACAGCAAGAAAATGAAGAATCGCTACAATAACCACCCAGTGAGACAAGAACCAGCATGGTGTCCAGACCATCCCAGTTCACTTGAATCCCAGTCTTACTGAGTGTCATTAAGAAAGAAAGACTTGCATTTATATAATGCCTTTCACAACCACCAGACGTCTCAAAGCGCTTTACAGCCAATGAAGTACTTTTGGAGTGTAGTTACTGTTGTAATGTGGAAATGTTAAGATGTTGCTTTACTGTTTATGATGTGCAGGTCTTGATATGTAAGCCTAGAAATCACTGTAGTACGTGTATAAATGCTGATATAACTGCTGTGTATTTTCAGTATTTTCTGTTTCAATATGTTCCTACAAATTGGATTTATGTGTTATTTCCACCTAGCCATTAATCCATTGATTGTGAAGGGTTTAATGTCTCCTTTAAAATAGCACACAGAGGAAGGTTATTTAAAACAGTTTTTACGTTTATATTACAGACAGTAATTTCTACACTATCCCCACTGAGGGGGATACAACTGGATGATGTCACGTATGGCTGGGTATCTCCATTCCATCAGCATTCTCTATCTGCCCCGCTTTGCTCTCTCAAATTGTTCCTTATCACTGCAACATATGGTAAATTGCCATTCAGTTTTAAATGTTTTAATAATTACAATTTCAGTTTAAAGATTGCAGTTAAATAGAATACTGTTGGAGGGGGATAATTTTAAATGGAAAATAATTCAACTCATTGTGCCGCCTGTGAATCACTTAACACTTTCATTTCTCAAGAGTTGGAAGGTCAGTTCATGGGAGGACATATTCTTAAATGTTTTATCCCTTTATCCTCACGTATTGTCCTCTTTGTGCTCTGCTTCAATTGTGTTTTAAATATTGCTAGCAAGGGTCACATTATGGGAATAAAAATATTCTTCTCCTTGAAATGCACATTGTGAGTATTCTGCATTTAATACAGTTCCAGAAATAGTGTGGATGGAATACTAATTTTCTACAATCAATGCCAGTGCAATTTACTCAGAATCTGTTGCCACAGCTTCTTCCAATTAGATTTCAGAGGATGAAGCTGCTACAGGATTTTAGTCACTGACCTTTCACCTCCAGAAATTGTGTTCAAATGCATTCCAAACAAATGGCCTGGAATTCTTCTCTCCCTGATGAGTGACACAGTGGATTTATCCATTGATCTCTGGGATCTAAATGGAAGCCAATCCAAAATGAGGAGATAAGGGTCAGCTCTCTCTGATGGGCACACCTCTTAACCATCCCGATTAAAGATATCTTGATTTCGCTGGTCAATTTAAATCCTGTCCTGTTGTTCCTGCCTTTATGAAATTATTTAAGTGTGGAGGGAAAGAAAGCATAGTATGCACTTAATTCTTTTTTTTTTCCACGATTAGATTTCTGATAATTCGATAATATAAGACTTAGGCCAAGTACCATCAAAATACAATCAGCGGTGTTCATTCATCTACAAAAAGAGTGAAAGGAAAAATAAAACAAATGAAGCACATTCCAGGTTGAAATTCTCTTAATTTGGACTTGGATTTACAAAAACTAAAATGATGCACCGGACTTAATAAAAACTGATAAATATGCATCATAAAACAAAGTAATTGTAATGGTCCTCAGTAAAATGAGTTTGTGTCTTTCAATCTATTGCCTAGTGTCCAGCAAGCCACTGAATTAAATTTATCTGCTCGTAATTTGCTAGTCTCAAGCGGAGAGGTCATATCAATGGATACTTGTAGGAAATGGAGAATGTTTGTCTGGTTCAACAGGGAACCAGCTTTGGTATTAAGGGTAAGGCACATTACAGGAAATGTGGAGGATACTTCACACTGCATCTGACTCAAGTTGTAACTAATCTGGGAATGGTTGATGGGTCATAAGAACATAAGAACATAAGAAATAGGAGCAGGGCCATTTGGCCCCCTCGAGCCTGCTCTGCCATTCAATAAGATCATGGCTGATCTGATCATGGCCTCAACTCCACTTTCCTGCCCGTTTCCCATAACCCTTGACTCCCCCATCATTCAAAAATCTTTCTATTTCCACCTTAAATATATTCAATGACCCAGTCTCCACAGCTCTCTGGGGTAGAGAATTCCAAAGATTCGCGACCCTCAGGGAGAAGAAATTCCTCCTCATCTCAGTTTTAAATGAAACTATGCCCCCTAGTTCTAGATTCCCCCATGAGGGGAAATATCCTCTCTGTATCTACCCTGTCAAAGCCCCCTCAGAATCTTTTATGTTTCAATAAGATCACCTTTCATTCTTCTAAACCCCAATGAGTATAGGCCCAACTTGCTCAATCTTTCTTCGTAAGACAACCCATTCATCTCAGGAATCAAGCTAGTGAATCTTCTCTGAACTGCCTCCAATGTAAATATATCCCTCCTTAAATAAGGAGACCAAAACTGTATGTAGTACTCCAGGTGTGGTCTCACTAACACCCTGTACAGTTGTAGCAAGACTTTCCTACTTTTATACCCCCTTGCAATAAAGGCCAACATTCCATTTGCCTTCCTAATTACTTGCTGTAGCTGCATGCTAACTTTTTGTGTTTCATGTACAAGGACCCCCAGATCGGTCTGTACAGTAGTATTTTGTTGTCTCTCTCCATTTAAATAATAATTTGCTTTTTTATTTTTCCTACCAAATTGGATAACCTCACATTTTCCCACGTTATACTCTATCAGCCCAATTTTAGCCTACTCACCTGTCCATATCCCTTTGCAGATTCTTTGCATCTTCTTCACAACTTGCTTTCCCACCTATCTTTATATCATCAGCAAATTTGGCTACATTACATTTGGTTCCTTCATCCAAGACATTAATATAGATTGTAAATAGTTGAGGCCCCAACACTGATCCCTGTGGCATCCCTGGTTACAGTTTGCCAACCTGAAAATGACTCATTTATCCCGACTCTCTGTTTTCTGTTAGTTAGCCAATCCTCTATCCATGCTAATATATTACCTCCAACTCTGTGAGCTCTTATCTTGTGCAGTAACCTTTTATATGGCACCTTATTGAATGCCTTCTGAAATCCAAATACACTACATCTACTGGTTCCCCTTTATCCACCCTGCTCGTTACATCCTCAAAGAATTCTAGCAAATTTGTCAAACATGATTTCCCTTTCATAAAACCATGCTGACTCTGCTTGATTGTATTATGGTTTTCTAAATGTCCTGCTACTACTGCCTTAATAAAATGGACTCCAACATTTTCCCAATGTCAGATGTTAGGCTAACTGGTCTATAGTTTCCTGCTTTCTGTCTCCCTCCTTTCTTGAATAGGGGTGTTACATTTGCAGTTTTCCAATCTGCTGGGACCTCTCCAGAATCCAGGGAATTTTGGTAGATTTCAACCAATGCATCCACTATCTTTGCTTCTTTTAAGACCTTAGGATTCAGGCCATCAGGCCCAGGGGACATGTCCACCTTTAGTCCCATTAGTTTGCCTAGTACCTTTCCTTTAGTGATAGTGATTGTTTTAAATACCTCCATCCCTATAGTCCCTTGTTTGTCTATTATTGTTGGGATGCTTTTAGTGTCTTCTACTGTGAAGACCGATACAAAATATTTGTCAAAGTGTCTGCCATTTCCCTGATTCCCATGATAAATTCCCTAGTCCTATCCTCTAACGGACCAATGTTTACTTTAGTTGCTCTCTTCCTTTTCATATAACTGTAGAAGCTCTTACTGTCTGCTTTTATATTTCTTACTAGTTTACTCTCATAAACTATCTGCTCTCTATTATTATTTTAGTCATCCTTTGCTGGTTTTTAAAAATGTCCCAATCCTCTAGTCTACCGCTAATCTTCGCAACATTGTATGTCTTTGTTTCCAATTCGCAGAAGAACCTTTAAAAAATGTTTTTTGTCAATTTTCTCCCTTTTTTCAATCTTACTGACCTCAGCTATAGCTTTGTTCCATGGGTGCTAGTTGGCTTCCAGTACAATGCTTAAGTTGTCATTCTGTGAGCCTAAACACTGAGACCCCGAAAATCCATGGGGGTGTTAAGTTTGGCATAGAGATGTGCCCACCCTGGACCTCTGCTGCAGAACCTGCCAAAGTTCATGGGGTAAGGAAAGTTCCTACAATTTGTGGGCTAGAGGCATTTCTGAGGCACCCCTCCAGCTGAAAAGTCCTCTAAGAAATATTTTGGAGTTGCCTCCACAGTTTTCTTAATTAGAAGGCTGTGAAAATCATTATTTAATAAAAAATATTTTTGGCACCCCAGGACTCCCCTAAGTCTGCCAGCATACCTCATCTCACCAGACATACCTACACTGACTACTCGCTGGGTCCCAATAAAAACCTGGGATGTGGGAACCACCCACCACATGCACCTCCCGCCTCCATTACATCAATGGCCTTGCAACAGGTTCGTGGAGGCTGCTCCCTGGAAACATGGGTGCAAGCCTGGGACCCAGACTATTTGGTTTCTGGCTTAATTTCCAGCCATTCCACTAAATTGACGGAGCGAGTTTGCCAGAATGGCTTTAGTATCAATGGGCTATTCTTTTTTTCCCCCTTACATCTCTGTGCAGCACTGTGTAATATTTAACCATGTTAAAGGTCCTATGTAAATAAAAGTTGTTATTCAACTACATTAGCCTCACAGCCAAATTCAACCTTATGTTCACACATGCGTATTATACAAAATGGGTCGTTCTGCCTCCTACAACATAATCTTGATATCTGCAGTAGAAAGTAAATGCTTACGTACTCGGGCTGATGTTTCTCTCCTGTACATTGTTAGGACGTAGTAGCAATATTTCACCCTAAAATGCAATGTGGTTCTGTCAAGTTTCTCATTGATTCCAAGGTAAGAATAGTAAGTATTAATTTCAAGTAGCTTTGATTGCCTCAGATCAAACTAAATAAGATCAAATCACTTGTCCATATGAGATGCTTAAAGTGGAAACCCAAAGGAGTTGAATCAACGACTTAAGTAGTTTGGACACAATTAACTTCCACTCATATTTTGCAAAATATGCAGAGTAGGTAAAGATAAAAGGGTAATATAGTGAATAATTAATGATCTGAGAATTCATTGAAACTCAATTATTCCACATCTAATAATTCCTAGCCATCTTGACATTTCTACATAGCTCAAAGCACATTCCCATTGTTCTATCTTTAAGTAGTTCAGTCTCTGAAAGGTTCAAATATCAGGCCCCGAGAGCACATTTGATCACCAGTTGTTGAGGATATGAACCTGAGGCAATTAACTGGATAGCGTGGAGCACAAAACTCTCCAGAGCAATGTTACCGGTACAGCTACTTGTGTCTTTAAACAGTAGTAGAAGCTATTATGTTCGTTAAAAATTACTCAGTATATCGAAATCCGTTGGAAATTTTCTTTGCGCTGAATAAAATTGAGAGCAGTAGGATCATTCTATTTGCATTTCCGCAGATAAAAATTTATACATCCGTCACCCAGACAAGTTGATTATCTTCTGGCTCACCGTACAAGTGCAAAATCAGTAAGCATAGGTGTGATAAATAAAAAGACCATACAATCTTTGCTGCGATGCTGTGCAAAAGTGCCAAAATTCTTGTTTCATCCCTGTGGAGAGGAGGGAAATCAGAGGGAGAGTCACCCAAGGATCATTCTTCAACAACAACTTGCATTTATATAGCAACTTTAACATAGAAATCATAAATAAATAGTGTTGGTGTTACAAAATTTTGGTTAGGCCTTAGATATTCTCTCGTGTACAACGTTGCTGGTCACTCCCATAGGCTTACATTCAGGAATGTGTCTATGCTGCCCAATGTCTAGTTACATAATCTTCTTAGGTAGTCCCTCGGAGTCGAGGATGACTTGCTTCCACACTAAAACTGAGTTCCCAGGTGACTGAAGAATCCAATGTGGGACTTACAGTCTCTGTCACAGGTGGGGCTGATGGTGGTTGGAGGAACGGGGTACCTGGGTTGCCGTGCACTCCTTATGCTGTCGATGCTTGGCTTCAGCTTGCTCTTGGCGAAGAGACTTGAGGTGTTCAACGCCTTCCCGGATGCTTTTCCTCCACTTTGGGCAGTCTTGGGCCAGGGATTCCCAGGTGTCGATGGGGCTGTTGCACTTTTTCAAGGCGGCTTTGAGGGTGTCCTCTGCCCACCTGGAGCTCGTTTGCCGTTTCAGAGCTCTGAGTAGAGCGCTTGTTTTGGGAGCCTCGAGTCAGGCATGCGGAAGATGTGGCCCGTCCAGCGGAGCTGATCGAGTGTGGTCAGTTCTTCGATGCTGGGGATGTTGGCCTGAGCGAAAACACTGACGTTGATGCATCCATCCTGCCAATAAATTTGCAGGATCTTGCGGAGGCAACTTTGGTAGTACTTCTCCAGTGTTTTGAGGGGCCTGCTGTACATAGTCCATGTCTCTGAGCCATATACGAGGGCGGGTATCACCACATAATAGCGTAACCTGGGCAGTGACAGCAAGAGCCCTTTGTGATCTGAACTGAATATTGTGTCTTTCTCATGTGCATAGACTGAGAAATAATTAGTGAAATAAGGTCAAATATGAACCATTGAGCTGATTTATTTTACTCATCATAGGAAGTCCCTTGGAATCGAGGAAGATTTGCTTCCACTCTAAAAATGAGTCCTTAGGTGGCTGAACAGTCCAATATGAGAATCACAGTCCCTGTCACAGGTGGGACAGATATTCGGTGAGGGAAGGGATGGGCGAGACTGGTTTGCCGCACGCTCTTTCCGCAGCCTGCGCTTGATTTCTGCATGCTCTCGGCGATGAAACTCAAGGTGCTCAGCACCCTCCCGGATGCAGTTTCTCCACTTAGGGCGGTCTTTGGCCAGGGATTCCCAGGTGTCAGTGGGAATGTTGCACTTTATCAGGGAGGCTTTGACCGTGCCCTTGTAACATTTCCTCTGCCTACCTTTGGCTCGCTTGCCGTGAAGGAGTTCCGAGTAGAGCGCTTGCTTTGGGAGTCTCGTATCTGGCATGTGGACAATGTGGCCTGCCCAGCGAAGCTGATCAAGTGTGGTCAGTGCTTCAATGCTGGTGATGTTGGCCTGGTCGGGAACGCCAACGTTGGTGTGTCTGTCCTTCCAGGGGATTTGTAGGATCGCAGATGGCAAGTGAATGTACAAATCAAATTCCACTTACTTCAATCACTCTCTCTTTTCTCCATGAAAAATAGAATAAAATAATACATCACTATTGTTTGCTGACTTACTTATTTTTGGCATTAACTTTCTTTGCAGACTACTGTTAACTGCAAAACCGAATCTCCATTTTAGCTTCCAGCTCTTGGTCCTGAAGTTTGCAGTCTCGTTTTTAAAGTTTGACTGGCTTAACATGGATTTTTCCCTTTTGTTAATCCTGACCCCAGGCAACAGAGAGGTGGTGTCTCTGACACCTTTTCTACTCCGGGATTTTCCAGCCAGCCTGTCAATGAAACCGAGTACTGCCAGTCCTAAGAATATCTTCTCAATATAATGTATGTGAATACTTGTTGGGTATCTGAGACAAGGTGACGAATTCTTTAATGTACCTGGTCATTGTGGAGATCTTTCCAATAATGGCTCATTAACACCTCATGCTCTCTTCTGTCTCAGTGCTGTAATCTTTGGCTTTTTAAATCTGTGCGAACCCGCTTAGTTATTTTTTAAAACACTTCTCAATCTCAAATCTTGTTTGTGAAGAGAAGAAGGATCAAAAATCCTGAAATGTGACACTGAGTCATAGTGGAAAAGTTAGGAAAGGTGAACGATAACTGCGCTTAAAAGATGGGTATTAAGAAGCTTCTAAAAGTTGGAGAAAGAAATAGGGTGAAGGGTTGAAAGGACAGGTATAAGGCTGGAGGAGGTTGCAGAGAAAGGCTGAGGTGAGGCCATGGAGGGATGTAAAGATGAAGATGGGGGCTGCAAAATTCAGCACCTTAAGGCTGGTTTCAGCAAAAAAATGACGGCCACGTCGCCCACATGCCATTTTGGGCAGGTCGCCAGCGTGGCTGTTGCCTGCGTTCGCCATAAAAATGCTAAAAAGTCAGAGCGTGACGTCAATCAGTGGGCATAGCTGATTTGACGCACGACCTGCTATTTTGGATGTTGTCCTTCGGCTGCACATCCTTTCCAAATCATGTGCATTCAGCTGCAGGAGGGACACCCCATGAGCCGTATTTAAAGAGATCATCAACAACTTGCAGGTGACTTGCTTTTTGATTTCTACTGGCTCTGTGTAAGATTGTGGAACTGTTTGGAGTTTTCTAGAGTTATTTAAAGTTGGTGAGGTGACAGGGATTGGTGCTGCAACTGGAGAAGGTCTTGCTTCTGAATTCAAGGGTTCAGGTCAGACCACTTGCTCCCAGTCATGGGGGGTCTACTTGCAGCCCCTCTCGTGCTGCAGCAGAGCAGGGTCAAGGTGCTCGCAGAGGGAGGAGGAGGAGGGGGTGAAGGGCTCAGAGTAGGAGGCCTTACCCATCTAGGGTCTTCCGGGGAGGACTTCGCCTACCTGCACTTAGGCTCTGCTTCATCAAGGAGGTCACAGAACTCTGTCACCTCTTGCAAGCACACCTACAACCTCAAAGCAGGGTGACAATGGCTCTCCCAGTGGCCCCCAAGGTCACCGTGGCCCTCAATTTCTTTGCCACCAGATCATTCCAGTCTGGAGCAGGAGATATATCTAACATCTCCCAGTTCGCCGTCCATCGCTGCATCCAGGAGGTCACAGAGGCTGTGTACTCCAGGAAAAGGGACTTCATTGTTTTCTCTCTGAAAAGTGTGAAACAGAAGGAGCGCGCATAGGGGTTTGCCAGGATATCAGGCTTTTCCATTGTGCAGGGTGCCATCGCATGCAAACACATGGCTTTGCGGGTGTCACATATCAATCCTGAGATGTACCGCAACTGCAAAGGCTACCACTCATTTAATGTGCAGCTGGTGTGCGAACATGCCCAGCATCATGATGGTGAATCCCTGGTATCCTGGCAGCAGTCATTATGCCTTCATCCTGTGCCAGTCTGCTATGCCAGCAATCTTCCAGCCACCACGTTAAGCCCGAGGGAAGGCTATGTGCTCTACACCTGGCCGATGATTCCCCTCTGCAACCCCCCACCCATGGTCAGCACTCATAATGACAGCCATGCTGGCACAAGGAACCTCATCGAGTGGACCATCGGGGTGCTAAAGCAACGTTTCCTCTGCCTTGACCACTCGAGAGGAGCCCTCCAGTACACGCCGGAGCGGGTGTCCCATTTCGTGGTGGTCTGTTGTATCCTCCACAACCCGGCCATCATGAAGGCGTAGCCCTTGCCATCACAGGTTCCGCGACAACCTCAGGAGGAGGAGGAAGAGGAGGGGAGAAGATGGAGGAGGAGGAGCAGGAGTAGGTGGAAGGGTGGAGGCAGACAGCAGATCACAGTTCTGGACAGGTTGACCGTGAGCGCCTCATCAGAATCCAGTTCCTCTGAATGAAACCCCAGATCCCCATTGCTCACCACTTCTCCACCTTACCATCCCTCTGTCACTGAATATTAGTGTCCTATTGGGCACAAAGCTGAAATGAGGGCCATCACAAAACAAACATTCCAAGTATAATTTATAAATAAATCAATGCAATATTATATAACAAAGTCAACTAAGCACCCTTGTGCATTCCCTTGGTGTCTGTCTTTTGTGTTCCTTTGTCTATTCGAGTGCTCCTACACAGGGCTACCCCAGTGGCTGCAGCATGGCTGGTGGAAGGCTGCTGACTTTCACTGGGAGACTCTGCAGATGGCCTTGCAGGACGACCTCGAGCAGATCTGGGGCTAGAAGGCCAGGCTGTAGACTGCACCACCTCGGCATGGGCAGCAGCTGTCTGGCCTGGCTGGCTGACAGGTAGCAGCAAGGGCACTGGCAGAGTGGCAGCAGTAGGAGTACAAATGCTGTCATCTTGAGAAAGGACAGCAGGTTCTTGCTCCATGGAGCCACTGCCACACCCCCGGGGCAGTGCCTCAGCATTCCTAGCCATCTGTTGGAGGACAGATGTCTGGACTGCTGTGAGATCCTACAAGCCGCTTTCCATACTCGTAAACCCAGCCACGATGGCAGCACTCTGAGCTTGCATGGCAGGAAACTGAGCTTGCATGAGAGCAGTCTGAACTTCCAGTGCAGCACCCAGATGTTGGGTCTGTTCCACTTGTGCTACAATGGAAGCTGTAACATCGCCCATCACACTCAGCATCACACAAAGGCAAAATACTGCGGTTGCTGGAAATCTGAAATAAAAACAGAAAATGCTGGAAATACTCAGCAGATAAGGCAGCTGAGTATTTGCAGCATGGTCTGTTTTTATTACACCCAGCATCATAATTGGGTCCACAAGTGTTCGAATGGAGTTGGCCTTCATTTCCTTCCTGGAAATCATGGGCTCCAAGCTCCGCACAAAGCCGTCTGCACTGTTGGAGCCAGACTCCTCCACACTCCTTGACACTGACAAGAGGCTCTCTAGCAGGCCTGTCATTGCACCAAGCATTTCTGTGTGCACGCCCATCACCCTTCTTCTGAAGGCCGCCCCATCGAAGACATTATCTGAGTCCTGTGCAGTGGAATTCCTGTGAGAACTCACCCTTTGGAGAGCTAGCAGCTGAGCTACCTTTTCCCCCTGGCCTGGATGCAGCCCACTCGTGCCCAATGACTCACCACGGCAGAGTTCACTTCCATACTACCCTTTAAGGTTTGCGCAGTACCATTTTCTGAGCTGGTGCCTGGGAGTGTCAGATCGAGTGACAAGGCTTCTTCTCCATCAATTTCCGCCTCTACTTGGATGAGGACATGCTGGGCTGTGGCAGTTCTCGGGTATCTGAAACGAGAAAGGCACAAAGGTCTGGTTGTGGTGAGGGGAGAGGGGGAAAGCAAAAAGTGTGTGAGGGTGAAGCTATGATTGTGTGATATGCATCGTGATTGTTAGAGATGGTTGGTAGCTGAGTGATGGGGGTGTGGTGCATTGAGCAGTGTGTGAGACTAGTGGTGCAGTTGGTGGGATATGGCATTGGAAGATGCATTCACTCACCTTGCCCACTTGTGTGAGGTCATTAAACTTCTTGCGGCACTGGATACAGGTCCTGGGGGCATCTGACGGCTTGTGCTATCTCCTCCCACTAACTTCTGGCATTCTGGCTGGAAGGCCTCCGGCCCCCCCCTGTGGGTAGAGGACCTGTCTTCTTCTGTGTACCATCAGAACCAAGGCCTCCGGTGCTGCAACAGATGAGCACCTTGCCCTTTCTCTTCCCTGTTGAGACATTGCTGAACCATGAGTAACAATGAGGTGCTTTTGAAATGCCTGAGGAAGAGAATGTTTGAAGAACGGGACCTCAAATCTGGCACCAAGCTTATGGTCTACAGGGCAGTAGTGATATCTGCCCTCCTATATGGCTCAGAGACATGGACTATACAGAGTAGACACCTCAAAGCGTTGGAGAGGTACCATCAGCGCTGCCTCCAAGATCCTGCAAATCCACTGGGGAGATAGATGCACCAACGTCAGTGTTCTCAATCAGGCCAACATCCCCAGCATCGAAGCACCAACCACACTCGACCAGTTTCGTTGGGAGGGCCACATCATCCACATGCCCAACACGAAACTCCCTAAGCAAGTGCTCTAAGAACTCTTACACGGCAAGTGAGCCCCAGGTGACCAGAGGAAATGCTTCACCCTCAAAGCCTCCTTGATAAAGTGTAACATCTCCACCAGCACCTGGGAATCCCTGGCCCTAGACCGCCCAAAGTGGAGGAAGAGCATCCGGGAGGTTGCTGAGCACCTCGAGTCTCGTCGCCGAGAGCATGCAGAGACCAAGTACAGACAGCGGAAGGAGTGTGCGGTAAACCAGGCTCCCAACCCACTCTTTCCCTCAACCACTGTCTCTTCCACCTGTAATTCCCACATTGGACTGTACAGCCACCTGAGAACTCACTTTTAAAGCAAGTCTTCCTCGATTTTGAAAGGCTGCTTATGATGATGATGTCCCTCTGAGCTTCCTCTTTCTCTGTCTCCTCTTCTGCGCATGTCATGGTGACTCCTGACCTCCAGAATCGCGTGAATCGAGCGTTGCCATGCCATTGCTAAGGACGGCCACACTTTACGGCAGAAGGTCAAAAAAATTTAAAGCTACCGCCCATTTTATGTTGCTCGCGGTAATGCCCATTTTCAAAAGTGGAGACTAGATGGTTTGAGAATGGGCGAGAAGCCGTCGATCTAAAAACTCTTTTTTTAACGGCCATGCCGGAAATATCACTCATTTTTGGGCGATAAGCACAAAAGTGGAGGTTCTAGCCCATGATCCCTTTGCAGATTTTTTGTGTTCTCCTCACAACTTGCTTTCCCACCCAACTTTGTATCATCAGCAAACTTGGCTACATTACACGCGATCCCTTCATTGAAATCATTAATATAGATTTTAAATAGTTGAGACACCAGCAACGATCCCTGTGGCACCCCACCAGTTACTGTTTGCCAACTGGAAAATGACCCATTTATCCCAACTCTCTGTTCTCTGTTAATTAGCCAATCCTCTATCCATACTAATATATTACCCCAACCCAATGAGCTTTTATCATGTGCAGTAACCTTTTATATGGCACCTTATCGAATGCCTGCTGGAAATCCAAATACACCACATCCATTAGTTCCCCCTTATCCACCCTACTCGTTACATCCTCAAAGAACTCCAGCAAATTTGTCAAACATGATTTCCCTTTCATAAAACCATGCTGATCCTGCTTGACTAAATTATGCTTTTCCAACTGTCCTGCTACTGCTTCCTTAATAATGGACTCCAGTATTTTCTCAATGACAGATGTTAGGCTAACTGGCTTATGGTTTCCTGCTTTCTGTCTCCCTCCTTTTTTAAATAGGGGTGTTACATTTGCGATTTTTCAATCCGCTGGGACCTCCCCAGATTCCAGGACATTTTGATGGATTACAACCAATGCATCCACTATCTCTGCAGCCACTTCTTTTAAGACCCTAGAATGCAAGCCATCAGGTCTAGGGGACTTGTCCACCTTTAATCCTATTATTTTACTGAACACTTCTTCTTTAGTGATAGTAATTGTTTTAAGTTCCTCCCTCCATATAGCCTCTTGATTATCTATTATTGGGATGTTTTTAGTGTCTTCTACCGTGAAGACCGATACAAAGTATTTGTTGAAAGTCTCTGCCATTTCCCTGTTTCCCATTACTTCCCCAGTCTCATCCTCTAAGGGACCAACATTTACTTTCTCTTCCGTTTTATATACCTGTAGAAACTCTTACTATCTGTTTTTATATTTCTTGCTAATTTACTTTCATAATCTATATTCCCTCTCTATTATTTTAATATGGAGAAAGAAAGGAGAATATTACATTTAGAGAGGCGTAACTCTGGATATGGTTCCACAGATACTATTCATAGGGCACACAATAAAGTTTTTACGAATGCACATCCTCGCTTTTAACAGAATTGTTTAAAAAATAATTAAACAGTATACAATCCAGTGTTAAATTAATTGCAACATTAATCTTCTGTCTAGGGGGATACTGGTTAAGTTGTGCTCTTGGCATCACGAGGCTGAATCTGAGAAAGCCCTGTGGAATTTGATTCTCTTCAAACCATTTGCTCAGTGATTATGTGTAATGTACCATTCGCCATCATAAAGATTCTGTCGCTGTCATTTTCATTACATTAGCAAAGCCCTTTACAGGATGTGTAATGTCACTTGAAGCTCACTCGGTATTTGAGAAAACGTTCCTTATATCTACTGCCGATTAATGTACCTTTTCTCACTGCATAATTGTTTTATTGATTTACTTTTCCTTCACCTGGGCAGATTCTTTCCTTCAGAGTTATTTTAAGTTCTATCCACCTGATAATTAAGTGAGGATTTTTCAACTCAGCTGTGAACGTGTGACAGGGAACATTGTATCATTAGAAATCTTTCATCTTGCTTTACGCCATACGGTACTATCTCTCAATTTAGTCTGTTCGACACATTCAGTCATGTCACTGCGCTGTTACAATGGCCGGAATTTTCATTATCAGGGAGGGTCGGGTGCGGGCAGTCAGTATGGCAGCTCAGAACTCAGTACTTCTTTTCATCCTGTTCCTCAAGCAACTTTCTCTTAATGGCGCCTATTAAGCCCACCCTGCGCGTTACGCGGCCCTATTAAATGGTGCGGGTCTGATGACATAATCGATGACTCATTTCCAGCTAAGATATTTAAAACAGCCCTGGCAACATTGCATTTGAAGGGTTCTGACGAAGGGTCATTGGCCCGAAATGTTAACTCTGCTTCCCCTCCACAGATGCTGCCTGACCCGCTGAGATTTCCAGCATTTTCTGTTTTTATTTCATTTGAAGGTTCAGTTAGGTGTGTGCAGGCAATACATATCACCATCTAGTTATTGCTGAGCCTTGCAAAGATGGCTTCACAGAGACAGAGGGTTACACTCAGGTTCTCAAATGACTCCCTACATATTCTTGTGAAGAAGATCAGTGGACACAGGGAGGTCCTCTTCCCTGCTGATGGGCGCAAGAGACCTCCCCAGGAGACTAAAAGACCCTGGCTGCAAATTGCACAGGAGGACGACAACAGGGATGTTGAGGAGGATCTGGATGCAGTGCTGGAAATGCTTCAATGATCTCATGAGATCAGGAAAGGTGAGTGCAAAGCCAGGCTCAACTTCATCCTGCTGTGCCTGTCATCACATCCCATCACTCTGCCTTCCCAAGCCTACTCCTGCACATCATTACTCACACCAACCATACCTTGCATGTCCATCCATCGCTCTCTCTCTATCTACACACTCACATCCACAACTGACTAACCATCCCTTACACTTACCCTCATCCTAATGCAATCATACCAACTAACATCACACAAGGAGGCCACTTTGCATTGGCACTTTGGCATTGGCACCACTCTCCCTCATAGTCCCCCTTTACAAATGTAGCCCATCCATTTCTTACACTCATTTCATCACTCTCACTCAGCCTTCTCTTCGTTCCCTCCTTAAAAGGGAGAGGGAGAGAACCGGAGGTGGCATCCATCATTCATCGCTTTGACAGCAGCAGAAGAGATGGCCCTGGAGGTGTCAAGAGTCGCCGAGCAGCTGGAGATGGGAGACGGAGTGAGGGGGGCATCTCAGAACCTGGTGATACAATTACATCTCATGCAGCCACATGGCATACAGCAATCACTCATATGGGGACCGATGTCAGCAGCCAGTGAATGTACATCATGTGCATAGTGGTATTGTTGGGTGTACCATCATCAGACCTATTTGCGCACCCAGCACCAATGCAGATACGCACACCTCAGTGGGTCCTACGCGAGAGTAGTGTTATTATCTGGTGTCTCACAAGTCACAAGTGAGCAAGGCGAAATGGTAGAGACAGAGACAGCAGTGGAGAGTCCTAGCTGGAGATCCTAGCTCTGCTCAGCAGCATGTAGATGCTCAACCTTGGGGGCCATCCAGAAAGAGGACGATCCTGGAGGTGCAGAAAGAAGTGCAGGAGGCTCTGACAGAGGAATTCATCTCCAACATGGGCACCACCGTGTCGCAGGTGATGGCGACTATAGGCTCCTCCATGAATAAATGGCCACCTGCATGGAGCAGCTAATGCGCCACTCACAGGAGCACATGCTGTCTATGGAGAATGGATGGTAGAGGCTCATAGGTCTCCTCTCCGGGAGGGATGTCAATGTAGATGTGGGTCCTCATGGCCCCCCTGATGTGCAGCAAAGTGCTCTCCAGCTCCTTGCTAGCAGGGAAGTGTGGGCGACCCATGCAAGGGATGATGGTGAGAGTCAACACTTCTTCCCCATTGCTTTCTCCTCAGTCAGAGCCCCAAATGCCTCCTTGGATCGCGATGGTCAAGTCTGCTCCTGCACACAGGGAGAGCAGACTTTGGCGGGGCCATCAAAGGCTCCTAAATCCAGAGGGCATCTGCCAAAAGTGACTACATAGTCGCAGCAGGGAACGGAACAGGCTGCCTTGTCCTCTACTGAAGCTACAGGGGTAACACCTTGTAGAAGCACGCATAAACAAAAATTGACACAGAAGTAGATGCACAAAGGTAAGCATGTCTTTGAAGAACTGTTTCTGTTAAGGTTCCATTACTCTTATGTCACATATAAAACAATTTATTTTCACCACTTTCTGTTCATGCCCATTTTTGTCTGCTGCTTTGGAAGTGGCTTAGTGAGTTGGAGTGAATGATCAGACCAGCAATGGTGGTCAGTGTGATAGAAATGGTGTGATCATTGTAGGGATGGTTTATGGTGTTGTTGGGGGAGGGGGAAGCCTGGCACAGCATGTGGCAGCCATATGGGTGTAATGCAGGAAGTTAAGTAAATCTGGCCATGAGGAGGCCATTCCTGGCTGGTGCAGCTGGTGTTTGGGCTCATGCCGGTCTGAGTCAGAGGACCAGAGTCTGACAGTATAAACGGCATCCATGCTGATGTAATAGATGGCAGGTCAAGTAGCGATCAGAGGACCAATGGTGGTAGGTAGTAGCAATGAGGTGAGAGTGGTTCCCGAATTTGCAGAAAAGACTTGCAAACTGTAGACACCTAAATCTGTGCTCAAATTGCACTCAGCAAGAGCCTTTCCCTTAGGCAAGTAAGCAGGTGTCACGTGGCAGTGTTTATTGTGTTTTCCATGCTCTGCAGTAATGACCTCAATCAATGGCCTTTGAACCTCCGCCCCAGCTTGATAGACGTGGTTCCCGAGCTGCGTGATTCCTACGGTCATACAGTGAAATTCGAAAGGTCTGGTAAAAACATTGTTAGGGGTCTGACAACATGATATTAATGAGGTAAATTAGGTTGCCCGCCCATTCGGGTCCGTGTCGCGCTGGCATCGTGCCGGAGTTAAAGGTGCGAGGAGGCGGGCTGACGGCACGTTCCCAACTCGCTCCCATTTATTGTGTATTTTACTTCTGACCTGCCTCCAATCCTGCACTCACGGCAGCATGAAAATTCCAGCCAATCTAATTATCTGGGTTTTCTTCCAATTCTGTCTTCTCAATGTTCGTGGTAGTTTGACATGAGCCAGTGCTAATTCTTCATGTATAAGACTGATTCTGTTTTCATCTGAGATTTACATACAAACACTCCTTAGCAGAGACCAATTGATACATATTCTCAAGTACTCCTACAATCCCACTTTTATACTTCTTAAAAACTGAAGCAACTTACTTTTGCTTTATTTAATCTCTCTGTTTATCCATGGAAACCCAGCTGTTTGAATGTATTTAACCTGAACCATACTCATACTTAAATATCACCTACTGCTGGCCCACTTTTTGATCTGCCATTTGTTCCAACTAATTAATATATGTTATATCTCTTTTAATCCCCTGTATATTAGTTAATTTCTGATCCAACATCTTTATATTTGACTCATCCTTTCCTTTACCTATTTTAAATGTGAACCTAATTAGTTTATGGTCACTATAACAAGTATTCTCTTCTCCTTCCTTCACTTACTTATTCTGCTTTAATCTAACACTGCATTTTTCTTCATTGGAAACACGCTGATTAAGGAAAGACTCCAGGATGTTTTTTAAGATGACTCACTCTTTTGACTACAATCCTTTGTCTTAGCCTTGTCAACTTTAACATAGTTAAAATCCTTCATTAATGGAACTCTGTTACTGCTGTGAACGTTATTAAATTGCTTACAAATTTAATTCTAAATGTCTTTCCCATTATTTGATGATGTAGTCCCAATATGGTAACAGGTCCCTTATTATTTCTTAGCTCAACTCAGATAGACTCTATCTGAGCACCACCATTAATAAAAACTTCCTTTCTATGGCTGCTATCATCTCCTTAATTAACAAGTCCACCCCTGCTCCCTTTTTCCTTGTCCATCTCTCCTAAACATTTAGAGCAGAAATATTTAGTCTAATGAAGCCAAATTTCCATCAAAGCTGTAACATGCTATCATTTGAATCAGTGTATCTGGTCCCCTGACTTTATTTCTTATGTCTTTCACATTTAGCTTTATTTCTAAATGGAAATTTACCCTTCCATTTTTCTTTTTCTTCCCTTCACTATCCTTCACCTAGTTAACCTGAGGTACATCTCTCCATAGCATAATATTCTGAAATGCTTTTCCCTTACCTTTACTTTACTCAGTTAAATTCTTCCCCACTTCCCCATTGACTCCTTTTCCAGCACATTTGTGTCCATCTAATTTGGTTGAAGCCTATCTTGTCTATATAATTTTTACTGATCGCAAAACTCATCTCAATGCCTTAAGAATCTTTCTCCAACCTTATATAAAATAATGGAATTGATTATCAGGAGTAAACTTATGTATTATCTGTACCACAACACTCTATCTTTTTTGACCCCCCAACACACACACCAGTGGCAACCGACACAGCGGTTGACCACGAAGCAGAACCCATCACCTGCAGCAGCCCAGCAGGACTCACCACACCAGGCAGCCCAGTAAGGCCAGCTGCACAGCAGCCCAGCGAGGGCCCAACAAATGACTCACCAAAACCAGCATTTGCACCGAGACGATCAACCAGGGAAAGAAAGGCCCCAGAGCGACTCACCTTGTAAATTGTTACACTATTGACTTTAGTGGGCTGGGGGGGGGGGGGGCGGGGGGGAGTGTTGTTGTAAATACCTTGTTTAACCACCAGAGGGCTCATCCCCTGGAGTCCCAAGGGATCCCACAATCCCTTGGGAGCACCTGTACTTAAGGAGGCCTCACAAGCTGAAGAGGTACTCTGGAGACCTGCAATAAAGGACTACGGTCATACTTTACTTTGAGCTCACAATATCGGGTCAGACTCTTTATTCACACACTACAATCTTCCTCACTGTTCACTATACTTCCAAGTTTTGTGTCATCTGCAAATTTTGAAATTGTGCCCTGTACACCCAAGCATGTATTTATACACAGTATAACTTTCACACACTGCCATGTGGCTGTTGAGCAATGAGCCTGTGAGCAGTAGAATGGATAAGTTAAGATTCAGTTCAATAATTCAATACTTTGCTTCCTGGGGTTGAAATCAAGAGTGTGGATATAGAGTAGCTTGTGCGTGTAGACACTGTCTGAGTGAGCAAATGTTCAATCAGAATGAATTTGAACAACAACTGATACCACTGATTTATGTTAAAGGAGAAGACAAGCCTAGGAGAGTACTTTCAGTATCAACTATTCCATCTGTCCAATTTAAAAAAGACAAGTTTTTCAGAAGCAAGTTTCCCAAGTTTCTCTTTAATCTGTCATTTTCCCCTTCTTGAGACGTGCTGTTCTATATTTCCTCTCACAGCTAGATTGCTTTGTTGATGGTGATTGTTATGAGTAGAGCAGCTCCAGTGATTTTATTTGGAAGTCAGTACTTCACACACTAGCTGAATGCTGATCCAGAGCTGTCCAGGCCAGGAGAATTTAGTAGTGTTGTTGCTGTACTGCAAAAGCAGACCCAAAATGACAAATCTCCATAGGGGTGAAAATGATTAATATGTACATTTTAGAAATTAGATTTCATTCTGAAAGTACTCCTATAAGTTTCCATCTGTTTGATGTTTTGATTTTATAGAGTGTACTGGCTTTTGTATTTTATTAAAGGAATAAGATCTATCTGCTGCCCTTGCAGGGGAATTACACATATTTTGTAAACACAGAGATAGTCTATACCTATCACAGCTGATATCAACAATCCAGAATAAGTCCCAGAAATGTTTGAATACTTTGTTCTGCAAAGATTTTTCTGTTTATACAAAACAGCATATATTTTGCATTAAAATCCTGCTGCAGAGCAGCTGAGTTGGCTGCTTCTGCTGAGACCAGTGGCTGCTTGAGATTGTGACCCAATGGTATGTATTAAAGCCATCCTTTCCACTTGGCAGCAGGAGCCTGCACCTCCACATGCATTGGGCCAGAAACCCAGACTAGTTAACAGATTAGTGCCATGAAATACTTTTTTATCAGGCAGAGAAACCAGGGTGAAAATGGACGACTTGTACTTCCTAAATGTACGCTCCTTCTAAGTGATTCCTCAGCGGTGGGAAGAAGTGAGATGAGTGGCTGCTGGGTGTCACTGTCTGCATGTAGGGATGAAGATGACCCAGTACCCGCTTGTACAGAGGCAGTACATGGACCTTCAGCCACAAGTGCCATAGAAAATTGTTATGATGGCCATCTAGGCCAGTATGCTATCTGATACACATGTAATCTTTTGAGCAAGGTGGTGTGTATCATGGGTGTAGAGTTGCCCAGAGAGACATCTTCATCTTCCATTCCAGCTCCTGTCATTTCCTGTGATACTTCAAGATGCTTTCAGTGAAGTGCTGGTAAAATGTAGTCCAAGACCAGTAAAAAAAAATCTGATCTGCTCCTAGGTCCCGTGGGCAGCTGACACAATATGACCCTCTCTGCTACTTCAATCCAAAAGTAGCCTTCTTCTCTGAAAAGAACCACTCTTAGCAGGACTTCCTGAAGCATCATCTCTAAAGCAGCTTAATTAAATGGAGCTGTTCTACCTCCTTATTTCATTCCAGCTGTTGCAGCTACTGTTTGTGCTGTGCGTCAGGACTGACATGTTTATTTAAATTAGCTAACCTTGCATTAGCTGATGAGTTCAGATATGTGCACTGCTGGCATACACAGTGCCTGAGGTGCAGCTTCCCAACGCTATGGCACCAGGATCACGTTATCAGCACTAAAAGAGAAGGCAGGTAAATCAGAAAGTAGTGACTAGATGACATGAATCTTGGGCCTTAAAGGCCTGAAAACTTAAGGAAAGGCTATCACAGGTAAGGAGAGCACAGTGTTAAAGTGCAAGGAAAGAATAAGACCCCATAGGAGTTTGTGCAATGTGTTTTGAAATTGACACAGGATATAAGGAAGAGGTGTGCAGGATAATGTTAAGGAGCTTTAATTCTACCTGAAATTTACAGCCCACATTCCAAATTAAAAAAAATATGTACTCAGATTCACAATCAAAAATAATAGTAGACTCCACAATGTAAATAAATGTGTCAAAAGTCAAAAAGCTCTATGCATGGACATGCTGCCATAAAAAAAATTCTCATGCCATCATCACGCACATCCCCTTCAGTAATTTCTAAATCACCATTACTACTCACTGCACATTTGTGTATTACAATAAAAGTGATGGAATGTTGGGTATTTCTGCAGGGGAGGTAATGCCAGGCGTGTGTCCCACAGAACAATCAGTTTAATTCCTTATTTTCATGTATTATAGGTCTATATTCAGAGCTGTTTTTGAACTGTCAGATTTTTTGAAGCTGTTGGTCAGCTTTTGCTAGTTTTCTAGATTGGAATCTGTAAAAATAGTAAGCTGCTGCTGCTGCAGCAGAAGTTTACCTTAGCTGGACCTGGAGAAAGAGTCAGACTGAACACTGAGCTCAAAGTAAAGTGTGACCTTAGTCTTTTATTGCAGGTCTCCAGAGTGCCTCTCCAACCTGTGAAGCCTCCTTAAATATTTTTGCTCCCAAGGGATTATGGGATCCCTTGGGACTCCAGGGAATGAGCCCTCTGGTGGCTATACAGAGTAAATACAAGTATACATATATAACAACACTCCCCCACCCCCCCAAAGTCAATAGTGTAACTATTTACAACGTGAGTCGATCTGGGGTCCATCTTGCCCTGGTCGATCGTCTCGGTGTGAAAGCTGGTGTTGTTGAATCATTTGTTGGGCCCTCACTGGGCTGCTGTGCAGCTGGCCTTGCTGGGCTTCCTGGTGTGTTGGGTTCTGCTTCATGGTCAACCGTGGTGCCGGTTGCCACTGGTGTGTATGTTGGGGGATCAAAAAAGGTAGGGTCCAAGGTGGGTTGCTCAGGATCGTTCGTGAATCTGAATTTGATTTGGTCCAAGTGTTTCCAGTGAATGAGTCCATTTGAAAGTTTGACCCGAAACACACTGCTCCCCTCTCTGGCCATGATACTGCCAGGAAGCCACTTGGGATCTTGTCCATAATTTAACACAAATACAGGATCATTGATTTCAATGTTGCGTGACACATTTGCGCTATCATGGTATGCACTTTGTTGAAGCCGCCTGCTCTCTACCTATTCGTGTAGATCAGGGTGAACTAACGAGAGCCTTGTCTTAAGTGCTCTTTCCATGTGCAGTTCAGCAGATGGGATCCCAGTGAGTGACTGGGGTTTCGTGCGGTAGTTAAGCAGGACTCGGGATAGGCGAGTTGGCAGTGAGTCTTCAGTTACCCTCTTCAAGCCTTGCTTGATGATTTGCACTGCTCTCTCTGCCTGACGCTGGTTTAAACGGGGCGGATGTGACATGTTTGATCCCGTTACAGGTCATGAATTCTTTGAATTCAGCACTGGTAAAACATGGCCCATTGTAGCTCACCAGGACATCGGGTAGGCCGTGTGTGGCAAACATGGCCCGCAGGCTTTCAGTAGTGGCAGCGGATGTGCTAGCCGAAATGATCTCACATTCAATCCACTTGGAGTATGCATCTACAACCACAAGTAACATTTTACCCAAGAACGGGCCTGCATAGTCGACATGTACCTTAGACCACGGTTTGGAGGGCCAAGACCATAAACTTAGCGGCGCCTCCCTGGGTACATTGCTTAACTGCGAGCATGTATTACATCTGTGAACGCAGGACTCTAAGTCCGCATCAATACCGGGCCACCACACGTGGGATCTGGCTATTGCTTTCATCATTACAATGCCTGGGTGGGTACTATGGAGTTCATTGATGAAAGTGTCTCTGCCCTTCTTGGGGACCACTACTTGATTGCCCCACAGAAGGCAGTCTGCCTGTGTAGACATTTCATCTTTGCGCTGCTGGAACAGCTTAATCTCTTCCTGCATTTCGACTAGGACACTGGACCAGCTCCTGTGAAGCTTTTGACTAGAGATAATAAGGGGTCCTGGCTTGTCCGGGTTTTGATCTGCTGGGCAGTGACGGGTGATTGCTCACTCTCGAATGCTTCCATAACCATGGCTAGATCTGTGGGCTGCCACTTCCTGGAGGAGGTTCTTAGTCGACTCAACCGTGTGAGGCTCAGTTTAAAACGCTCGAAGTGCGTTTTCCTGGTACCTGAAGTGGAGTTCCTGGGAAGGAGGATTGTGGCGGACGGTATCAGGCCCACCAACACGAAGATGGAGCCAATCGAGGACGCACAGAGGCCACAGAAAGTGATGGAGCTGCGGTTGTTTCTGGGACTCCTGAACTACTTTGGTAACTTCTTACCGGGTCTCAGCACACTGTTAGAACCACTGCATGTCTTACTACGAAAAGGGGACAAATTGATTTGGGGCAAAAGCCAAGAAAATGCCTTTGCAAAAGCGAGAAAATTGTTATGCTCAAACATATTGCTTGTGTTGTATAATCCATGTAAGCGTTTGGTACTAGCATGTGATGCGTCGTCATATGGCGTCGGGTGTGTATTGCAACAAGGTAATGATTTCGGGAAACTGCAACTGGTTGCTTATGCATCCAGGAGTCTGTCTAAGGCTGAGAGAGCCTCCAGCATGATTGAGAAAGAAGCGTTAGCGTGTGTTTATGGGGAAAGAAAATGCATCAATACCTGTTTGGGCTAAAATTCAAATTGGAAACTGACCATAAGCCACTTTATATCCCTGTTCTCCGAGAGTAAAGGGATCAATACCAATGCATCGGCCCGCATCCAGAGATGGACGCTCACGTTGTTCGCATACAACTACGCCATCCGCCACAGGCCAGGCACAGAAAACTGCGCCGATGCTCGACTGTGTTCCGACCTGTGACCAAGATGTCGTCCTGGAAGACCACGGTGTGCCGGACTGACTTCAGTAAGCTTTCCATGTTTCTCTGGAATATCGCCATCTCCAATCAGATTCCAAACGGGCATCTGTTAGAAACAAAAAGACCTTTGTGTGTGTTGATGCAGGTGTGGGCCTTCGATGATTCCTCCAGTTCCTGTGTCATATAGGTTGAAGTCAGATCCAGCTTCGTGAACGTCTTTCCTCCTGCCAGCGTTGCAAAGAGGTCCTTGGCCTTTGGTAGTGGGTATTGGTCCTGCAGGGTGAAACGATTGATAGTTACTTTGTAATCGCCACAGATTCTGACGGTGCCGTCTCCCTTGAGGACTGGGACGATAGGACCGACCCACTCGTTGAACTCGATCGGGGAAATGATACCCTCTCTTTGCAGCCGGTCTAGCTCGATCTCTACCCTTTCTCTCATCATGTATGGTACTGCTCTCACTTTGTGATGGATGGATCGCGCACCCGGAATTATGTGGATCTGCACTTTTGCTCCTTGGAATTTCCCGATGCCTGGTTCGAACAGCGAAGGAAATTTGTTTAAGACCTGGGCACACGAAGTGTCGTCAGCGGGCGATAGCGCTCGGATGTCGTCCCAGTTCCAGCGTATCTTTCCCAGCCAGCTCCTGCCGAGCAGTGTGGGACCATCGCCCGGTACCACCCAGAATGGTAAGCTTGTGCACTGCTCCATCGTAGGAGACCTTTACGGTAACACTACCGATTACAGGAATCAGTTATTTCGTGTAAGTTCTTAGTTTCGTGCGAACTGGAGTTCAGACTGGCCTTGAGGACTTGTTGCACCACAACCTTTCGAAAGTCTTTTTGCCCGTACTAGACTGGCTCGCGTCTGTGTCCAGCTCCATTGACACCGGGAGTCCATTTAGTTCAATGTTCAGCATTATCGGGGGACAATTCATGGTGAATGTGTGCACCCCATGTACCTCTGCCTCCTCGATCTGAGGCTTTGGTTCATTGTGATCCTCCATGGATCTGTCCTCCTCTGCAACATGGTGGTTTTCAGGTTTAACAGGCTTTGCAGCTCACCTGCACACTCGTTGGAGGTGTCCCATTGTTCCACAACCTTGGCAAATGTACTCTTTGAATCGGCATGAATGGAAACGATAATCACCCCGCAGCACCAACAAGGTGTTAATGGCCTTGCATTCATCACACCTGATGGTGGACTCTGAGACATCTGTGGACGTGTAGCTGCAGGTATGTCTGACCTGCCCTGTATGTTACGATTCGAAAACAACATCACTTTGTTCACAGTACTTGTAGCAGCACTTGTGTGCTGAGAGATTTGTTTCGTATTGTCACTGGTGGCAATGAACGCCTGGGCTATCACTATGGCCTTAATCAAGGTTGTGGTCTCTACAGTCAAAAGTTTGCGAAGTATGGTTTCGTGGCCAATGCCAAGTCCGAAAAAGTCTCTGAGCATGTGCTCCAAATGTCCTTCAAATTCGCAATGTCCTGCAAGGCGTCTTAGCTCGGCGACATAACTCACCACTTCCTGGCCTTCAGACCTTTTGTAGATGTAGAACCGGTACCTCGTCATCAGAACGCTTTCCTTCTGATTCAAATGCATTCGGACAAGTGTGCACAAATCATTGTATGATTTCTCCGTGGGTTTCGCTGGAGTGAGCAGATTCTTCATGAGGCCATATGTTGGTGCCCCACAGACGGTGAGGAGGATCGCCCTTCATTTGGCAGTGCTCTCTTCCCCATCTAGCTCGTTGGCCACGAAGTATTGATCGAGTCGCTCCACAAAAGTTTCCCAGAATTTCTCCAGGATGCCCACTGTTCTCTGCATCTTTGGGTTCGCTATCTGTATCTCGTCGCCAGTTGTTGTGTCTGGAGAAAGAGTCAGACTGAACACTGTGAGCTCAAAGTAAAGTGTGACCTTAGTCTTTTATTGCAGGTCTCCAGAGTGCCTCTCCAACCTGTGAAGCCTCCATAAATACCTGTGCTCCCAAGGGATTATGGGATCCTTTGGGTCTGCGGAGGATGAGTCCTCTGGTGGCTATACAGAGTAAATACAAGTATACATTTCTAACAAGTATTTTCCTCATGGAGACATGAGTTTGAAGAATTCCTTCTGAGGAGGAATTCGATGCATCCAATGGCACAGCCTGCACACTGGTTATGCTACACGGATGTCCACGATACCCTTGTCAAGTAATCTTGATATCAGTGCACCATCGTGCAGTCATAGGTACACATAATATACATAATATAGTCATGATATGGTGATTTGCTTAAAAGTAAAACTCTGAAAGGAATTAACTTGCATATGCATCATGGGTTCTGCATTTCGGGTAAAACTGGAGAACAGTGGGCAGACCAATTTGGCCCAGTGAGAGAGATCGATTGCTTCAATTAATGCATCTCACTTGCAACAGCTAGCATCAGCTCTTCACTGTTTTAAGCACAGAATCAAGCTAAAATTTGAAATGAGTTATTTGCTTATAACATTAATAGTTAACACATTGATTATTGGGGTATAGTTGGCTGATGTCAGCAAGAGTGACAGCATTAGAGCGACAGTACTGTTGCCTGATTGCTGAGTTTTAACATAGGAACAGTATTATGTGAGGTTGTATGTGGGCATTCAGAAGTGTTCAGCACACTCTGAAGGCAGCTTCAGCGTCTGAGAGATTTGGGGCTATTAGACTCCATCAAGTTATCTGAGAAAACATTGTGGATTTTAATTCAACTAAGACTAGTTACCATGGCAACTTCTGTACATCTGTTTGATTACAGATAATAAGCATACGCCAAGGGTGAGTTGCTTATGCAAAGTAAAGCTCTGAACAGCAGTAACTTGCAATTGCCAAAGGCATGAATGTGCATGGCTACTCATTTTGCAGGTTTGGCAGTGCTGCAGAATACAATCCTCAAAATACTGATTAAAATCATGCAAGAATAATAGAATTTTATTGAATAGTCACAGTAAATCTGTGGCGCTGTGAATGAACCATGGCAACCTTAACATGTATGAAATCAGGCACAAAGAGGATTAAAAATTTAAACTTAATAAAAAATTGTAGCATAAAGATGCAAAAATAAACAAAAACATATTGGCCTAGAAATCCCGGCCTCCCTGAGTCCATACTGAATGTGTACAGACCCGGGAAGGCATCGCAAATGCCGTTTTTTAGCACACAATGCGCATGCACTGAAAACCTTTTTTTCTGATCTGTCAAGCTCTGGCTCGTGTATCTCCACAGCCAGGACATTCGCATGAGGAAGGTTCACCCATATCTTGCCCAGTGGAATGTCCTGAAAACTCTTGCACCTGATAAAAGCAGGCGCATAGCCTACTTTTACAGGCATTAGAGTTTTAAAACATATAGAAACATAGTAAAATAAAATTTAAAAAACACATTTTAACATTAAAAACCCACTAAGTTTATTTTAAACCATAATTAAAAAACGTTTTAAAAAATCAGAAAAATATATATTTTTTTTTCATAAGACCTTTATTAACTTTAATTTAAATTGATCTTAAATATGTGGTGTGTTTTTTTTATTTTTTTATTTGCGTTTTGGTGGGGTGTTTCTCAATCATAATAATGGGAACTCCTACTTACGGAGTTCCCATTATTATGAATGAGAAAATACTGCACGTGGATTGGCTGCCCAGTGCCATATGACTCCAGCTCACGGACGTCCCGACATGCACGCGCTCCGATGCGCAGGAAGAGGAGGCCTCAGGACCGGGATCGCTGGTGGGCGCAGCAGGATAAGGTAGGTGTGCATCTTTTTTTACCTTTTTCTGTTGAGCGCCCGCAAGAGCCAGCCGACTGGGATTTCTAGGCCATTGGGCTGGATTTTCGGCTGATTTGCGCCCCATTTAGCGCCTTGGTGGGGCGCAAAAATGATTTTTTGGGGGTGAAAAATGAGGCACACAAGATTTTGTGCGCGGGCGGAACTTTCACCAATGGTTTTGCGGTGGCACTAAAACTTACCGCCCCACCGCTGTTTTGACTGTTGGGATGGCGTAATTCGTCGTGTATCACTGCGCTAGCACCCCGGGCGGAACTTTCGAGCATTCTGTGCTTCTGAAAAGAAGTGCTGACAGAGATATGCCAGCTCATACAGGCAGACCAACAGCCTACCAACAGCAACAGGACTGCACTGCTTGTCGGGGTGAAGGTGACTGCGGCACTTGCCTTCTATGCCTCCGGCTCCTTTCAGGCATCAGCGGGGGACATATACTCCATCTTGCCGCATGCTACACATTGCTGCATTCGCCAGGTTACTAATGCACTGTACGCATGCAGGGTGGACTTCATAAACTTCCCAATGACCAGGGAGACCCAAAATGAGGGGGCTATAGGTTTTGGATGATTTTCTGGCTTCCCCAAGGATCAGGGTGCCTTTGACTGTACGCACATCGCCCTGCGAACACCTTTACAGAATACAGAAGTTTACCGAAACCGAAAGGGATTCCACTCCATGAACATACAGATCGTCTGTAACCATACTCAGTGCATCATGGCAGTCAATGCCCAATATCCAGGGTGCATCCATGATGCTTTCATTTTGCGTGAGAGCAGTGCCTCACGCATGTCCCAACGTCAACCTCAAGATCAGAGCTGGATGCTCGGGGCAAAGGTTACGGCCTCACCACATGGCTCATGACCCCCCTCCGGAACCCTCAGACAGAAGTCGAACATCGCTATAATGAGAGCCATGCAGCTACATGCAACATCGTTGAACAGATAATTGGAGTGCTCAAGCAGCGCTTCCGAGGCCTGGACCACTCTGGAGGCTGCCTGCAATACTCCCCTCAGCAGGTTTCTGAGTTCATTGTGGTGTGCTGCGTGATACACAACTTAGCCATCATGAGGGGACAGGAACTGCCAAGAGGGATTGCAGGAGCACCTCTGAAGGGGAGGGGGAGGAGGAGGCGGAAGAGGAAGATGAGGAAGGGGAGCCTGTTGAGGAACCTATGCCACCACCACCACCACAACCACAACCACAGGGGAGGCAGCGAGGCAATTTTGCCACTGCAAAAGTCTTACGTCGGCAGCTCATAATTGACACTTTGCTTGAAGAGTGAATGGCACACGTTTGAGCATTGCCTGGCCACTCTATCCCACCCTGTTGACTATTCCCCCTTTTATTCTGCAAATGAGACACTGCACAGAAATGGTTAAGGTAAAGAAAAAATTTATTGAACATTGTAAACTTTGTAGCCTTCATTGTGAGACTGAAATAAAATGAGCTGCATCCAGCAGTACGATAAGTCAACAACATTATCGGAAGATAATGCAGCATCAAGCATCAACAACATAATCCAGTGTGATACTGTAACATAATGATAGCATAACATAAAACATACGATACATCCAGCATTAACAACATAATCCAGCAACGTCAATTCCTGGCCCACTATTTTTTACCACCGTTTTTTGTCCCCCTTCCCTTCAACACCCTCCCTTGCCTGATGCTCCTAATCAAAGTGGCACCAAGATGGCATGCAGTAAGGCTGCCAGAGCACTGCTGTGTTGGGGGGGGGGAAGAGACTGCGTCTGGGGATGCAGTGGACCAGCTCGTGGCGTGAAAGACCCGACTTCTGACTGGCTAGCCTCTTCAGCGGCGTCGCCAGTCACATGTGGTTTGGGTGACAACTGTCACTGATGCTTGGTTAGCGACGGAGTGGGGGGAGACGGAATGCTGTCATCCGGAGGAATGACACCACGTCCCATATTCCTGGAGCCACTCTGTCGCCGACGGGGCTGGTCTCTAGCAACTGGAGCACCTTGTGGGCCTGCTTCGGAACCGTCACTTCCCCGTGTGATAGTGGGGAATGCAGAGAATATGGAGGCAAGCATGGATTGTATCACCTGCCCAAGCTGAAGCAGAGCTTGTGCCTCTGATGCGCCATATTCTGCAAGGGCTCACGCCACACTCTCCGGGACTCCAGTGTCACTGCTGGAGGCCACCAGCCTCATGTGGGCATTGATGTCTCGCTGTATCACAGCTCGCACTGGTGATCTGTAACCCTACCTCCGTAATGGTCGCTTTCAGACTGTCAATACTTGTGGGAATCTTTCCCAAGACATCAAGAAGCTGACGGCTGATTTGGATGCTTTCCCTGGACATACCCACCATGTCCAGTTCCACGTCTGCCTGTCTGTTTGCCGACTCACTCTCCAAGAGATGGTCTGCGGGATTCAAGCCCAGCACTGCATTACTGCACGTCACTAGTCACAGGAGTCTCGGATTCCTCTAACCCGAGAACGTCATGTCGGCCTTAGAAGAACTGAGTGCCAGTGGTGAAGCAAGGGTCGAATGAAGCTGCGCTGGAGTCGGCTCATTGGTATCCTCCTCTTCCTCCAGATGATGGCCTGATGAGGAGTGGTCCCTTGAGAGATGTGGCGCCTGTGACTGGTCATCTTTTAGAAAGCAACAGATGAGTGGTTAGCAGCAGGGGAGGGGGCAGGGTGACATGAGGAAGGTCGCATAGCAAAAGCTCATTTGAAGGACCGCTGCTACTCCATTATATCTAGTTCAAAGACACTGCAGGACATTGCCCCAACCTAGTCCAGAGTCACTGCAGGACATTGACCGAACCCAGCCCAGGGAGTGTGCAGGACATTGCCCCAACCCTAGTCCAGAGACACTACAGGACATTGCCCCAACCTATCCCAGGGAGCGTGCAGGACATTGCCCAACCTAGCCCCAGGGCACTGCCGCAACTCAGCCCAGAGAGTGTGCAAGACTTACCCTCAGTATCAGAGTGGGGGGTCAGCGCCCCCCAGTGGCAGTTGCCCGACCGGTGATGCTGATGAGGCCTGCCACTCTGTCCTCGATGTCCGTGAGTGGCAGGGTCTGAGGCGGACTGCTGCCTGCCCACACCTGCTCACAGCGATTATGAGACTTTTTTGCCGGCAAAGGTGAAAATGGTAATGGTTACAAGAGGGTCCATCTGCTCTTGTGGCGCACACAGATAACCACAAAAGCATTTATACCATACTGTCTGACTGTAATAGAGTCCTCTGTTTTATGGCCTTGAAAGTTGCACGTGGTTCATCAAGAGGACATTGAAGTGGGGAGCCATCTTATGAGATCTCACAAAGCAATCTTAATAATGTGTAAAGATCAATCATGGCAAATAGAGTGCCGAACTAAGCCTACCTATGCATCATGCATTTTAGGAGGCAACCCACAGAGTGCTGAGAGACAGCAACAGCATGAGAACAAATACTGTATCAGATTTATCCTTGAAGTAATGAAGGAGTGCATGAATTAAAATACTACTCACTCTGACGGCCCTTGTCAGATCATTAAACTTTTTTCGGTACTGTGTGCCAGTCCTGACCACATTGACTGAGGCAGAGACTTCCTCTGCTATCTGCCTCGAAATCCTTTTAAATGTCGATGGAAGTGGTCTAGAGCCATCCCGATGATGCAACTCCTGCCATCGTCTTTCCACAGCTCCCACTAGAGCTTCATTAGTGTTGTGGCTGAATCACCTGGCACGCGGTCTGGAATCGTTGTCCTTCATGATCAAAACCCAAGTGTGAAATGGTTGATTCAGCCCTGGTTGTACTGCGAATGTGAGTGACCGCGCCCAGCATTAGCGTTTGCGACAGGAGACCAGACCAGAAGTGGGGAAGAAAAAAAATTTGCGCATGCGCAGAATGGCAGATTTTTTCAACACTGGAACATTTGGCTCCGCGCACAAAGTCTGTGGTGTAACGCCGGAGTTAACGCTAATGCGCCTCGTGAACTTTCATTCGGTGAAAGTTCCTCGCTCTGGCGCTAACGTTAACCCAGCGCTATATTTTTTGCTCCACCGTGAATTACGCCCGGAAATGGGCGAAAATGCAAAAAGACGAAAATCGAGCCCACAATGTTACTATTCACATCGAAATGTATCCCAAGGTGCTTCAGAGACATAATCAAAACATTGAGAATAAATGATTTATGAAAAGTAGAAACATTGTTGCCCTAGTGGTTTAAAAACAATTATAATGTGACTCAGTAGAGACAGTATAACCAAAACAAACATTCTAAAGTGAGTAACACAGCTTATATCTATAGGTGAAGATCAAATGAATCCCAGTTGAAGAATTCTATTCTGGGGGATAGTCTATCACATTTACAACATTTAAATGCTTCTTAGATAAATGACAAGAAGCTGAGCTGTCACGTGGGCTGAATCTCACAGTAACAAGTAACAATAAATAAAACAATAGCCCATAGCAGCCTGGCAGAAAGATCAAGGCAAATTCCACTGAAAAAGGCACCTGATCTATGACAGCTGCTTTGACTGTCCAAGGAATATAACAAGAACAACAACTCAGTGTATAACAATCATCCTTTAATGAGGAGAGCCTTTGCCAGATCTAAAAAAAACCTCAATGTGAATTAATGATATGAAGGGTTATTGCAAAGCTAGATTATTGTACTGGAGCTGGTGAGCTGTTCAACCGTATATGTAATTTATATAGAGGACACAAACATCAGATTATAAATGGATATACATTTTATTGCAACAATACAGTAATCACTCAGGGAAATGTGGTTAGTGTAGGTCTTGTTCCTCATCTTCAATGAGCTGTTGGATGTCATCAAAGGCAATATTATTCTCGTTCCTAATTATACCATCTTCTATGGATTGGTTGTCTCCCCATCTGAAAGTGGACCAAATCATTACAAGCAGATACTGACAGGACTGTATAGTGAGTAAATAAATAATGTGCTATCTGCTGAGCATTGAACTCTCTTCAGTCACAGGCTTCTCAACTTGAGACAAACAAACAAATAGCATAATGAAAATCCTTAAGGTTTCAAACTAGTCGTCACCATGGTCAATTTCAGCATTTAAAAAAGTCAACATCTACCACATTGATTGAAAACTGCAGTCTTGTTTATTGAATGCTTCAGAATCCTGAGCCTTATTTTCAGACTGTTAAGTGTAAAGGTATTTTTAAATAGGTTTCTGGTGGTAACTGAGTTCATTCCACCAAATTTGAAATTACTATTTGTCCTAACTTAAGGCATCACATGGAAGTATGCTAAAGTTATTCAATGTACCACCTTAAGAAGTGGAAATGAGCCACAAATAATATAACTTGAAGATGTAAAGGAAAGAAAATTAAGGCAGACATAGCAGATTATATACTTCAGTGAGATGGAATTTTTAGATACTGGTTACACAGAACAAGAGAAAAAAACATTGGCCTAGAAATTCTGTGGTAAGACGGATGCCTGAGCATCCAATATGGTGTGCTCATTACAAGCCGGAAATGCACTGACATATTGGTGTCCCGGGCCCGTGCCTGAAATAGGAGTTAAGCCTATTTCAGGGCCTATGGCCTATACTCTCTGGAGTTTAGAAGAATGAGAGGTAATCTCATTGAAATATACAAGATTCTGAAGGGGATTGACAGGGTAGATGCTGAGAGGTTGTTTCCCCCAGCTGGAGGGTCTAGAATCTAGGGGCCATAGTCTCAGGATAAGGGGATGGCCATTTAAGACAGAGATGAGGAGGAATTTCTTCACTCAGAGGGTTGTGAATGTTTGGAATTCTCTGTCCCAGAGGGCTGTGGATGCTGAGTCTTAGAATGTATTCAAGGCTGAGAAAGACAGATTTTTGGGGTCTAGGGGAATCAAGGGATATGGAGACCGGGCGGGAAAGCGGAGCTGAGGTCGATGATCAGCCATGATCTATTGAATGGCGGGGCAGGCTCGAGGGGCCGTAGGGCCTACTCCTGCTCCTGTTCCTGTTCCTATTCCTATTCCTTATGTTCTTAATACCTTTGCATATGTAAATAGGGGGCCTAATGCATGTCTGAGATTCCCTATGCAAAATTGGCAGCCCTGAACATGGACGGTGACAGGCCTGCTGTGTTCAGGAAAATGTGGTTAATATGCTGCCTAACCAGTGCTCTTCAAAAAGGAACCCTGCAGATCACCGCTAAAAAGGGAAGTTTAAAAAAATACGACTTCCCTGAATGTGGAGCCAGGAGGTGCAGGATTGTCGCTCCCAGATCCACTGCAGTGCCGAAGAGTATTGCAGTCGTCCGCTCTGCAGTCTCCTCCCTCCCAGTCGCCCCCTCCCTTTTGATCGCTTGCTCCCCTCTCCCGATTCCGCCCTCTCCCGGGACCTACCGGAGGGTCACTGGTGGAAACACAGCGGCCCAAGATTGAAATCCTTTTTGCCAGTGAGTTGTCTGAGAATGCCCAACAGGCTTCTGCAGGTCACCTGCCCCATGCAAATGAGCCCCAAGGCCCAATATTGGGTGTGCCTCTGGCTTATCCATTCTGGTGTAGGGAATTGTTCCCTCTGCCCAGTTTGTGACCAATTTCTAGACCGTGAATTCTTTGACGTGGCAACAACATTATGGGTGTTATTTTGCCAAAGGGTGAAAACAGGCGCTAAATGGGTGCGTGACAGAATTTCTGGAATAAATGTTGCTTGAGTGATAGTGAAGTCTCGACAAAGTGTCCCAGAAAGTCTCCTGATGTGTTTCCAAGGTCCTCTTCACAGCTCCAGCAGCAATGAAGATGAAATGATGAGTATCCCTTTAAGGAGCATTTGAAATCGGTATCAACGCCTTGTTTGCTCCCAAGCAGCTGGTCGCTGTTAGGAAAGGTCGTTAGTTGAAGCACTGGACAGCAAAATGCCGTGCAACTTCTTTAATGAGCGCTAGCAGGAATTTTAAGTGGCAATCAGCTGTTTAACAAGCCTCTGGGTGGCCATTTCTAGCGCTGGCTTCAACTCCTTTACCAAGATGGCATGTTGCGCTAAACACGGGCTAAATTGGCGTTGCAGCTTAAATCCCCATTTTGGAGGCTCTTTAGTGCCTGAAATATCTAGCGACAATTGTCCCCTATAACTTCTAAGGGCCATCAAATAGCATGACGTGCAAAAAGTTAATATTTAAAAGTGTTACGAACTGCAGAAGACTAGCAAGTAAATAATTAATCTGAAAAGGAGTGCAAGAACTAAACTACATTATAATTGGAAACACAAATCAACTGCCCATTAGAACACCAAGGACATATCTTATTGAATCTCAGAAGCTGATAACTCAACTGTTTTAGTTAAGGGCAAGGATAACAGTACCCAAACATCGAAGTCTGCTCTTGAGCATAGTGATATCAATGGCAATTGTCAGTATATCATATATAAAGTCGTCTTTAATGTGCACGAGAATAATATCCAGTAATCTTTTTAATAATCCCAGCAGTAGATATTTATAAATATGCAAGAATTACTTATGTCATGTGTGATTTTTTTTGTTGTATCCTGCCAATTATATGGTTCTTTGATTCTCACTCCTTTCTAATATTACCAACATATAAAATAATTCAGCATAAAGGGCTCAATTTAAAAAAAAAGAGGCAGGCAGAGTACACCTTTTTGTCAGTTTCACACACTGGCTACCACATGTACAACTTTCTCTTGCAAGTTCATGTCTTGTTTGGATTTTTGCAGCTGAATTCAAAATAAAAGCCATTGGGATAGATTTTAACTTAGCAGCCCGTTTTACATCTCATTCGATTTTTATTTGCATTGACTTTAATAGAAATAAAAATCGTGACAGTTTAAAAAAAATTTACTCATGCAGTCTGGGCGTTACTGGCAAGACCAGCATTTATTGCCCTCCAGAAGGTGGTAGAGAGCTGCCTTCTTGAACTGCTGCAGGTTGTGTGGTGAAGGTACTCCCAAAGTGCTGTTAGGGAGGGAGTTCCAGGATTTTGATGCAGTGATGATAAAGGAATGGCAATATATTTTAAAGTCAGGATGATGTGTAACTTGGGAGGGGAACTTGGAGCTGTTGGTGTTCCCATGTGCCTGCTGCCCTTATCCTTCTAGGTGGTAAATGCCTTGGTGAGTTGCTGCACTCCATCTTGTAGATGGTACATGCTGCAGACAGTATGCCTGTGGTGGAGGGAGTGAATGTTTAAGGTGGTGGATGGTGTGCTAATCAAGCGGACTGCTCGGTCCTGGATTGTTGTGGTGCTGCACTCACCCGGGCAAGTGGAGAGTATTCCATCACACTCTCCTGACTTGTGCCTTATAGATGATGGAAAGGCTTTAGGGAGTCACTCAATAAATGAGTCACTCACTGCAAGAATACCATGCCTCTGACCTGCTCTTGGAGCCACGGTATTTATGTGGCTGGTCCAGTTGAGTTTCTGCTCAAACCCAGGATTCTGATGGTGGGGGATTTGACGATGGTAATGCCATTGAATGTCAAGGAGAGATGGTTAGATTGAGTGTCACTAATATTATTTGCCACTTATCAGCCCAAGCCTGAATGTTGTCCAGGTCTTGCTGCATGCGGGCATGGACTGCTTCATTATCTGAGGAGTCGCAAATGACACTGAACACTGTGCAATCATCAGCAAACATCCATATTTCTGACCTTATGATGGAGAGAAGATTATTGATGAAGCAGCTGAAGATGGTTGGACCTAGGACACTGCCCTGAGGAACTCCTGCAGCGATGCCCTGGGGTTAACATGATTGGCCTCCAACAACCACCTTCCTTTGTACTAGGTATGACTCCAGCCAGTGGAAATGTTTCCACGATTCCCATTGACTTCAATTTTGCTAGGGCTCCTTGATGCTGCACGCGATCAAATGTGGACTTGATATCAAGGGCAATCACTCTCACTTCACCTCTGGAATTTAACTCTTTTGTCCATGCTTGGACCAAGACTGAGGTCTGGAGCCGAGTGGGACCGGTGGAAGCCAAACTGAGCATTGTTGAGCAGATTATTGATGAGTAAATGCCGCTTGATAACACTGTCGACGAAACCTTCTATTACTTTGCTGATGATTGAGAATAGACTGAGGTGGCGGTAATTGGATTTGTCCTGCTTTTTGTAGACAGGATATATCTGGGCAATTTTCCACATTGTCGGGTAGATGCCAGTGCTGTAGCTGCAAAAGCTTGGCTGGAGGAGCGACTAGTTCTGGAGCACAAGTCAGCACTTCAGCCAGGATGTTGTCAGGGCCCAGAGCTTTTGCTGCACCCACTGTGCTCAGCCATTTCTTGATTTTACATGGAATTAATAAATTGGTTTAAAACTGGCTTCAATGATGGTGGGCACCTCAGGAGATAGAAACATAGAAAATAGATGCAGGAGTAGGCCATTCAGCCCTTCAAGCCTGCACCACCATTCAATAAGATCATGGCTGATCATTCACCTAAGTACCCCTTTCCTGCTTTTTCTCCATATCCCTTGATCCCTTTAGCCATAAGGGCCATATCTAACTCCCCCTTGAATATATCTAATGAACTGGCATCAACAACTCTCTGCGGTAGAGAATTCCACAGGTTCACAACTTTGAGTGAAGAAGTTTCTCCTCATCTCGGTCCTAAATGGTTTACCCCTTATCCTTAGACGGTGACCGACCCCTGGTTCTGGACTTCCCCAACATCGGGAACATTCTTCCTGCATCTAACCTGTCCAGTCCCATCAGGTCAGAATTTTATATGGTTCTATGAAATCCCCTCTCATTCTTCTAAACTCCAGTGAATACAGGCCCAGTCGATCCTGTTATGTATGGAGAAAGAGTCAGACTGAACACTGAGCTCAAAGTATATTGTGACCGTAGTCTTTTATTACAGGTCTCCAGAGTGCCTCTCCAACCTGTGTGGCCTCCTTAAATACCTGTGCTCCCAAGGAATTATGGGATCCCTTGTGACTCCAGGGGATGAGCCCTCTGGTGGCTGAACAGGGTAAATACAAGTTCACACAGATAACAACATTCCCCCTGCAAAGTCAATAGTGTAATTATTTACAATGTGAGTCAATCTGAGGCCCTTCTTGTCCTAGTTGATCGTCTCGGTGTGAAAGCTGGTATTGTTGTACCCTCGCTGGGCTGCTACGCAGCTGGCCTAGCTGGGCTGCCTGGTGTGTTGGGTCCTGCTGGGCTGCTGTGGATGATAGGTTCTGCTTCGTGGTCAACCGTGGTGCCGGTTGCCACTGGTGTGTATGTTGGGAGATCAAAAAAGGTAGGGTCCAAAGTGGGTTGCTCAGGATAGTCCGTAAATCTGAGTTTGATTTGGTCCAAGTGTTTCCGGTGAATGAGTCCCTTTGAAAGTTTGGCCCGAAACACCCTGCACCCCTTTGGCCATGAGAGTGCCGGGAAGCCACTTGGGACCTTGTCTATAATTCAGTACAAATACAGGATCATTGATTTCAATCTCGCGTGACACATTTGCACTATCATGGTATGCACTTTGTTGAAGCCGCCTGCTCTCTACCTGTTCATTTAGATCAGGGTGGACTAACGAAAACCTTGTCTTGAGTGCTCTTTTCATGAGCAGTTCAGCAGGTGGGATCCCAGTGAGCAAGTGGGGTCTCGTGCGATAGCTAAGCAGGACTCGGGATAGGCGTGTCTGCAGTGAGCCTTCAGTTACCTTCTTCAAGCCTTGCTTGATGGTTTGCACTGCTCTCTCTGCCTGACCACTGGATGCTGCTTTAAACGGGGCACTTGTGACATGTTTGATCCCGTTATGGGTCATGAATTCTTTGAACTCAGCACTGGTAAAACATGGCTCTTTGTCGCTCACCAGGACATCGGGTAAGCCGTGAGTGGCAAACATGGCCCGCAGGCTTTCAGTAGTGGCAACGGACGTGCTAACCGACATTATCTCACATTCAATCCACTTGGAATACGCGTCTACAACCACAAGGAACATTTTACCCAAGAACGGGCCTGCATAGTCGACGTGTACCCTAGACCACAGTTTGGAGTGCCAAGACCATAAACTTAGCGGCGCCTCCCTGGGTATATTGCTTAACTGTGAGCATGTATTACATCTGTGAATGCATCGATATCGGGCCACCACACGTGGGATCTGGCTATCGCTTTCATCATTACGATGCTTGGGTGGGTACTGTGGAGGTCATTGATGAAGGTGTCTCTGCCCTTCTTGGGGACCACTACTCGATTGCCCCACAGAAGGCAGTGTGCTTTTATAGACATTTCAACTTTGCGCTGCTGGAACAGCTTAATCTCTTCCTGTATTTCCACTGGGACACTGGACCAGCCCCGGTGAAGCACACAGCTTTTGACTAGAGATAATAATGGGTCCTGACTTGTCCAGGTTTTGATCTGCCGGGCAGTGACGGGTGATTGCTCACTCTCAAATCCTTCCATAACCATGACTAGATCTGCGGGCTGCGTCATTTCCACACCCGTGGTGGGCAATGGCAGCCTACTGAGAGCATCAGCGCAGTTTTCTGTGCCTGGCCTGTGGTGGATGGCGTAGTTGTATGCGGACAACGTGAGTGCCCATCTCAGGATGCGGGCCAATTAGTTGGTATTTATCCCTTTACTGTTGGAAAACAGGGATATAGAAACATAGAAAATAGGTGGAGTAGGCCATTCTGAACTTCGAGCCTGCACCATCATTCAATATCATGGCTGATCATTCCCTCAGTACCCCTTTCCTGCTTTCTCTCCATACTCCTTGATTCCCCTTGCCATAAGGGCCATATCTAACTCCCCCTTGAATATATCCATGAACTGGCATCAACAACTCTCTGCGACAGGAAATTCCACAGGTTAACAACTCTTAGTGAAGTTTCTCCTCATCTCAGTCCTAAATGGCCTACCCCTTATCCTAAGACTGTGTCCCCTGGTTCTGGACTTCCCCAACATCGGGAACATTCTACCCGCATCTAACCTGTCCCGTCCCGTCAGTATCTTATATGTTTCTATGAGATCCCCTCTCATCCTTCTAAACTTCAATGTATAAAGGTCCAGTTGATCCAGTCTCTCCTCATATGTCAGTCCTGCCATCCCAGGAATCAGTCTGGTGAACCTTCGCTGCACTCCCTCAATAGCAAGAACGTCCTTCCTCAGATTAGGAAACCAAAACTGAACACAATATTCCAGGTGAGGCCTCACCAAGACCCTGTACAACTGCAGTAAGACCTCCCTGCTCCTATACTCAAATTCCCTAGCTATGAAGGCCAACATACCATTTGCCGCCTTCATTGCCTGCTGTACCTGTATGCCAACTTTCAATGACTGATGAACCACGACACCCAGGTCTCGTTGTACCTCCCCTTTGCCTAATCTGCCGCCATTCAGATAATATTCTATCTTAGCGTTTTTACTCCCAAAGTGGATAACCTCACATTTATCCACATTATACTGCATCTGCCATGCATTTGCCCACTCACCCTGCAGCCTCCTAGCGTCCTCCTCACAGCTCACACCGCCACCCAGTTTAGTGTCATCTATAAACTTGGAGATATTACACTCAATTACTTCATCCAAATCATTGATGTGTATTGTAAAGAGCTGGGTTCCCAGCACTGAGCCCTGCGGCACTCCACTAGTCACTGCCTGCCATTCTGAAAAGGACCCGTTTATCCCAACTCTCTGCTTCCTGTCTAACAACCAGTTCTCTTTTCACGTCAGTATATTACCCCCAATATCATGTGCTTTGATTTTGCACAACAATCTCTTGTGTGGGACCTTGTCAAAAGCCTTTTGAAAGTCCAAATACACCACATCCACTGGTTCTCCCTTGTCCACTCGACTAGTTACATCCACAAAAAATGCAGAAGATTTGTCAAGCATGATTTTCCCTTCAGAAATCCATGCTGACTTGGACCGATCCTGTCACTGCTTTCCAAATGCGCTGCTAATTCATCCTTAATAATTGATTCCAACATTTTCCCCACTACTGATAACCGGTCTATAATTACCCGCTTTCTCTCTCCCTCCCTTTTTAAAAAGTCTTGTTACATTAGCTACCCTCCAGTCCATAGGAACTGATCCAGAGTCGAAAGACTGTTGGAAAATGATCACCAATGCATCCACTATTTCTTGGGCCACTTCCTTAAGTACTCTGTGATGCAGGCTATCAGGCCCAAGGGATTTATCGGCCTTCAATCCCATCAATTTCCCTAACACAATTTCCTGACTAATAAGGATATCCTTCAGTTCCTCCTTCTCACTAGACCCTTGGTCCCCTAGTACTTCCGGAAGGTTATGTGTGTCTTCCTTCGTGAAGACAGAACCAAAGTATTTGTTCAATTAGTCTGCGATTTCTTTGTTCCCAATTATAAATTCACCTGAATCCAACTGCAAGGGACCTACGTTTGTCTTCACTAATCTTTTTCTCTTCACATATCTATAGAAGCTTTTGCAGTCAGTTTTTACGTGCCCGGCAAGCTTCTTCTCATACTCTATTTTCCCCCTCTTAATTAAACCCTTAGTCCTCCTCTGCTGAATTCTAAATTTCTCCCAGTCCTCAGGTTTGTTGCTTTTTCTGGCCAATTTATATGCCTCTTTCTTGGATTTAACACTATCCTTAATTTCGCTTGTTAGCCACGGTTGAGCCACCTTCCCCTTTTTATTTTTACTCCTGACAGGGATGTACAATTGCTGACATTCATCCATGTGATCTTTAAATGTTTGCCATTGCCTATCCACCGTCAACCCTTGAAGTATCATTTGCCAGTTTATTCTAGCCAATTCACAACTCAAGTCATCGAAGTTACCTTTCCTTATGTTCAGGACCCTAGTTTCTGAATTAACTGTGTCACTCTCCATCTTAATAAAGAATTCTACCATGTTATGGTCACTCTTCCCCAAGGGGCCTCGCACAACAAGATTGCTAATTAGTCCTTTTTCATTACACAACACCCAGTCTAGGATGGGCAGCTTCCTAGATGGTTCCTCGACATATTGGTCTGGAAAACCATCCCTAATACACTCCAGGAAATCCTCCTCCACCGCATTGCTACCAGTTTGGTTAGCCCAATCAGTATGTAGATTAAAGTCACCGATGATAACTGCTGTACCTTTATTGCATGCATCCCTAATGTCTTGTTTGATGCTGTCCCAACCTTACTACTACTGTTTGGTGGTCTGTACACAACTCTCACTAGCGTTTTCTGCCCCTTGGTATTCCGTAGCTCTACCCATACCGATTCCACATCATCCAAGCTAATGTCCTTTCTTACTATTGCATTAATTTCCTCTTTAACCAGCAATGCCACCCCACCTCCTTTTCCTTTCTGTTTATCGTTCCTAAATGTTGAATACCCCTGGATGTTGAGTTCCCAGTCTTGGTCACCCTGGAGCCATGTCTCCGTGATGCCAATTACATCATACCCGTTAACTGCTATCTGCGCAGTTAATTCGTCCACCTTATTCTGAATACTCCTCACATTGAGGCACAGAGCCTTCAGGCTTGTCCTTCTAACACACTTTGCCCCTTTAGAATTTTGGTGTAATGTGGCCCTTTTTACTTTTTGCCTTGGGTTTCTCGGCCCTCCACTTTTATTTTTCTTCTTTCTATCTTTTGCTTCTGCTCCCATTCTACTTCCCTCTGTCTCCCTGCATAGGTTCCCATCCTCCTGCCATATTTAACTCCTCCCCAACAGCACTAGCAAACGCCCCCCCCCGAGGACATTGGTTCCGGTCCTGCCCAGGTGCAGACTGTCCAGTTTGTACTGGTCCCAGCTCCCCCAGAACCAGTTCCAATGTCCCAGGAATTTGAATCCCTCCCTTGTGCACCACTCCTCAAGCCACGTATTATCTGAGCTATCCTGCGATTCCTACTCTGACTAGGATGTGGCACTGGGTAGCAATCGTGAGATTACTAATTTTGAGGTCCTACTTTTTAAGTTAGCTCCTAGCTCTGTAAATTCGTCCTCATCCCGTTTTTTACCTATATCATTGGTACCTATATGCACCACGACAACTGGCTGTTCACCCTCCCTTTTCAGAATGCCCTGCACCCACTCCGGGACATCCTTGACCCTTGCACCAGGGAGGCAACATACCATCCTGGAGTCTCGGTTGCAGACGCAGAAACGTCCATCTATTCCCCTTACAATTGAATCTCCTATCACTATAGCTCTCCCAATCTTTTTCCTGCCCTCCTGTGCAGCAGAGCCACGCATGGTGCCATGAACTTGGCTGCTGCTGCCCTCCCCTGATGAGTCATCCCCCTCAACAGTACCCAAAGCGTGTATTTGTTTTGCAGGGGGATGACTGCAGGGGACCCTTGCACTACCTTCCTTGCACTGCGCTTCCTGTTGGTCATCCATTCCCTATCTAGCTGTGTACCCTTTACCTGCGGTAAGACCAACACACTAAATGTGCTATTCACGTCAATCTCAGCATCATGGATGCTCCAGAGTTCATCCACCTGCAGCTCTAGTGCCGCAATGCGGTCCATCAGGAGTTGCAGGCGGATGCACTTCCCGCACTTGTAGTCGTCAGGGACACCGGAAGCGTCCCGGACTTCCCACAGAGTACAGGAGGAGCATAACACATGTCTGAGCTGTCCTGCCATGACTTAACCCTTAGATAAACTTAAATTAGCAACAACAATAATGCTAAAGGTTGCTTACTGATATAGAAAAGAAAAAAAACTACTTACCAATCACCAGCCAATCACTTACCCCCTTGGCTGTGATGTCACCTTTCGATTTCTTTCTACTTCTTTTTTGCCTCCCTGCTGCAGCTGCATCGGCTGGCCTCTCGAACTGCCGACGCTCCTGTTGGGCCTGTTGTAGGCCTCAGCAACGTCCCACTCTGCCTCCTGACTCCCCGCTTATGGTCAGTTTTCAATTCAAATTTTAGCCCAGACAAGTATTGATGCATTTTCTTTACCCCATAAACACACGCTAACGCTTCTTTCTCAATAATGCTGTAGCCTCTCTCAGCCTTAGACAGACTCCTGGATGCATAAGCAACCAGTTGCAGTTTCCCGAAATCATTTGCTTGTTGCAATACACACCCGACGCCATATGACGACACATCACATGCTAGTACCAAACGCTTACATGGATCATACAACACAAGTAATTTGTTTGAGCATAACAATTTTCTTGCTTTTACAAAGGCATTTTCTTGGCTTTTGCCCCAAACCCATTCGTCCCCTTTTTGTAGTAAAACATGCAGTGGTTCTAGCAGTGTACTATGACCCGGTAAGAAGTTACCAAAGTAGTTCAGGAGTCCTAGAAACGACCGCAGCTCCGTCACGTTCTGTGGCCTCGGTGCGTTCGCGATTGCCTCCGTCTTCGCATTGCTGGGCCTGATGCAGTCCACTGCAATCCTCCTTCCCAGGAACTCCACTTCAGGCACCAGGAAAAGGCACTTTGAGCATTTTAACCTGAGCCCCACACGGTTGAGTCGACTAAGAACCTCCTCCAGGTGCTGCAGATGCTCGACTGTGTTCCAACCTGTGACCCAGATGTTGTCCTGCAAGACCATGGTGTGCGGGACTGACTTCAGTAAGCTTTCCATGTTTCTCTGGAATATCGCCGCTGCTGATCGGATTCCAAACGGGCATCTATTATAAACAAAAAGACCTTTGTGCGTGTTGATGCAGGTGAAGGCCTTCGATAATTCCTCCAGTTCCTGCATCATATAGGCTGAAGTCAGATCCAGCTTCGTGAACATCTTTCCTCCCGCCAGCGTTGCAAAGAGTCGTCGGCCTTTGGTAGTGGGTATTGGTCCTGCAGGGAGAAACGATTGATAGTTACTTTGTAATCGCCACAGATTCTGACGGTGCCGTCTCCCTTGAGGACTGCGACGATAGGACTGGCCTCCTCGCTGAACTCGATCGGTGAAATGATGCCCTTTATTTGTAGCCGGACTAGCTCGATCTCTACCCTTTCTCTCATCATGTACGGTACTGCTCTTGCCTTGTGATGGATGGGTCGCGCCCCCGGAATTATGTTGATCTGCACTTTTGCTCCTTGGAATTTCCCGATGCCTGGTTCGAACAGCGAAGGAAATTTACTTAAGACCTGGGCAGACGAAGGGTCGTCAGCGGGCGATAGCGCTCAGACGTCGTCCCAGTTCCAGCGTATCTTTCCCAGCCAGTTGTTGCCGAGCAGCTTGGGACCATCGCCCGGTACCACACAGAGTGGTAGCACAGATGTGCACGGCTCCATCGTAGGAGACCTTTACGGTAGCACTGCCGAATACAGGAATCAGTTCTTTAGTGTAAGTTCTTAGTTTTGTGCAAATGGGAGTTAAGACTGGCCTTGAGGCCTTGTTGCACCACAATCTTTCGAGTCTTTTTGCCCATGATGGACTGGCTCGCGCCCATGTCCAGCTCCATTGACACCGGGAATCCATTTAGTTCAACATTCAACATTATCAGGGGACAATTCATGGTGAGTGCGTGCACCCCATGTACCTCTGCTTCCTCAATCTGAGGCTCTGGTTCGTCGTGATCCTCCATGGATCTGTCCTCCTCCGCACATGGTGGTTTGCAGGTTTAACAGGATTTGCTGCTCGTTGGAGGTGTCCCATTGTTCCACAGCCCTTACAAACGTACCCTTTGAATCGGCATGAATGTAAACGATGATCAACCCTGCAGTACTAGTACTAACAAGGTGTTAATGGCCTTGCATTCACCACTCCTGATGGTGGACTCCGAGACATCTGTGGACGTGTAGCTGCAGGTATTTGTGACCTGCCCTGTACGTTAAGATTCGAAAACATCACTTTGTTCACCGTACTTGTAACAGCACTTGTGTGCTGAGAGATTTGCTTTGTATTGTCACTGGTGGCAATGAACGCCTGGGCTATCGCTATGGCCTTAGTCAAGGTTATGGTCTCTACAGTCAAAAGTTTGCGAAGTATGGTTTCGTGGCCAATGCCAAATATGAAAAAGTCTGAACATGTGCTCCAACTGTCCTTCAAATTCGCAATGTCCTGCAAGGCATCTTAGCTCGGCGACATAACCCGCCACTTCCTGGCCTTCAGACCTTTTGTAGATGTAGAACCAGTACCTCGCCATCAGAACGCTTTCCTTCAGGTTCAAATGATATCGGACCAGTGTGCACAAATTGTCGTACAATTTCTCCGTGGGTTTCGGTGCAGTGTGCAGATTCTTCATGAGGCCATACGTTGGTGCCCCACAGACGGTGAGGAGGATCGCCCTTCGTTTGGCAGTGTTCTCTTCCCCATCTAGCTCGTTGGCTACGAAGTATTGGTCAAATCGCTCCACAAAAGTTTCCGAATCATCTCCCTCCGAGAATTTCTCCAGGATGCCCACTTTCTCTGCATCTTTGGGTTCGCTATCTGTATCTCATCGCCAGTTGTTATGTATGGAGAAAGAGTCAGACTGAACACTGTGAGCTCAAAGTATACTGTGACAGTCTTTTATTGCAAGTCTCCAGAGTGGCTCTTCAATTTGTGAGGCCTCCTTAAATACCTGTGTCCCCAAGGGATTATTGGATCTCTTAGGAATGCAGGGGATGAGCCCTCTGGTGGCTGTACAGGGTAAATACAAGTTCACATATATATCAGATCTAGTCTCTCCTCATATGTCAGTCCTGCCATCCCAGGAATCAATCTGGTGAACCTTTGCTGCACTCTCTCAATAGCAAGAACGTCCTTCCTCAGATTAGGAGACCAAAACTGAACACAATATTCCAGGTGAGACCAAGGCCCTGTACAACTGCAGTAAGACCTCCCTGCTCCTATACTCAAATCCTCTCGCTCTGAAGGCCAACATGCCGTGTGCCTTCTTCACCGCTTGCTGTACCTGCATGCCAAATTTCAATGACTGATGTACCATGACACCCAGGTCTTGTTGCACCTCCCCTTTTCCTAATCTGCTGCCATTCAGATAATATTCTGCCTTCATGTTTTTGCCACTAAAGTGGATAACCTCACATTTATCCACATTATACTGCATCTGCCATGCATTTGCCCACTCACCTAACCTGTCTAAGTCACCCTGCAGCCTCTTACCATCCTCCTCACAGCGCACACCGCCATCCAGCTTAGTGTCATCTGCAACTTGGAGATATTTCGCTCGATTCCTTCATCCAAATCATTGATGCATATTGTAAATAGCTGGGGTCCCAACACTGAGCCCAGCGGCACCCCACTAGTCACTGCCTGCCATTGTGAAAAGGACCTGTTTATCCCGACTCTCTGCTTCCTGTCTGCCAACCAGTTCTCTATCCACATTAGTACATTACCCCCAATACCATGTGCTTTAATTTTGAACAACAATCTCTTATGTGGGAACTTCTCAAAAGATTTTTGAAAGTCCAAATACACCACATCCATTGGTTCTCCCTTGTCCACTCTACTAGTTACAGCCTCAAAAAATTCTAGAAGATTTGTCAAGCATGATTTCCCTTTCATAAATCCATGCTGACTTGGACCGATCCTGTCACTGCTTTCCAAATGTGCTGCTATTTCATCTTTAATAATTGATTCCAACATTTTCCCCACTGCCAATGTCAGGCTAACCGGTCTATAATTACCCGTTTTCTCTCTTCCTTCTTTTTAAAAAAGTGGCGTTACATTAGCTACCCCCCAGTCCATAGGAACTGATCCTGACAGTTGATAAGACACTTTAAAATGATCAATGCATCCACTATTTCTAGGGCCACTTCCTTAAGTACTCTGGGATGCAGACTGTCAGGCCCTGGGGAGTTATCAATTTATCAATTTCCCTAACACAATTTCCTGACTAATAAGGATTTCCTTCAGTTCTTCCTTCTCACTAGATCCTCTGTCCCCTAGTATTTCCGGAAGGTTATTCGTGTCTTCCTTTGTGAAGACAGAACCAAAGTATTTGTTCAATTGGTCTGTCATTTCCCTGTTCTCCATTATAAATTTACCTGATTCTGACTGCAAGGGACCTACTTTTGTCTTCACTAATCTCTTTCTCTTCACATATCTATAGAAGCTTTTGCAGTCAGTTTTTATGTTCCCAGCAAGCTTCCTCTCATACTCTATTTCCCCCCTGTTAATTAAACACTTTGTCCTCCTCTGCTGGATTCTAAATTTCTCCCAGTCCTCAGGTTTGCTGCTTTTTCTGGCCAATTTATATGCCTCTTCCTTGGATTTAACATTATCCCTAATTTCCCTTGCTAGCCACAGTTGAGCCACCTTCTCCATTTTATTTTTATTCCAGACAGGGATGTACAATTGTTGAAGTTCATCCATGTGATATTTAAATGTCTGCCATTGCCTATCCCCCTTTAAGTATAATTCGCTAGTCTATTCTAGCCAATTCATATTTCATACCATCGAAGTTAGCTTTCCTTAAGTTCAGGACCAAGTCTCTGAATTAACGGTGTCACTCTCCATCTTAATAAAGAATTCTACCATATTATGGCCAAGATGGATCAATCACTTGGCACTTTTGGCTGAAGATGGTTGCAAGTGCTTCAGCCTTGTCTTTTGCACTGACGTGCTGGACATTGAGGAGGAGAATGTTCATGGTGCCTCCTCCCCAATTCGTTGTTTAATTTCCCACCACCATTCACGACTGGACATGGCAGGACTGCAGTTCTTGATTTGATCCGCTGGTTGTGGAATCGCTTAGCTCGGTCTATAGCATGCTGCTTTTGCTGTTTTGCATGCATGTTGTAGCTTCCATAAGTTGGTACCTTATTTTTAGGTATGCCTGGTGCTTCTCCTGGCGTGCTCTTCTACACTCATCACTGAACCAGGATTGGTCCCCTGGCTTGATGGTAATTGTAGAGTGAGGAACATGCCGGGCCATGAGGTTACAGATTGTGGTGAAATACAATTCTGCTGCTGCTGATGGCCCACAGTGCCTCAAGGATGCCCAGTTTTGAGATGCTATATCTGTTCTGAACCTATCCTATTTAGCACAGTGGTAGTGCCACACAACATGATGAAGGGCGTCCTTCATGTGAAGATGGGACTTTGTCTCCACAAGGACAGTGAGGTGGTCACTTCTACCAATACGGTCATGGAGAGATGCATCTGCGACAATTAGCTTGGTGAGGATGAGGTCAAGTAGGCTTTTCCCTCGTGTTGGTTCTCTCACCACCTGTTGCAGGCCCCGTCTGGCAACTATGTCCTTCAGGACTTGGCCAACTTGGTCAGTTGTGGTGCTACCGACCCACTCTTGGTGATGGACATTGAGGTCGCCCACCCAGAGTACATTCTACCCTCAGTGCTTCTTCCAAGTGGAGTTCGACAGGGGGGATTACTGATTCATCAGCTGAGGGAGGGCGGTAGGTGGTAATCAGCAGGAGGTTTTCATATTTGACCTGATTTCATGAGACCTCTTGGGGTCTGAAGTCAATGTTGAGGACTCTCAGGGCCACTCCCTCCTGATTGTATACCACTGTGCCGCCACCTCTGGTGGGCCTGTCCTGCCGATGGGATAGGGCATACCCAAGGATGGTGGTGGAGGAATCTTGGACATTGGCTGAAAGGTATGATTCCATGAGTATGGCTAGGTCAGGCTGTTGCTTGACTAGTCCATGGGACAGCTCTCCCAATTTTAGCATATCCCCAAATGTTAGTGAGGAGGACTTTGCAGGGTCGACTGGGCTGGGTGTGCTGTTGTCATGTTTGTAGGTGGTTCCCAGGCCGATGCCAGGTGGTCCATCTGCTGTTATTCATATTGTTGTTTTTCATAGTTGTTTGATAGAAATGAGTGTCTTGCGAGGCTATTTCAGAGGGCAGATAAGAGTCCATCACATTGCTGTGGGTCAGGAGTAACATATAGGCCAGACCAGGTAAAGACAGCAGATTTCCTCCCCAAAAGGAAATTAGTGAATCAGATGGGTTGTTATGACAATCTGAGAGTGTCATGGTTCCCATTACTAATACTAGCTTTTTATTCAATATTTATTTAATTAACTGAATTTAAATTCCCCAGCTGTTGTGGTGGGATTTGAAGCAGTGGTGAGATTGGAACTCGCATCTCCAGATCATCAATCCAGGCCTCTGGATTACTAGCCCAGTAACATAGCCACTATGTTAACCACTACCGTCCCCGCTAATGATGTAAAACAGGCTGCCAATTCGCTATTATAGGTTGGACACCTCTGGTCCGGGACCTGACTGGTGCCGAAAGAGAGAATCTTTCGAACCATGGCAGATCGTGCTATAGGTGTTTAAAATGGCAATTGATTTTTTTTCCTTTTGTTCTCTTCCTCGTCGCTAATTTCTCAGTTTTTGTTTGCTCCGGGACTCTGAAAGGGGTTGTGGAGTCGGTCTATGTAACTGAAGCTAAACAACAGTCCAAGGCCTGGTGTAAAGACCCGCTCCAGATCAGGGATAAGATCGATTACATGCCGTGGACACCGTACCGCATCGACACCTTGATGGAGTATGCATCGCTGGACGACTTCACCTCCGGCCGTCACACCACCACCTACAAGCTGCCCCACCGCATTGACGGCATCGGCTTCATGATGTACGACAGAGCAGTCTTCTTCAACAAGGAGCGCACGAGGAACATCAAATATGACCTGAGGACTCGCATCAAAAGCGGCGAGGCCAGCATCACCAATGCCAGCTACTACAACACCTCCCCCTACAGGTGGAGGGGCAAGTCGGACATCGACCTGTCCGTGAACGAGAATGGGCTGTGGGTCATCTACGCGACCGAGCAGAACAATGGCATGACAGCTGAACGCTTACCTGATGACACCGCCCGGGCTCCTGAACGCCTCCGCCACACTCCAGCTGCAAAATTCGGGCCTCGCTAACTCGCCACACCGACCTGGCCTAGGAGGGAACACCGGAGGCAGCAGGGATAAGAGGATCAGCTTCACCTCCATGAACAGCGCAGGATTCCACCCCTGCCGGGAATGATGCCGGTCCAGGGATGTTTCCGGACTAGAGTCCCAGACTGGAGAGGTACAACCTGTTTTGCACTATTGCGCAAAGTCAAAATCTTCCCCATTAATTTGGTATTAAATATTTGGAACTTAAGTAAAAAAAAAGCATCAGTACCAAACTATAGCAAATCCATTCAATGGACTGACAGCATAGCACTTCTCATAATATAATGTTCCTTTACTGTCAGCTTATAACCAGAGCCCTCTATCTAGGTCTGTCTTCTGCAACCAACAGCAGGTGGAGAGAGGTGAAAGCTGTTGCTTTGCTGAATGAGTTTGTATAGTCCTTAAAGTCCCTGGTTAATCTCGGAGTATAGTGCAGATCACCAAACTAATGGCTCTCATCTCTGTAGTCAAAAATCAAACGGAGAAGTAACACTTTTGTAATCTTTAAAAATCAATGATACTTCTGAAAATAAAAAAGTTGATGAAAATTCATGAGAAATATTGCAATACATTACCTGAAATTAGATGAAGCAAAATAGTACATAATGGAAATTTTCCAGATTAATTATCTACAAGAAAACCTGGCATATTACAATTAACCCACTGTAAATAGATTATGCATTAGCATGCTTAGAGCTCAAAAACTGCTATGCTTCTATGCACAACCGTGAAACTGGATTCGGACAGGATTGCCCATTGGGTGCATCAATACCTTTTGCATGTCAAAACTCAAGAGCTAATAAAATAAATTCTATACCGATATTGAGCCACAAATTATAAATATAATCAGCCAAGAAGTACTCGTCCTGTACTTGGGGCTGAAGGCCATCCTCCAGTGATAGGTGCACGATGCATGGAGGGAAGTCACCATTTGGGTCAATGCACTCAGTTAGGTAAGTCATACCTGGTAATAAATGTTTTAGCTACATTCGCTGTGGTTCAGAACTTTGGCCTATTCTCGTATCTCTCTGTCCCATCCCCCCCCCCCCCACCTCCCATCCCTCAGCTCGATAAAAAAAACTCCAAACAGTGCAACAGCTCCTTTTCTCCCTTTTTGAATGGAGGCATTATATTGGTAATGATAAAATCCTCTGGCACAACTTCCAAAACCAAGCATGGGTGAAAGATTTAAAATGGACACATGAAATAGTACATGTTGCAAGGTGACGACACTGCAGTATCTGATGAATATATTTATTGGTGAATGCATTTTCATATTGTAAAAGGTATTTAGAATCATAGAATCAAACAGCACATCATGCCTGTACCAGCTCTTTGAAACAGTTATCCAATTAATCCCACTCCTCTGCTCTTTCCAAACAGCCCTGAAAATGTTTCCTTTTTAAGTATATATCCAACTCCCTTTTTTAAAGTTACTATTGAATCTGCTTCCACCACTCTTTCAGACAGTACATTCCAGATCATAACAACATAACCATTTGCATCAAAAATATTTATCTTTATCTCCTCTCTGGTTCTTTTCCCAATTACCTTAAATCTGTGTCCTTTGGTTACTAACCTTCTTGAAAGTATTTACTCTATCAAAACCCTTTATAATTTTGAACATCTCTATTAGATACCTGCTTAACCTTCTCTGCTCTCAGGAGAACAATCCAAGCTTCTCTAGTGTCTCCACTTAACTGAAGTACCTCATGCCTGGTATGATCTGAATAAATCTTCTCTGCATCCTCTCCAAAGCCTTGACATCCTTCCTAAAGTGGTGTACCCAGAATTGGACATTATACTGAGGCCTAAGCAGTGATTTATAAAGGGATTTGCGCAACTTTCTGGCTTTTGTACTCTATGCCTCTATTTATAAAGCCAAAGATCCCACATGCTTTTTTTTTTAAACAGCATGATCAATTTGTCCTGCGACCTTCCAAAGATTTGTTTATGAACCCCTAAGTCTCTCTATTCCTACGCCCCATTCAAAATTGTACTATTTAGTTTATATTGCCTCTCTTCATTTTACCTTCAAAAATGCATCACTTCACACTTCTCTGCATTAAATTAATGTATCATGCTGTCATGCATCTGCCCATCCTGTCTGCCTATGCGCTCCCGATGTCTGTTACTAACCTCCTCACTGTTTACTGCATTTTCAAGTTTTGTGTTATCTGCAAACTTTGAAATAAAACACCCTATACCCAAGTCCAGGTCATTAATATAGGGCTAAACTTTCCTTTCATTTTTGGTGGGTTTTCGGCGATTTTCTCGGTGGTACAGTTGTTTTTCCGCCCGGCGAAAGTTTCCTCTTTTGTTTTTCAATGGTATCGCCCAAATCTGAAAACGCCCGCCGGGCCCAAACCGCCGACGTGCACCACTGAGAAAATCGCCAGGGCGTAAGTCTGTCTCAACAGAAGCCCATCCAGATCGCCGAGGGATTGCCCTGAAAAAGCTGCTTAAACAGTGCGGTAGGTGGGTACTCTGCAAAGAAAGCTAAGTTAAAGGTTCTTTATATTTTTTTTAATTTTAAAATGGCAATTAGCTGTAAAAATGTCTTGGGAATGTTTTTTTAACTTTTTTTTTTTGAGTGAAATTTAAAAAAAAAGTTTTCCCTCCTCCCTAGGCTCAACCGTAGCCTTGGACTAAATTTTTAAAAAACGCCGGTTTTACTTAGTTTCCCCTTAACCGCCGAGAATGATGGTGCAAGATCCATTTTCTCGCCGGGCGATTAGTTTTAATTAATTTTAACTTAAAAGTGGAAATATTCGCCAGCGTTACTTACCAAATATTTTTCTGGTTTTTCTGGGCGGGCAATCGGGCATTGAGGGGCTCTCGAGATCAAAAACAGCATTTCCATTTTTATTAAAAAACTACGTAAATTTACTTTTCTGACAGAAAGTCAGGCTATTAACTACAAAAAAACTGGAAAGTGACACACACACACACAGATTAATGTCTCCAATCACCTGCATTTTAAGTACATTTTTATCTCTAGTTATGTCCGATAGCAATTATTACTGCAATAAGTCATTTAATGCCTGGTATTATAATGAACTCTATGAATGACAATTACCAATGAAGATGCTCAAAAGTCCATAATTCCACCTTTCACATCATCACAATTGGATCAAAAGGGAAGAGCCAGCTTATCATTTTCCTGAGCATTTAAAAAGAATCTCCTTCTCAAACTATTTAAAAAAATCCCTTTACAAAGACTCCCTCCCTCATGCTCTGTTTAAAATCACTTTAATTCGAGTCAGTCTCCCATTTGCTTTAATGTCTTGCTGTCTCATGTTGTTTTTGAAATCCCATTCTCTGGATGGTTAAGACACCTCTGGCTCTCACATCTTCCCCATGCTGCTTCTCATTGGAAGCTGCAATGCTGTAGGAAGTAGACTGAAAATAAACCTGTTAAAAAGAGAAAAGGTTAAGAAAGAGGAGAAAAGGGAAAATGAAAAGTAAGAGGAATAAAGAGAAGTAGCTAAATTGCAGGAAATGGAAGTGGAGGGGAGACAGAGATGCTGAAGGAGGAGACAGAGAAACAGTACGGAAGAAGGACAAAAGGAAAGCTGTTAATGAGAGGTACAGAGGTAAGACAGCAGAGAGAAATAGAACTGAAAGGGGAGAGAAAGACTTGTTTTACAGAGTTACCCCTACTTGCATCCGGAGCTAGAAGAGTACAAGAAGTTGGGAGCATTTTGGTGGGACACAGCCCCAAAAATTTGAGAACTACTGAATCACATTGTTTTGTTCAAATTTATTGTCAAGGATGGTCATTAGCTTGAGTCAGCATTGAGTCAAAGCATGCAGTGCCATATGTGGATGGGGCATCGTGTAGGTGACCCGATCATCATTTTATCAATGATTCAGTGGCTTGTGGGAGTTTTTTGTGAGGTTGTTTGGATCAGATTTTGAGGGCCTCAGCTGGTGGACTGGGTCATAAAATATCAGGGAAGATGCGTTGGAGGTCAGGGACGTTCATGAGGCCTGATGGGATGCTTCAGCCTTTGTGCTGATAAGGGGTGGAGAGCTGTATGAATGTTTGAAAGATGGAAGTTTATGGATCAGTTTGTAATTTTATTTTGAATTGCTGATTTGTGTGTTTATTATATTATATATTTTTTAAGGGTGTATAAGTAGGTGGTGAACTGTCAAGGTGGTTGGAATGTTTTGCATAAGAACATAAATAGGAGCAGGAGTAGGCCATTTGGCCCCTCGAGCCTGCTCCGCCATTCAATAAGATCATGGCTGATCTGATCATGGACTCAGCTCCACTTCCCTGCCCGCTCCCCATAACCCCTTATCCCCTTATCGTTTAAGAAACTGTCTACTTCAGTCTTCAAATTATTCAATGTCCCAGCTTCCACAGCTCTCTGAGACAGCAAATTCCACAGATTTACAACCCTCTGAGAGAAGTAGTTACTCCTCATCTCTGTTTTAAATAGGCGGTCATTTATTCTAACATCACGCCCTCTAGTTCTAGTCTCCCCGATCAGTGGAAACATCCTCTCTGCATCCATCTTGTCAAGCTCCCTCATAATCTTATACGTTTCAATAAGATCACCTCTCATTCTTCTCAATTCCAATGAGTAGAGGCCCAACCTACTCAACCTTTCCTCATAGGTCAACCCCCTCATCCCTGGAATCAACCTAATGAACCTTCTCTGCCTCCAGAGCAAGTATATCCTTTCATAAATATGAAAACCAAAACTGCATGCAGTATTCCAGGTGTGGCCTCACCAATACCTTGTATAGCTGTAGCAAGACTTCCCTGTTTTTATACTCCATCCCCTTTGCAATAAAGGCAAGATACCATTGGCCTTCCTGATCACTTGCTGTACCTGCATACTATCCTTTTGTGTTTCATGCACAAGTACCGCCAGGTCCCGCTGTACTGCGGCACTTTGCAATCTTTCTCCATTGAAATAATAACTTGCTCTTTTGATTTTTTTTTCTGCCAAAGTGCATGACCTCACACTTTCCAACATTATACTCCATCTGCCAAATTTTTGCCCACTCACTTAGCCTGTCTATGTCATTTTGCAGATGTTTTGTGTCCTCCTCACACATTGCTTTTCCTCCCATCTTTGTATCATCAGCAAACTTGGCTACGTTACACTCAGTCCCTTCTTCCAAGTCATTAATGTAGATTGTAAATAGTTGGAGTACCAGCACTGATCCCTGCGGCGCCAACCAGAGAATGAACCATTTATCCCGACTCTCTGTTCTCTGTTAGTTAGCCAATCCTCTATCCATGATAATATATTACTCCCAACCCCATGAACTTTTATGTGGCACCTTGTCAAATGCATTCTGGAAGTCCAAATACACCACAGCCACAGGTTCCCCTTTATCTACCCTGTTCGTTACATCCTCAAAAAACTCCAGCAAATTTGTCAAACATGACTTCCCCTTCATAACTCCATGCTGACTCTGCTTGACCGAATTTTGTTTATCCAAATGTCCTGCTACTGCTCCTTTAATAATGGACTCCAATATTTTCCCAACCACAGATGTTAAGCTAACTGGTCTATAGTTTCCTGCTTTTTGTCTGCCTCCTTTTTTAAATAGGGGCGTTACATTTGCAGTTTTCCAATCTGCTGGGACCTCCCCAGAATCCAGGGAATTTTGGTAAATTACAACCAATGCAGCCACAATCCCTGCCGTTACTTCTCTTAAGACCCTAGGATGCAAGCCATCAGATCCAGGGGATTTATCTGCCTTTAGTCCTATTATCTTACTGAGTACCACCTCCTTCGTGATTGTGATTGTGTTAAGTTCCTCCCCCCCTATAATAGGCCCTTGACTATCCACTGTTGGAATATTGTTAGTGTCCTCTACCGTAAAGACTGATACAAAATATTTGTTCAGAGTTTCTGCCATCTCCATGTTCCCCATTACTAGTTCCCCGGTCTCATCCTCTAAGGACCAACATTTACTTTAGCCACTCTTTTCCTTTTTATATACCTATACAAACTCTTGCTATAGGTATATGTTGTGCTGGTTTACTTTCATAGTCTATCTTCCCTTTCTTAATCATTTTTTTAGTTGTTCTTTGCTGGCTTTTAAAAGCTTCCCAGTCTTCTGTCCTCCCACTAGTTTTGGCCACTTTGTATGCCCTTGTTTTTAATTGGATACCGTCCTTTATTTCTTTAGTTAGCCATGGATGGCTATCTTTTCTCTTACGCCTTTTCCTTCTCACTGGAATATATTTTTCTTGAGAGTTGTGAAATATCTCCTTAAATGTACACCACTGTTCATCAACCGTCCTACATTTATTTTCCCAGTCCACTTTACCCAACTCTGCCCTCATACCTTCATAGTCTCCTTTACTTAAGCTTAGTACACTGGTTAGGGATCCAACTTTCTCACCCTCCATCTGAATTTGAAATTCAATCATGCTATGATCACTCATTCCAAGGAGATCCTTTACTGGGATAATATGATAGAACAACAAAAAACAGCATTCGTTTATAAAAGGAGACACACAGACATTTACACACTTAACCAGTTAGGAAGATCAGAATTGACTGATGGCTTGATGGCTGGACATAGATGATGGACTTGATTCACATGACATACATAACAAACACAAGAAATATTATAAAGATAATGTACACAATACTCACCATAGTCTCATTAGTATTTTTAGAGCAACAGTATAATTTTTTTTGGATGCACTGATATATTCTAACATTTGAAATACCATTTAGAAAAAGGATATAGAGGCACTGGAGAAGGTGTAGGGAAGATTTACAAGGATGATATCAGAAATGAGAGGGTATACATATCAGGAAAGGATGAACAGGCTGGGTCTCTTTGAAAAAAGGCGGCTGAGGGGTGACCTAATAGAGGTCTTTAAAATCATGGAAGATTTTGATAGAGTAGATATAGAGAGAGTATTTCCACTTGTGGGGAAGAACATAACTAGAGGTCAATAATATAAGATAGTCACCAAGAAAGCAAATAGGGAATTCAGTCGAAACTTCTTTATCCAGGGAGTGATGAAAATATGGAACTCGCTACCACAGAAAGTGGTTGAAGCAAATATAGATGCATTTAAGGGGCAGTTAGATAATCATATGAGGGAGAAGGGATGAGAGAATTATGTTGATAGGGTTAGGTGAGGAAAGACAGGAGGAGGCTTGAGTGGAGCATAAACACTGGCATGGACTGGTTGAGCAAAATGGCCTGTTTCTGTGCTGTATATGCTACGTAATCCTATGTATATGTGTGGCGAAACTTTCCACCTTTGGCCAATTAACACACCTCAATATTTTTCTTGACTCACTTAATGCAAAAAAATGGGTTTCATTTTTTAATCCTATTTATTTTAGGTCAGTATGGATCAGTTTACATTTCTCAATGTTAGGTTCCATTTGTGATTCTTATGCCCAGTACTAAGTCTTGGTATATATCCTTGAATTTGATTTCTTTCCTCTCAATGGGCCCAAGTTTCGGCCTCAGTTGCTCCTGATTTTTTGGAGCAACTGGTGTAGAACGGAGTACCTTAGAAATTCAAATTCTCGGCATTTAGTTTGCTCCAGTTCTAGTCAGTTAGAACAGTTTCACTTTGGAACAGAATTTTTTTTTTCAAAAGGGGGCGTGTCCGGCCACTTACGCCTGTTTTCAAAGTTTCGGCAGTGAAAACTTACTCCAAACTAACTTAGAATGGAGTAAGTGAAGATTTTTGTACGCTCGAAAAAACCTTGTCTACACTTTAGAAAATCAGGCGTAGGTTACAAATCAGGCGTTGGGAATGGTGGGGGGGGGGGGTGTTTAAAGGTGACAAGGGAGGGAGGGGAGAGGGGTGACAAGGGAGGAAGGGAGGAAGGGAGGAAGGGGGGGGGGTGAGAAGGGAGGGGGGGGTGAGAAGGGAGGGGGGGGTGAGAAGGGAGGGGGGGGGTGAGAAGGGAGGGGGGGGGTGAGAAGGGAGGGGGGGGGTGAGAAGGGAGGGGGGGGTGAGAAGGGAGGGGGGGGTGAGAAGGGAGGGGGGGGTGAGAAGGGAGGGGGGGTGAGAAGGGAGGGGGGGGTGAGAAGGGAGGGGGGTGAGAAGGGAGGGGGGGGTGAGAAGGGAGGGGGGGGTGAGAAGGGAGGGGGGGGTGAGAAGGGAGGGGGGGGTGAGAAGGGAGGGGGGGGTGAGAAGGGAGGGGGGGGTGAGAAGGGAGGGGGGGGTGAGAAGGGAGGGGGGGGTGAGAAGGGAGGGGGGGGTGAGAAGGGAGGGGGGGTGAGAAGGGAGGGGGGGGTGAGAAGGGAGGGGGGGGTGAGAAGGGAGGGGGGGTGAGAAGGGAGGGGGGGGTGAGAAGGGAGGGGGGGTGAGAAGGGAGGGGGGGGTGAGAAGGGAGGGGGGGGTGAGAAGGGAGGGGGGGGTGAGAAGGGAGGGGGGGTGAGAAGGGAGGGGGGGTGAGAAGGGAGGGGGGGGTGAGAAGGGAGGGGGGGGTGAGAAGGGAGGGGGGGGTGAGAAGGGAGGGGGGGTGAGAAGGGAGGGGGGGGTGAGAAGGGAGGGGGGGTGAGAAGGGAGGGGGGTGAGAAGGGAGGGGGGTGAGAAGGGAGGGGGGTGAGAAGGGAGGGGGGGGGTGAGAAGGGAGGGGGTGGTGAGAAGGGAGGGGGGGGTGAGAAGGGAGGGGGGGGTGAGAAGGGAGGGGGGGGTGAGAAGGGAGGGGGGGGTGAGAAGGGAGGGAGGGGTGAGAAGGGAGGGGGGGTGAGAAGGGAGGGGGGGTGAGAAGGGAGGGGGGGGTGAGAAGGGAGGGGGGCGTGAGAAGGGAGGGGGGCGTGAGAAGGGAGGGGGCGTGAGAAGGGAGGGGGGCGTGAGAAGGGAGGGGGGCGTGAGAAGGGAGGGGGGCGTGAGAAGGGAGGGGGGGTGAGAAGGGAGGGGGGGTGAGAAGGGAGGGGGGGTGAGAAGGGAGGGGGGTAAGAAGGGAGGGGGGGTAAGAAGGGAGGGGGGGTGAGAAGGGAGGGGGGTGAGAAGGGAGGGGGGGGTGAGAAGGGAGGGGGGGGTGAGAAGGGAGGGGGGTGTGAGAAGGGAGGGGGGGGTGAGAAGGGGGGGGGGTGAGAAGGGGGGGTGAGAAGGGGGGGGAGGGTTGAGAAGGGAGGGGGGGGTTGAGAAGGGAGGGGGGTTGAGAAGGGTGGGGGGGGTGAGAAGTGAAGGGGGGGTGAGAAGGGAAGGGGGGGTGAGAAGGGAGGGGGGGGTGAGAAGGGGGGGTGAGAGGGGAGGGGGGTGAGAAGGGGGGGGTGAGAAGGGAGGGGGGGTGAGGAGGGAGGGGAGGGGTGGTGGAGAGGTAGGAGGAGGGAGGGGAGGGAGGAGGGGGGTGAGAGAAGGGAGGGGGGGTGAGGAGGAAGGGGAGGGGTGGTGGAGAGGTAGGAGGAAGGAGGGGAGGGAGGAGGGGGGGTGAGAGAAGGGAGGGAGGAGGGGGGGGTGAGAGAAGGGAGGGAGGAGGGGGGGTGAGAGAAGGGAGGGAGGAGGGGGTTGAGAGAAGGGAGGGAGGGAGGGGAGGGAGGGAGGGGAGGGGGGAAGAGAGGGGAGGGGGGAAGAGAAGAGAGGGAGGGGAAGGGGGGAGAGAAGGAGAGAGAGAGAGAAAGAAAGGAGAGGGAGGCTGAACGGGCCGGGCCCAGCCAGGCCCAAGACTTCGAGCTTAGACTTACCGGATTGACAGGTAGGTGGCTTCGGGTCCGGGAGCGCGGATCGGGGCGGAGGGGAGGGAGGGGTCGGTCGGTCGGGGGGAGATCGGTTGGGAGCGGAGGTCGGTCGGTCGGGGGGGGGGGGGGGTCGGAGATTGGTCGGGGGGAGAGGCGGAGGTCGGTTGTGGGGGGAAGGTCAGGAGCGGGGGAAGCGGAGGGCGGTCCGGTGGGGGGGGGGGAGTGGGAGCGGGAGTCAAGTCGGGTTGGGTCCGGTCCTGAGGAAGCAGGAGCTGGCCGTGGGAGGAGCCTTATTCACGCAGCCCCAGTGAGGCCATTCGGCCAGGGCTAGGGGCTGCGTGCTTCGGGCCCCTCCCACACAGTTTTGGGCGCCTGGAGCTACTGCACATGCGCGTCCACTGTAGCGCGCATGTGCAGAGGTCCCGGCACTGTTTTCAGCGCAGGGACCTAGCTCCGCCCCCTATAGCTCGTACCGCGCCGCGCCGAGGGCCAGAGGACCTGCCGGGAGCAGGAGAATCTGGAAGTTTTTTTTAGGCGCACTTTGTGGCACGAAAAACGGACGTCCAGGTCGGGGCTGCGCCGTTCTAGGTGCGGCCCGAAACTTGGGCCCATTATCCTGCTTTCCCACACAATTTTGTATCATCTGCAAAATCAGACTTTATATTTTTAATACATTTAAGAAGAACATTACTTAATATAAAAAACTTGGGGGTTGGGAGGTGGGGAAATCAACCATTGAACCGATGCTGGTGACAGCTGGATAATTAGAACTGACAACAGTTTTGTTTCCTATTATTTATCGAATTTATCCAACCAATTTGGTATTTCCCATCAACTTTAGTCAGAAATAAACAGGTTATCAGACGTCTTCTGAAAGTCATGATATAGAACATGCAAAGTATTTGCACAATTCAGCAATTCTGTTCAATCCTCCAGAAATTTCAATTGGTTTGTTAGGCATCATCTACCTTCATAAACCTCCATTGGTTTGGAATTATTGACTTTATTTTTGTTAAATGCTCTTGAATTGCTTCTTTATCATAAATTCTCTTTTTATTACCCTTAATTCCATTTACCTCTTGACCTCTGTCTCAGTCTGAACCAAACTGTTTTCACAATCAATATCCTGTTCACCTCTGAGGTAAGCTTTAGATCCCATAACTTCATCATAAAATGACTTCTACATCGATTTCTTCTACGTCAACAACATTGTCATTCTCTACCTCAGCCTTATCTCTACCCCAGCCTCTCGGTTGCTGCAACTCTTATCCATGCCTTTATCACCTCCAGAGTTGACTATTTCAACATTCTCCTTTCTGGCCTCCCATGTTCCATAAACTTCAACTTGTCTAAACCTCTGCTGCACCTATTCTGTTCTGCACTGATATGCTTGCTCATCACATCTGGCCTCACTCTGTACCCAGTGCCTCTAATTTAAAATCCTTGTCCTAGTGTTTAAATCCCTCCATGGCTCTTCTCTACTCCAAAGTGGGAGCATTTTGCTTGTGCAAAGGAACAACTTGCATTGATATAGTGCCTTTAATGTAGAAAATGTCCCAAGAGACTTTAGGCAGGGAGAGAAGTAAAATATAGGTAAAAGAAATAACGGACTGGATGCTAAGCCGCAGTGTGAGCACAAGGAGATTTGACCAAAAACTTGGTTGAAAAGATAGGTTTTGAGAAGGTTTTCAACATTGGAGAGAGAAGCAGAAAGATTCAGTTAGGGAGTTCCAGAGAATAGGGCCGAGGAAGTTGAAAGCTCTGCCACCCATGGTGGGATGAAGTGGAGGGGAATGCACAAAAGGCCCGAGTTGGTATGGGAGGGCAAATAAAGCTGGAGGAGGTTGGAGCAAGGATATGGAGGCATAGGATTACGGTAGATGGTAACTCCTGTCCATTACAGAAGGAACATATTATCTGAATTTCTAATATTCAGTCTACATACATTAAAGAATATCCAACCAGCCTTTGTCCTTTTTCCTAAAAGGTATACATAGGAACTGAACTTGGTTTCTCAAATACTCATTTAAAGGTTTATTAGATGCCCAATTTAACTTGCTTCTGAACCATCTTACATACCCGTTGCTAAGCACCTTAATAGTTGCATGTTAAGTCAATCACCACAGAATGACAGTATAACTGAATGCAATGAATCATCTTGCACCTGTCAGAGTCAACAATGATGACGTGAGACAGAGATGCATCAATTAATAATAATTTATTCACAACATCAAAGTTATTATAACTAATACCATTCAAGGGTTAAGCATTGAGAATTACAATAGGCAATTAGGTACAGGCACACTTGTAATTTAAGTATATTGCAGTATCTCAGCTGGAGATGAATTTTCTTGATTAGAGCATAACTAAGTTAGCTCAGCAAGCTTACATATACAGTTTGTATTCAGTATATTCCTGGTAAATTAAGTGAATATACGGATTATTCCCTACACAGTGCTCCAATAAACATATAACCAGTGCGGAATAGAATATGGGCAACTGAGTTTTGAAGAAGTTGGAGTTTATGTAGGGGGATGGTAAGCTGGAATGGAGGATATTGGAGAGTCATGTGTAGAGATAACAAAGATGTGGATAAGGATTTCAGCACCTTTGGGAGTGAGGTAGGGGCAGAGGCAGATGATACAGTGTAGGTGGAAGTAAACAGTCTTGATGATATATAGGACTTTGGGTCAAGCAATATGCTAAGGATTTTCACTGTCTGGATCAATCTAAGCAGATGGCCAGTAAGATGGATGAAGTCAATGGATCAAAGTCTATGACGAGGAGGAAGCCAGGACCAAACATGACGGCTCTGATCTTCCCAATGTTCAGTTGGAAGAAAATTTGATCCATGCACAAAATGATATCAGACAGATAGCCAAACTGCACAGAAGTTGTGAGGGTCAAGGAACGTGGTTGAGAGGTAGACCCGAGCGTCAACAGCACACATATGGAAGGTGACTGTGTGTCTGTGGATGGTGTCAGAGGGGGGCATCATGTTGAAGAAGAGGAGGGCACAAAGTTAGAGGTGACGGTGTGGGGCAAGAAAGAAGCCATTGCAAGAGATGTGCTGGTTGCATTCAGGGAGCCAGGAGTGGAAACACACAACGGCAGACCCATGGAGCAGAGATGATGGCAGAGAATGGTCTGAATAACCATACTGAATGATAGAGGTTTGAGGAGGACAGAGGATGTCATTTATGACTTTGATTGGGACAGTCTTGGCGCTGTATGGAGGGCAGCAGCTGAGCTGCAGGGATGTGATCAGTGAACTTTTAGGAGATATGGTTAAAGAGTTGAGAGGGAACATTTTTGAAGACCATAGAAACCAAAAGATTAGAGGAGAAAGAATGATTATATATCCTCTATCTGCTGGATTTAAATGTTCTATATGAATTAAGCGGCTAATGGACTTACACCTACAGCACAAAATTATGCCTAAATGGCACTCTCGCTCAAAAAGAGTACATCATACAGAAAACAGAAAATATCACTTTGATGCAGTAGCGGCTAGTCCTTTGAGATTAAGATTAAGACACATTATTGGAGTAGCGACATTGGTCTAGACTTTTCAAAAGGCATTTTATTGCCAGTTTTAACCCATTTAAAATAAATACGTCAACCGTGATATAAAAATAACACAAATCAGAAAATAGACACCTGGATCTGAAAATAACCCATATTACACTTGGCCCAGAAGTACTCATTGCTGAAAATCCATTTCCCAGCATGGATATCACACACTTAAAAGCCACTTAACTTTCCACCATCCACTGCTAACTGCAAATTTCCTTTACTTTGCCTTTATAGACCAAACAGCAATTATAACATTAGACACATTTAGCCTGTTACATAAATTGTTCAGTTTAACACCTCCTTCTCTTAAAACTGTTTTTATCAAAGCCTTAATTCTTAACAGCTGGTCATTGGAAATTTTGCATTTCTTATTCTCTGAACATTTAGAATTTATCAGACACATCAAAGTAGATTTTCATCTGTTAGGCCTGCATCTGGAGTGCAGAGTAGAAATCAAGCAGGATGGATTGCAAGCCCATAATGTAATTGGAAAGAAAATTGGGGGCTCTATTATGGGCTTGCAATGCTCCCTGCCAGATTTTTCTCTCTGCACTCCATCCAAGCAATACTTAATGCCAAAGCAGCAAGGCAAACACCTGCCCATTACACCTCAGTGGTATTACCGCCTGGAGTTCCAAATAAATGCAAATCAGTTGAAATTGTGCTGTTACATTATGAGCAAGAATGCATGGAACGGTTTGTTACTAACATTATACCATTCAGTTTCAAGTATTAGAGCCCAACAACACTAATGTTTTACAATAATCAGCACACAGAAAGTAATAAATAAAGTAGAATAATGCTGTTTTATACTAATTAATTACTAATGCATTTAGAACTGCAACTCACATGAAAGGCAAGTGTTCTTCACAATGGAAAGGATGCTATTTCCCACCTGTTCTTGGCTGTTTCCTGGCCCCACATTGCATTTCCACATTCCTCACTCTACTTTCCCCTCAGCACCCTTGTTTACAGAGACACTCTTCATCCCCTTCATCTCCTTTGTTCAGAGGCACTCGTCTTTCTCCGCCTCTATTACACTTGTCTTTTAACCATTTTCCCACAGATTTGGAAAAAAAGAGTTACATTGGAGGCTCATGTTTTAAAGTAAAGCGTATTCACACAAGTTTAAAAAAGCACTAAGATTATGTGGTTAAAATACTGAAGAATTAGGTTTTGATGTTTCACAATTTGGTTGGGATGTTCCTGGTCCTTGGTTCGGATTATCTAGCATAACTCCTCCTCTTGGGAGATTAAAAAAAAGAGGCACTGACAATCAGTCCGATTTTTAAGCATAAAGCTGTGGGCGAAAGCTTTTACCAGGCTCAGAATAAGAAGACAGGAACTAGTAAAGCATCAGCCTGGAATTTACTTTCAGGATGACAGTGAACTGGCAGTGTTCACCATCTGTGTAATCACCCAAATAATTGTTACGGACGAAAACATTGGCTCTTCTGCAGCAAGTGCGCTAAAAGTTAATCTCAAGGGATTAGGTGAAACTGGGCTTTTGACAATGTTTTTACTGCTAAATAAATGTTAGGGGCCTGGAAAACTAATTTTAATTTTGTGCAGTGTGAAATTTGTCCATTTTAATAAAACTTTAAATTTTTAAAAGAACCTTTCAAAAAAAATGTCTTTCCGATTTACGTTTTCCCCATGTGAGAGCCCCAATCCTTGTTTTGCTCTCTCTAACATTTTTTAAAAGTTAGAATTTTAAGAGCTTACTCACTTCCTTGTTTGTTGTCTATGAGAATTCTGCATTTTGATGGGCTGCTTAGACACCCTGTTGACGTCACAGCATTTCGCACAAGGGAATCCCCATTAACTTCCGTTGATTTGAATTGAAGGTCAGAAAACCCGAAGTTCTCGACACAGTGATCATGAGATCTTTGTACGAAGTGTACTACGTGGCCAGCAGCAAACTCCTTCGCTTTGCTGCTGACCGCAAATTCTGGGTCACCATTTTGTTTAAAATAAAGCAAGATGATTCACTGATCAGGGGAAGTGTAGCGTGTTCATCATTTCTGCAGTAATACGCAAAGTACGGTTTGAATGAAGTACTGTTGCTCTCTATGTTCACTTGCTGTGAACTGAAGAAGTTAACGATTTATATCTGGTCTAATCTCACCAGGTAGTTTCTCAGTCCACCCTCAAAAAGATTGGAGAGGCATGTGTGAAAGATAAATCACTTGTTCAGATGACAAGATGGTACTGTTATTTAATTCCTTGTTTATACTACTGTACAAGTAAATATTGGGCAGTGCGAGTCCACTCCGACACGCAAGGGGTGTGGGATCCACTTACGGTAGGAACGACCACCACTGAACCCGAGAAGGCATCTACAGCAGACCTGAATTTGTAATCTCATCATCTTCTAGTTCACAGAGATACCTTTCGTCCCCCTCTCCTAGTTCATTAAAGCACTCTCCTGCTCTCCCCCTAGTTCAGGGAGGTTTTCTTCTCCCCCACTCAGTGTTGCAACTATCTCCTTCCTGCCACATTTCTTGGGGATGCTGGATACTGTGTGTGCAAATTCCTAATCTTGCCAAACTATTGCAAGATCAGAAGTTTGTCCCCACAGCACACGATCCCTGAGCAAAACAGCAGTGGCAGAAAGGAGTTCTAAGCAGCAGTGAATGATGAATCAAGGAGTGGATGATGATGATTTTGGCAAAGGAAAAGGACAGATTAATTGATTTGTATTGTGCTGCAATTTATATGTTATCCACCACACCTTGCATTTATCCCTTCAAAATTGTCCACCAGTTTTCACCTTTGCAGCATTTCAAAAACCTATTTGGGTTTTCAACCCCATTTTCTCTCTTGCTTCCCATTCCCTTTTTGTTTTGTTCAGCCCATTTAAGAACTCACTTATCTTTCTAGTTTCCAGTTCTGACTAAGGCCCCAAGTTTCCACATGATTTGCTCCTGATTTTTAGGAGCAACTGGTGTAGAACGGAGTATCTTAGAAATCGGAATTCTCGTCATTTAGTTTGCTCCAGTTCTAGTCAGTTAGAACAGTTTCACTTTGGAACAGAATTTTTTTTTCAAAAGGGGGCATGTCCGGCCACTTATGCCTGTTTTCAAAGTTTCGTCAGTGAAAACTTACTCCAAACTAATTTAGAATGGAGTAAGTGAAGATTTTTGTACGCTCGAAAAAACCTTGTCTACACTTTAGAAAATCAGGTGTAGGTTACAAATTAGGCGTTGGGAATGGTGTGGGGGGGGGGGGTGTTTAAAGGGAAGTTTACAAACATTAAACATTTCAGTTTTACAAATAAAGAGCCATCATCAATAATAAATGATAAATACATCAATAAATCAACCAATAAATCAATCAAAAAAATTAATAAGAAATATATTTTTTTAAATCAATAAATAAAACATTTTCTACTTACCGACTGCAGCACCGGGAGCCCTCCAACAGCGTGCTGGGATGCCCCCCCCCCCCCAGTGTGTCTCTGTCAGTGTCTCTATCTCTCTGTCTGTCTGTGTCTCTCATTCTCTGTCTGTCAGTGTCTGTGTTTCTGACGGAGAGAGTGGGGAATGGGGGAGAAGGGGGAGGGGGGGGGGAGAAGGGGGGGGAGAAGGGGGAGGGATGGGGGAGAAAGGAGATGGGGGGAGGAGATTTGGGGGGGAAGGAGATTGGGGAGGGGGGGAAGGAGATTGGGGGGGGGGAAGAGATTGGGGGGGGAAGGAGATTGGGGGGGGAAGGAGATTGGGGGGGGAAGGAGATTGGGGGGGGAAGGAGAATGGGGGGGGAAGGAGATTGGGGGGGGGAAGGAGATTGGGGGGGGGGGAGGAGATTGGGGGGGGGAAGGAGATTGGGGGGGGGAAGGAGATTGGGGGGGGGGAAGGAGATTGGGGGGGGGGAAGGAGATTGGGGGGGGGAAGGAGATTGGGGGGGGAAGGAGATTGGGGGGGGAAGGAGATTGGGGGGGGAAGGAGATTGGGGGGGAAGGAGATTGGGGGGGGAAGGAGATTGGGGGGGGAAGGAGATTGGGGGGGGAAGGAGATTGGGGGGGGAAGGAGATTGGGGGGGGAAGGAGATTGGGGGGGGGAAGGAGATTGGGGGGGGGGGAAGGAGATTGGGGGGGGGGAAGGAGATTGGGGGGGGGAAGGAGATTGGGGGGGGGAAGGAGATTGGGGGGGGGAAGGAGATTGGGGGGGGGAAGGAGATTGGGGGGGGGAAGGAGATGGGGGGGGGAAGGAGATTGGGGGGGGAAGGAGATTGGAGGGGGGGAAGGAGATTGGGGGGGGGAAAGGAGATTGGGGGGGGGATGGAGATTGGGGGGGGGGATGGAGATTGGGGGGGGGGGGATGGAGATTGGGGGGGGGGTGGGGGGGAAAGGGAAGCTGAACGGGCCGGGCCCGAGACTTCGGGCAGGGCCCGTCCCCAGCACCAGATTTACAGGTAGGTGGCGTTGGGTCGGGTCGGGGGGGGGGGGGCGGGGTGGTGGGAGGGAGGTCGGTTCGGTTCGGGTCGGGGGAGGGAGGGAGGGAGAGGGAGGTCAGGTCGGGGGGAGGGAGGGAGGGAGGGAGAGGGAGGTCAGGTCGGGGGGGGGGAGGGAGGGAGGGAGAGGGAGGTCAGGTCGGATCCAGTCCGGGGGCCGGGGGGGGGGAGCAGGTGTCGGGTCCGGTCCGGGGGTGGGGGGGTGGGGGAGTGGGAGTCGGGAGGTGGGAAGTGGGAGTCGAGTCGGGTCAGGAGGAAGCAGGAGCTGGCCGTGGGAGGAGCCTTATTCATGCAGCCCCAGTGAGGCCATTCGGCCAGGGCTAGGGGCTGCGTGCTTCGGCCCCTCCCACACGGTTTTGGGTGCCTGGAGCTACTGCACATGCGCGCCCACTGTAGCGCGCATGTGCAGAGGTCCCGGCACTGTTTTCAGCGCAGGGACCTGGCCCCGCCCCCTACAGCTCCTGCTGCGCTGCGCCGAGGGCCAGACGACCTGCAGAGAGGTGGAGAATCTGGAGGTTTTTTTTAGGCGCACTTTGTGGAGCGAAAAATGGGCGTCCAGGTCGGGACTGCACCGTTCTAGGCGCGGCTCGAAACTTGGGCCCTAAGTGTCTACATCAGGAACATTTACCTGGCTTTTTTTGTATCAATGTGGAATTCTCTACCGCAGAGAATTGTTGATGTCAGTTCGTTGGATATGTTCAAGAGGGAGTTAGATAAGGCCCTAACGGCTAAAGGGATCAAAGGGTATGGAGAGAAAGCAGGAAAGGAGTACTGAGGTGAATGATCAGCCATGATATTGAATGGCGGTGCAGGCTCGAAGGGCCAAATGGCCTACTCCTGCACCTATTTTCTATATTTCTATGTTAATGCAAATGTTGATGGACCTACTGTGCATTTCTATCATATTCTGCTTTATTTCAGATTTTCAAATTTTAAGTATTTTCTTTTATTTGCAATTATATTGAGCTTTTCTTTTCAGAGAATGCTGCTCTAAAGCCTGTCAATCAAATTCATTAGGACAAAGGGTCATCGGCCTACAACGTTAATTCTCTTTCTCTCTCCACAGATGTATCTGACCCGCTGAGTATTTCCAGCATTTTCTGTTTCAATTCATTACGGCAACTGACTACTCGTTCATACTTGCTTTTGAAAAGCCCATCAGTATAGCAATGGTGTATAGAGGGGATGTCAAGAGTAACAGAGCCCACTGACTCTTTAAACACACAAGTACTCATAGTTCCAAATGACTTTTCTCTCTCACCCCTTCTCTCCTACTGCAAACTTTTTCTCGTTTGTCTTTATACAATGGATTAATCGTTTAATCTATTTCACAATCTTCTGGGGGGCGGGGGGATGGGGGAATGTCTTTATTACAAAAGGGAACTCTAAACTTTCACTGATTTAAAGTAATCCACTGAATGAAATCATAAAGTCTTAAGTGATTAACAGAGCTGCAGGGAACAGTTCTGAAACCCTTATTATTTACATAGTTCATAAAAGACATACAAGAGAGTACGGGAGATTAATAGCATTAAAGAGATCTGAACCGATGAAAGAGGATGGATTCAACAATGGTAGATGGCCTTTAATGCAAAAGTATAAAGTAATGCACAGCAAATTCTTTGAGTATATTTAAGGCTGAGATAGATAGAGTTTTGGACTCTAGGGGAAATCAAGGGATATGGGGATTGGACGGGTAAGTGGAGTTGAGGTCAAAGATCAGCCGTGATCTTTTTGAATGGCGGAGCAGGCACAAAGGGCTACTCTTGCTCCTAATTCTTATGTTCTTATATTTAAATGATGAAAGTGAATTATGGGATAGATCAACCGCTTACAGGGAAGACACCATTAATATTTTTCCTACTCAAGTATTTCCCCCTTAAAATGGCAGACACCACCAACAATCCAAAAAAGTTGGCCCATTCAAACTTGTATTTTTAACAAAAAAATTACCAATTAAATTATAATCCTCAGGATGAATAATACTAGAATGTATCACTTAGTGCCCATCAGTCATCAAAGCCGTCCAATGACACCATGAACTGACATTCATAGGTTACCTGCACATGAATGAGCCCTCAAGGCATCGTGGCAACACCCTCGCTCCAAGCATTGGCGCTTGCTCGACTATGTTATTGTCCGAGCGAGGGACCGCAAGGACGTGTGCATCATTCGCGCCATGACAGGAGCAGACGACTGCTAGATGGACTACCACCTAATCCGCTCCATCATTAGAGTTCATTGGAATTCAGAAGAATGAGAGGAGATCTTATCGAAACGTGTAAGATTATGAGGGGGCTTGACAAGGTGGATGCAGAGAGCATGTTTCCACTGATGGGGGAGACTAGAACTAGAGGGCATGATCTTAGAATAAGGGGCCGCCCATTTAAAACAGACATGAGGAGGAATTTCTTCTCTCAGAGGGTTGTAAATCTGTGGAATTTGCTGCCTCAGAGAGCTGTGGAAGCTGGGACATTAAATAAATTTAAGACAAAAATAGACAGTTTCTTGAGCGATAAGGGGTTGCGGAGAGCGGGCAGGGAAGTGGAACCGAGTCCATGATCAGATCAGCCATGATCGTATTGAATGGCGAAGCAGGCTCGAGGGGCCGTATGGCCTACTCCTGTTCCTAATTCTTATATTCTTATCAATATAGCCCCAAAGCAGCAACAGCAACAGCAACAGAAACAATTTCGCAGAAAAATCAACGCCGGGGCACTCTTACACCCAGTTAAGAAAGCCCTTATATACCCAGCGCCTCACTGCCAACCTGGCGACCCTCGATGACCCTGAGACACAGAGTGCCCACAGCGTCTGGTCTGCCCTCCAGGCCACCATAAGCAGTGCCTGCATGGGCCTTACACTAAACATCCGTAAGACACAGGTCTTCCGCCAACCTGACCCTGCCACACAGCACTGTCCCCCGGTCATCAAAATCCATGGTGTGGCCTTGGACAATGTTGGCCATTTTCCATACCTCAGCAGCCTACTATCAGCAAGGGCAGACATCAACGACGAGGTCCAACACCACCTCTAATGTGCCAGCACAGCCTTCAGTCGCCTGAGGAAGAGTGTGTTTGAAGACCAGGAGCTCAAATCTGGCACAAAGCTTATGGTCCACAGGGCAGTAGTGATACCCGCCCTCCTTTTTGGCTCAGAGGCATGGACCATATACAGTAGACACCTCAAAATGCTGGAGAAGTACCACCAGCGCTGCCTCTGCAAGATCCTGCAAATCCCCTGGGATGATAGATGCACCAATGTCATTGTTCTCGCTCAGGCCAACATCCCCAGCATTGCAGCATTGACCACACTCGACCAGCTCCATATCGTCTGCATGCCCGACACGAGCACTCTACTTGGAACTCCTACACGGCAAGTGAGCCCCAGGTGGGCAGAGGAAACGTTTCAAGGACACCCTCAAAGCTTCCTTGATAAAGTGCAACATCCCCACCGACACCTGGGAATCCCTGGCCCAAGACTGCCCAAAGTGGAGGAAGAGCATCCGGGAGGGCGCTGAGTACCTCGAGTCTTGTTGCCGAGAGCATGCAGAAATCAAGCGCAGACAGCGGAAGGAGCGTGCGGCAAACCAGACTTCGCACCTACCCTTTCCTTCGACTGTCTGTCCCACCTGTGTCAGAGACTGTAATTCCTGCATTGGACTGTCATCATCATAGGTGGTCCCTCGAACGAGGATGACTTGCTTCCATGCATTCATAGGTGTTTCGATGAAGGATGTTCCAATCCTGAACTCCAATTGAGGGGGTGGAAGATGCCTGTGCGTGAATTTTTTTAACATGTGGTGACCGTTGCACACCAGCCACCACACGGGCTTGACAGAGCTAGGCCTTTATCCAGTGGCAAAAGTTAACCAGGACGACTGGAGACCTGTTCTACTGCACGCACCTAGCGCGCACACATATCGCAGTGTGGACTGGCCTGTGCTGCTCCTGGGCCCTCGGCTCTTCTGAGCCCGTACCCTCATCTGTCGCACCTCCGCCATGATCTCTCACCGCTCCACCGCATAAATATTCACCGCATCTCGCCACAAACACTCACCGCTCATCCGCCCCGACCTTCCCACTCCTCTGTACCTGGGAACTCACTTTTAGAGTGGAAGCAAGTCTTCCTTGATTTCGACGGACTCCTATGATGATGATGATAATAATGATGAGTGTTCAAGACGTGGCAAGCATGTAGAGAAATCCTGCCCGCTGATCTTGTGCATTCTACACCCGTGGGTTTAGCCAGAACCAGCAGCAGCTCCACCAGGAATCCCTCAAGGTGTTCACCCTGTGATTGAAAATAAAGTTAGGGAACAGTACAAACCAAACTTTAAAAGCAGCCTTGCAATCATTTGATATTGCATGTTGATACAAAATATCTCTGCTGCAAAATGGGAAATCAGGAAAGAACTTCATGAAATAGCTCAGGAACTTTCGACAGGCAACCGGGCCCTGGAAAGATCATGCCTGGTTCTGGAAAGATCATGCCTGGTTCTGGAAAGAAAGTCCAAATATACCACTTTCCACCAGAGATGCTCACTTTCAGAGGTTTGCAGCACCTTCCTTCAGGAATATCATCACAGGAGATGAAGGCAAGGAAGTGGAGAATGTGCAGCAAAGTATAGGAAATGTCACCATGGAATGACAGAAGGCATTTTGGAGATGCCACTCAATGGTTTGACAGAGGTTCTTGAGAAGTATGTCAAGCCTCATGTAAATAAGCAGGATTGGTCATTTGGGAATGGAATTAGATGGAAGCAACCTGGTCTTCAAATCCCTCACTATGTACCTCACAGAGTCTGGGCCTTTGCCGGGATTGAATTACAGTCAACTTGGTGGGTAATGTCTCTGGCATATTACAATCCAACTTACTGGCAAAAAACACTTCCCTGGCTCAGTGACACTGGCAGGCAAGACATGTCTCTCTCTCTCTCTCACACATCTGCTGGGTTTCTCCTCTTCAGGGCAGTGTTACGGCAGAATGGAACTTCTGCTCGTCCCCCTAAATTCAACTTAACCCTGAAACATGTTCCTAGGTTTGGGGGGGTGAGGGGGTGGGAAACAGTCTAATTACACTTCCGTAACCTTACCCCTGCCTCAGCTCATCTGCTGCTGAAACCCTCATCCATGCCTCTGTTGCCTCTAAAATTGACTGTTCCAACGCTCTCCTGGCCGGCCTTCCATCTTCCACCCTCCATAAACTTGAGCTCAGCCAAGATTCTGCTGCCCGTATCCTAACTCGCACCAAGTCCCATTCATCCATCACCCCTGTGCACTCTGACCTACATTGGCTGCCGGTATAGCAACACCTCAATGTTATAATTTTCATCCTTCTTGCCAAATCCCTCTATGGCCTTGGCCCTTCCTATCTCCATAACCTCCACCAGTCCTACAACCCTCCGAGATCTCTGCACTCCTCCAATTCTGGGCTCTTGTGCATCCCCTATTTGAATTGCTTCACCATTGGCAACTGTGCTTTCAGCTGGCTAGGCAATAAAATCCGAAATTCCCTCCCTAAACCTCTCCGCCTCTCTACCATGCTTTCCTCCTGTAAGATGCTCCTTAAAACGCTCCCCATAACCCCTTATTGTTTAAGAAACTGTCTATTTATGTCTAATTTATTCAATGTCCCAGCTTCCACAGCTCTCTGAGGCAGCAAATTCCACAGATTTACAATTCTCTGAGAGAAGAAAATTCTCATCACAGTTTTAAATGGGCGGCCCCTTATTCTAAGATCGTGTCCTCTAGTTCTAGTCTCCCCCATCAGTGGAAACATCCTCTCTGCATCCACCTTGTCAAGCCCCCTCATAATCTTATACGTTTCGATAAGATCACCTCGCATTCTTCTGAATTCCAATGAGTAGAGGCCCAACCTACTCAACCTTTCCTCATAAGTCAACCCCCTCATCTCCAGAATCAACCTAGAGAACCTTCCCTGAACTGCTTCCAAAGCAAGTATATCCTTTCGTAAATATGGAAACCAAAACTGCACGCAGTATTCCAGATGTGGCCTCACCAATACCCTATATAGCTGTAGCAAGACTTCCCTGCTTTTATACTCCATCCCCTTTGCAATAAAGGCCAAGATTCCATTGGCCTTCCTGATCACTTGCTGTACCTGCATACTATCCTTTTGCGTTTCATGCACAAGTACCCCCAGGTCCCGCTGTAGTGCAGCACTTTGCAATCTTTCTCCATTTAAATAATAACTTGCTCTTTGATTTTTTTTCTGCCAAGGTGCATGACCTCACAGACTGGAAGAAATTGCAGGAGCCTTCACTGCCACTTCCCGAGGCCTACCACTATCTTTCACATGGCGGCCCTAGGGAGTGACTGGAAGAGGGGAGATTGTCTGAGGATCCAAACCCCATGCTGCACTGCTGTCGTCATGAGGTTGGTAGGGAAGAGTGGCCAAAGTTGGTCCTGGAGGGAAGGGGCAAGGGGAGGAAAAATCCTAGCCAGGGTGAGGATGCGGAAGCAGGTCTCATTACCGAGTTTTCCCTCATTCTCTGCTGTGATCCAACTTGATTTTGGTTGGGTGGGATTGCAGGAGGAGAATCCTACCAGCATGTGTTAGTTACACATGTAGGTGGAGATGATAATGAAACAGCTCATTGAACATCAATGCTCTTTGGTTGGAGAAGATAACGTGCTGGAGGATATCAAGCTCAGGGTTTGCTATAGGTCTCATTGAAAGACAGACTTTTCGCAGAGGGATATGCCCCTTCGGTCTGCATAAAAATGCAGCCGGCCATCTCCCAGGCGGAACATCAGGCAGAAGAATAACATCATCATCACTTCACACCACTGTAGAGCTGTCTGCGTAAAGGTCTGGAATGGAAAGCTGTTAGCTGCTTGCAACCACATACTAGCAACTGACCTACCAGAACTTTCCACAAGAATCCACAACACTGTCCAGCCTTCTGGACTCAACAGCGAGTTCACCAATTTCAGATCATAACCTCTGCCCCTATTTTTCACATGGCAGCTGTTGATGATTCGGTCTGCCATTCTCATTTACACCTTTTCTAGACTCATCTTTTGTTTCTTTACTTGTCCCATTACTATCTTCTTTTACTTTGTATTATCCTACCTTTTGTCATTTAATCATTCCTGCCCTCCACCCTATCACAGACCTTCCCCTTTGTTCTTTCCTTCCTCATCCCCTGCCCCTGCACTTGCTTAAAACCTGTTACAGCTCTAACTTTTTCCAGTTCTGACGAAAGGTCGTCTACCAGAAACGTTAACTCTGTTTCTTTCTCCAGAGATGCTGTCTGACCTGCTGTGTAATTCCAGTATTTTCTGCTTTTAATCCACAGCATGAGAACATAAGAAATAGGAACAGGAGTAGACTATACGGCCCCTCGAGCCTGCTCCGCCATTCAATAAGATCATGGCTGATCTGATCATGGACTTAGCTCCACTTCCCCCATAACCCCTTATCATGTAAGAAACTGTCTATTTCTGTCTTAAATTTATTCAATGTCCCAGCTTCCACAGCTCTCTGAGGCAGCAAATTCCACAGATTTACAATCCTCAGGGAGAAAATTTCTCCTCATCTTTATTTTAAATGGGCGGCCCCTTATTCTAAGATCGTGCCTTCTAGTTCTAGTCTCCCCCATCAGTGGAAACATCCTCTCTGCATCCACCTTGTCAAGCCCCCTCATAAACTTATATGTCTCGATAAGATCACCTCTCATTCTTCTGAATTCCAATGAGTAGAGGCCCAACCTACTCAACCTTTTCTCATAAGTCAACCCCCTCATCCCCAGAATCAACCTAGTGAACCTTCTCTGATTTGCCTCCAAAGCAAGAATATCCTTTCGTAAATATGGAAACCAAAACTGCACGCAGTATTCCAAGTGTGGCCTCACTAATACCTTATATAGCTGTAGTAAGACTTCTCTGCTTTTATACTCCATCCCTTTTGCAATAAAGACCAAGATACCATTGGCCTTCCTGATCACTTGCTGTACCTGCATACTAACTTTTTTACTTCATGCACAAGTACCCCCAGGTCCCGCTGTACGGCGGCACTTTGCAATCTTTCTCCATTTAAATACTCACTTGCTCTTTGATTTTTTTTCTGCCAAAGTGCATGACCTCACACTTTCCAACATTATACTCCACCTGTCAAATTTTTGCCCACTCACTTAGCCTATGTCCTTTTGCAGATTTCGTGTGTCCTCCTCACATATTGCTTTTCCTCCCCATCTTTGTATCGTCAGCAAACTTGGCTACGTTACACTCAGTCCCTTCTTCCAAGTCGTTAATATAGATTGTAAATAGTTGGGGTCCCAGCACTGATCCCTGCGGCACTCCACTAGTTACCAACCAGAGAATGAACCATTTATCCCGACTCTCTGTTCTCTGTTAGTTAGCCAATCCTCTATCCATGCTAATATATTACCCCCAACCCCATGAACTTTTATCTTGTGCAGTAACCTTTTATGTGGCACCTTATCAAATGCCTTCTGGAAGTCCAAATAGACTGCAAGCCCCGACTGCTGGGAGCAAGAGCTGCCTGTCAATTTAGTACACTCCTGCTGACAAAGCAGGGAGAACTGTGTGTGATTTATTTTTAAACGTTCACGAACGCAACAGATCAGCAGGATTTTAGAGGCGAGTACTTCTCAGTAATTGTGCTCACTTCAACTCACTTATCTGTGGCTGTATATTGTGTGGGGGAATTAAATAGGATAGCCCACATTGGAGCAAATAACTGACTCAAGCTCATAAAAGCTGAGCTCTTACCTACAATCAATAACCAGGAGACTCTCAGTTGCCCATCCTCAGCATACAACAGCATCACTGGAATTTCTTTTTGATGCCTTAGATGAGGTAAGCACCTCTAACCTTTGACACGATGGGCCGAAATGGCCTCCTTCCGTGCTGTAAATTGCTATGATTCTAATCTGCTGCTCCCGAGTACTAATGCAACTGTTTCCTACCAGCCCCCCTGTTCTAATGCTGCTACTTCTTAGTGCCCATTGTTGCAGAGATAAAGAGAGAAAGGTAAAAACAGGCATGAATGAGGACAGACAGGAGTAGAGAGAGATTTTGGGCCCAAGTTTCGGGTGGATTTTGGAGCAAGTAGTTTCGTCTGGAGTATCTTAGAAATCGCAATTCTCGGCATTTAGTTTGCTCCAGTTCTAGTGAGTTAGTTTAGTTTTGTTTTAGTTCAGTTTTTTTTCAAAAATGGGGTGTGTCCAGCCACTTAGGCCTGTTTTGCAAGTTTGCACTGCTTAAAGTTACTCCAAATTAACTTAGAACGGAGTAAGTGTCCACTTTTGTAATTTCTGAAAAACCTTACCTAGAGTTTAGTTCAGTGCAGGCACAGCCAGAGACGGGAGGTGGGAAGCATTAAACACAAAGGACTAAGGCATTAAACACATCACTTAAAATGGCCTAAAACCTCTTGCCTTCTATCTGCTGAATGAGGACAGTTGTTTCTCTTTATAAATAAACAAGTGTAGGCTCCCGGCTGAGGCAGACACATCAACACCTAATTGTAGCTAAGTTGATCCTTTGGAAATCATCATACCCCATTAGTCCAACCTATTATTTGAATAACTCACCTCGGACTAGATTATCTCTCATTTGTAAAAACTAACTGTTTGACATCAACGTGCCTGTGTCAGGGACTGACTGTTAGAGTAACATGGTGTAACCCACCACTGTCTCTCACACCCCCAACAGCACTCTTTCTCCCACCCCCCCCCCACCCCCCCACCCCAACCCTTCGCTCTGTGTATCCCTCCTCAATCTTACACCCCCAACACCACTCTTTTCCCCCCTCCTGGCCCCCAACCTAACTCCTCACAACCAGCAGCAGGACCGATTTGTGCGCCTCAGATACTGTACTGCAATCAGTCGCTGGCTTCCTCGGCCCACGGACACCTATCCCACTGCAGCAGGAGAGATCCCCGAGCCACGACACGCCACACCGGCACGCCCCTCGGTCATGGCTAGGTGCGGGAGGCAGGCATGACAGAAGGGGTGAGGGATGTCTATCTTTTGCAGGTGTTCCTAAATGTTGTGTGGTGATATGATAATGGACCATGATTCAGTTTTAATGTTAAGTAATAAACTTTATTGAAACGTTTGCAATGTACTTTACTTTACTGCAATAAAAGCACTCTTGCCATGATTCAGTTTCAATGTATAATATATTTCATTGAAATCTTTACAATGTATTTTACTTTAGTGCAATAAAATCATTCTTGTATCAAAATTTAATTTGATAGGACTCTTTCCGATCACTTAAAATCTCCAAATACTTACAAAGTTTTAAAGTTACAAAACTTAGTAAAGAATTTCAATTTGTGAACAAGATCACTGAAAAACCTTAAGATAACTTTTAACGCAGTAAGTTTAAACAACTTATTAAATGTGAGAACATTTACACTTTAAAACTCTCAGATCACTTATATACTTGTAAAGTTACAAACCTTAGTAAACAATTTCAATTTGAAAACAGTTACATCAACATCAGCAGCAAAGAAAGGCTGCACCCAGCTCTCATCCACATTACATCTCGGTGAATGTGCACTGCCTCATGGGGGTGGGGGGGGGGGCGCGGGGAGAGAGGAGGTGGGGGGGGGTGGGGGGGGGGGGGGAGGAAAGAGGGGGTCCCAGCTTGGATCTCTACAGAGGCTGATACTGGGACTGCAATGGGAGTGGCATTTGATTGGCCGGGATTTGCGCTTATTGCAGCAGCTAACTGCCTGATGGTCTCTGCCAGTGTTTGCGCTGCTCCTGAGATTCCCGCACTCATTTCATGTGGCATAACTGCTATTTGTCCAGACAGTGCTGTTAACTCATCACCAACCCCTCTGACAGTGCCTTCGAATGAACGGGTAAGGTCATTGCACTCCACACCCAATGCAATAACCTCAAGCGCATCTGTTGAATGCTGCATCTCAGGAGAGTCTATTCGGATTCTCCTTCCTCTCGCCCCGGCTCTGCCTCGCGGCACCCCTCCAGTGCGAGGCGCAGGATGGAATGGTGGGGCCCTGGGTGATCCACGCTGCAGATTTGGCGGACCTCCGCCTGTTCGTGTTCTTTCCCTTTTGTTATGAGCCAATTTCTTCTGCAAAGATGAAAATATAACTTTTTAGAGAGGGTGACTTTCTGCTGGGTGGGACATAGACAGCTGGTCACATTTACAATTGCAATGCCATTGAGAAAAGGAAGATATTACTTACACTAACGACTTGACCAAGGGCCTGCCATTTCTTTTTACACTGGCTTCCAGATCTCCTGGTATTCACCACTCCACAGTATTCGGCTGCAACTAGGTCCCAGCGTTTTTTGATTTCTTTGGGTGCCACCCTTGTGCGGCCTCCGTTGTTGGTGTCCAGCTCCTGCCATCTCCCCTCAATGACATTAACTAATGTCTCCACTTCTTCATGCAAGAAGTTCTCCGTTCTCGCTGCACGTTCTTGCATTGTTGTACTGGATTTACATTCAGTGATTTTTAAAAACAGTCCTTTCCTTGCAATGCACGTATGCAGCACTCCTTTGCACTCCAAGAATCAGTTAAATACTTTTACTCCTTCCTTACATGCACCCAAAAGTCCCAACTCGCTTTAACAGAGTGCCACGTTCTCCCTTTAAATGGCCGATTGCCAAGGTCGAAGACCCATTGCGCATGTGCGCACAGCAAGGCTGGCGACAGTGAAAACGACGCTGGGCCCTAGCTCCGCCCCCCCCCCCCCCTGCTGGCTGCGATACAACTTGCTCCGCCCCCCTCAGCCTCCGATGCGCCACGCTATGGTCTTGGAGGAGCCGAGAATTCCAAGGTAGGATTTCAGCGCGCTTTTTCTCGTAAACAGCAGACTAAACGGAGTGAGGTGTGCCATTCTAATCAACATCCGAAACTTGGGCCCAAAGAAACACACAGATTGCAGTGAAGCGGAGGGAGAGAAACAGAAGTGAAGGTGGAGAGAAGGACTAAAGTGACAGATTAGTGAGGTACTGATGTAAAGAAGAAAAGAGAGCAATTTAGGGGGCATTTCCAGTACAGCATTAACATTTGGACAATGATTTTGCAAGTGTCCTCTAAATCAGCCGTGGCCCACTGATGAGTTGTAACATAGGATCTGGTTCACTGCTCCAAATGGCTGTACACCCCTGACCAGGGCTATACATTGCCAAACAGATTTATTAAACAGTAAATAGATAAATGAACAATAGCAATAACACACAATAGTTTTTCTCCTTGTAAGTTAGAAAAGAAACAACAATTGCATCTGCTGTGCTAACCTGGCAGAAATTAACCTGATGTCGCGATTCACCATTTGTAGAGTATCTCTGGCCTATCTCTTTATCTCCAATTGCTTCAGGTGGACTACTCAACTGCCTATGATGACGACGACTCAATTCAAACAAGGCAGGCTAAGGTATACTTTCAAAATTTGCCTGGACATAAGAAATGTAATTATGATCCCTTAAAATCAGGTAGAACTGCCAATCAAAAATATATTCAAACAATAGAAGTAAATCATTGTACCTTGAAGCTTGATTCACAAATCCAAAATGCTAATTACTGGCTTTGTTGAGTCTTGTTGTTGTAAACCAGTGTGATAAAAATTACGCATTTTGTTATTAGCGTCTTTCATCCTGTCATAGTGCATATGTGGTTAAAAACCAGGTTCACTGACAGAAAATGGTGGGGCTTATTTTTTTTTACCCGATTGCCCAAAACAGATGTTATATTTGTGATAGATATTTGAGGGAGTGGAGTAGACTGGATGCGGGGAGGATGGTTCCCCGGGCAGGGAAGTCTAGAACAAGGGGTCACAGTCTCAGGATACGGGGCAGGAAATTTAGGACCGAGATGAGGAGAAATTTTTTCACTCAGAGGGTGGTGAACCTGTGGAATTCTCTACCACAGAAGGCTGTGGAGGCCGAGTCACTGAATATATTTAAGAGGGAGGTAGATAGATTTCTAGAAACAAAAGGCATCAAGGGGTACGGGGAAAAAGCGGGAATATGGTGTTGAGATAGAGGATTAGCCACGATCATATTGAATGGCGGTGCAGACTCGAAGGGCCGAATGGCCTGCTACTGCTCCTATTTTCTATGTTTTTAAGTCATTCAATTCAAATACAAACATCCTTTTGTGCATCAAAACATGCTATTGCACATCAAAACAAGGTGGGCCATTTTCTTTGAGACAAATTCAATGTTAACATCTATGGGCCCAAGTTTCGAGCCGCGCCTAGAACGGCGCAGTCCCGACCTGGACGCCCGTTTTTCGCACCACAAAAAAACCTCCAGATTCTCCACCTCCCTGCAGGTCCTATGGCCCTCGGCGCAGCGCAGCAGGAGCTGTAGGGGGCGGAGCCAGGTCCCTGCGCTGAAAACAGTGCCGGGACCTCGGCACATGCCGCTACAGTGGGCGCGCTACAGTAGCTCCAGGCACCCAAAACTGTGTGGGAGGGGTCGAAGCACGCAGCCCCTAGCCCTGGCCCAATGGCCTCACTGGGGCTGTGTGCATAAGGCTCCTCCCACGCCCAGCTCCTGCTTCCTCCCGACCCGACTCGACTCCCGCTCCCCCCCCCGGACCCGACACCGACCTGACTCCCGCTACCCCCCCCGCCCCCGACTCCCGCTCCCCCCCCCCCCCCACCCCGGACCCCGACCTGACTCCCGCCCCCCCCCGGACCCGACCTGACTCCCGCTCCCCCCCCCCCCCGGACCGGACCCGACACCGACCTGACTCCCGCTCCCCCCCCCGCCCCCGGACCCGACCCGACTCCCGCCCCCTCCGGACCGGACCCGACACCGACCCAACTCCCGCTTCCCCCCCCCCGCCCCCGCCTCCGGACCGGACCCCGACCCGACTCCCGCTCCCCCCCCGCCGCCCCCGGACTGGATCCGATCTGACCTCCCTCCTCCCGACCTGACCTCCCTCCCCCCGACCCGAATCGAACCGACCTCCCTCCCACCACCCCCCCCGACCCGCGCTCCCCCCGACCCGACCCAACTGTAAATCTGGTGCTGGGGACGGGCCCTGCCCAAAGTCTCGGGCCCGGCCTGTTCAGCCTCCCTCCCCCTTCTCCTTCCCCCCCCCCCCACAATCTCCTTCCCCCCCCACCCCCACAATCTCCTTCCCCCTCCACCCCCACAATCTCCTTCCCCCCCAACCCAATCTGCTTCCACCCCCCCCATCTCCTTTCTCCCCCTCTGCTCCCCCCTCTACCCCCCGCCTCTCGCTGTCAGAAACACAGACACTGACAGACAGAGAATGAGAGACACACACAGACAGACAGAGATAGAGACACTGACAGAGACACACTGGGGGGGGGAGGGGGGGAGGGGGGGGGCATCCCAGCACTTTGAGGGCTCCTGGTGCTGCAGTCAGTAAGTAGAAAATGTTTTATTTATTGATTTAAAATTTTTTTATTTCTTATTAATTTTTTTTGATTGATTTATTGGTTGATTTATTGATGTATTTATCATTTATTATTGATGATGGCTCTTTATTTGTAAAACTGAAGTGTTTAATTTCCCTTTAAACCCCCACCCCCCCATTCCCTACGCCTGATTTGTAACCTACGCCTGATTTGTAACCTACGCCTGATTTTCTAAAGTGTAGACAAGGTTTTTTTCGAGCATACAAAAATCTTCACTTACTCCATTCTAAGTTAGTTTGGAGTAAGCTTTCACTCACGAAACTTTGAAATCAGGTGTAAGTGGCCGGACATGCCCCCTTTTGAAAAAAAAATTCTGTTCCAAAGTGAAACTGTTCTAACTGACTAGAACTGGAGCAAACTAAATGACGAGAATTCCGATTTCTAAGATACTCCGTTCTACACCAGTTGCTCCTAAAAATCAGGAGCAAATCATGTGGAAACTTGGGGTCAATGTAACAAGAGGAAGAACCCAATGACATGAAAATCATAGCAGAGGATACAGTTTAGGAATGATAATGGTGGCTGTAAGGATGCACATAAACTGAGATGATTAAATATTCCATGGAAACAATAGTTCCTCAGCCAATGAAGTGGAAATGACAACCAACAACGGCCGAATGTGGAAGTTTGAAGATTGATGCAAATTCTGGATGTTTGCCAGTTTACCTTTGTGGATCCGGGAATATTTATACCCTTCAGGGTTGTAGGGTAGAGTCCATGATAGAGGTGGTCTGGCACGGTCTGTGGAAGGAGCAGAATTGAACGGCTGATTAGTCTTTTCTCATTCCATGCTTTCTTGCATTCTTAATGTTCTCTCTCTACCACACCTATTCTTTCCATCCATGTTTGTCTTTCTGTCTCTGCGTCTTCATGCACCTTTCGATATCTAATTTTGTTTGTTTCTGTTTGTTTTGTATTCTGCCTCCATTTTTCTTTCTCTATTGCTGTCTGTCTCTTTACCGTTACTATGTCTGTCTTTTTATCTACCTTTCTGTGATTCACTTAGTTCTCTCGTTCTCTCTTTTCATTGTCTCTTTCTATTATTTGCCTTTGTTTTTCCTTCTTACTACAGTATTTCTCTCTACATTTGTCTTTCTGGTCAGTTCTCTTTGTCTCTGTATGTTGCTCCTCTTTGTTCTCTACCTCTCTCAGTTTTCATGCATCACTTTATATACACTTGTTAATATACATTTTCCTCTGCTCTGATGTGCTCATCTTTTGTCTATACAGTTCCACCTGGCACACCTAGCTCAGGAATAGCATGGGTTAAATGTTGGCTAAAGCTCCTCCAACACAATCTCATTAAACATTATTACCCTGTATGACAATTCCATCACTTGCATTATTCAGAATGTAGAATGCATCACATGGTGCATTGTGAATGTACATTTCAAATCATCATAAATTGGGGATTATATTAGCGACAAAGGAAACCAAGAGAGATAAAGAAAAGTAATTGGCATAACACAAGGTAAGAATAGAAAGCAATGACTATTCACTATTATTAAAGAATTTATTTCAGTTAAAGAATTCAACATTTAATGAGACTGGGGATGGATCAGGAAAATACAGACCAATATTTTGGGATCTCAGAGATAACTAAAACAATAAAACCCACAAGTAGCACAAGGGCCTAAGAACATTCCTTTAAAAATTAAATTCTAGTACCTGAGGGAAGAAAAATAGAAAAAAAAACAGTAATAAATATACTGAGAGCAGATGAGCAGGTAAGAAATTTACTTGAGAAAATTGTTATTAATATATTGCAGTTTAATATCTTCTAATGCTGCACATTAAGTAACAGAAGGGCAGGAGTGGAAATATCTGGGACAAGATTAATCTACATTATTACACTGACTTTACGGTGTGAAGTTGATCTTCAGAAGTAGCTCAAAATGGGTAATAACAACAAGGTGCTGGATTGGGCTGCCAATTCATTATTAACCATTTTGCACTACTGCCAAAGGCTAAGTTCACCCTCTACATCTTTTCAAAGCTTTATTGATGTATCAAAAATATTCAGATAGCCAAAGAAATAGCCACCAATATGTTTCTATTAAAAGCATGCTTTGGTGAACAGTCATGTTCATTAATGCAAAGAATGTCAGCGCTGGGAAATGAAGTATTTCCACTTTGAAATCGAGTGCCAGCACTGAGCTCTCCCACATCAGTTTCAATCTGGTTTAGATGCAAGATAAAACTTTCTCTACACTGCTCCATGAAGTGCACACAGGACATGAACATCCTGGGTTAGATGCGAAATAAGTCTTTTTCATGAGTTGAGACTGGTTGCTGGAACTATGTCAAGGAAACTTTATTTAGCATTGGGCCTATGCTGTACTTGACCTGGGAATTCTGGAGAGACAATTTAATGTTGAGAATTTTATCTACACTGTCTCAACAGCATGGGTTCAATGCTGAATAAAGCTTCCTTGGCATCCATCCATCAAGCACTCTTAGCTCAGGAATTGTACAGCATTGGTTAAATGTTCAGTAACTACCAAGTCTTTTCCAACAGGTCCCAAGAAAAAAAGATTAAAAACAATAAATTGAAAAAAAATGTTGGGTATTGCGAAGCTCTGACAAGAGCTGTTCAAAGCCATTCACAAGATTCCCTTTTCCCCATTTGAATTAACTGTTGAGCTGTACACGAGTCACAGTTTTCTAGACTCATGATCAGGTAACTTCAGTTTCCCCTCCATGCCATTATAAGCAGTCTCCCTCTTCACCACAAACAGGCAGGATAGAATCATCCTGTGAGTACATGCTGGTGCCTCAGCTTCAGACACATATCCTAAAACAGGGAATTTTGGGGACTATGTCTATTCTGGGCTATGAAATAGGTAAAATTCTTGAGACAATGCCAAATTATAATTAACACGCTCTCACTGTCTGCTTTAATTAATTTGCTTTTAGCGCGTTAATTACATGTTAAATGAGAATTCCCTTTTCCTGATGTTTTTTTTTAAGCACAGAAATAGTTGGCAGGGTTACTAGGGACCACACAGAAAGCTGACAACTCTCTACTCTCACCTGCTGTGTTCACCAACATTGGTCCAGAACCCAGCTAATTAAACAGGAACCAATCAAGTTGCTCATATGATTAGCTGCAGCCAATGAGATTGCTAGAAAGCAAAATGAATAGAATATTCACTCTTTAATATAGTTCCACCTAGTAGACTACTGTGGTAATGCAGCCATTGCTGTTTTCACAAAGTATCAGGGTGACCAGTCACCTGATACTTTCCTGAGTTAACAACCATCTTGAAGTCTGTGTTTGTGAGGTCGTAAAGAATATACTACATTGCCGAAGGATAGGATAATCGGATTCCCTAACTGAAATTTTTGTTGGTGGATGCTTACAACAAACAACAAAGGTCCTTTGTTTGCAGAACAGCTAAAAATCCAAGGTAGATTACAAGCACACTTGGCTGAACTGCCAGAGTCCAGATGGCTGTGCTTATGGGAACAATCGAACGCTTGGGTAAATCCCATCGCGACTGTGAAATTTTTGGAGCATATGTGGAATGGCTAGAAATGTTTTTCACCGCGAATAGTATAATCGGAGTCCCTGATGATGAAAACCGTAACCAGGTGGTGTTGGAAAGAAAACGGGCTATTTTCCTGACTGAAGCAGGCCCCAAGGTGTATGAAATCCTGAAAGATTTGCTTGTTCCCGTCCACCCTAAAGATACATCACTTACGGAGATTCTAACTAAGTTCAACACTACAGTCCTGAGCCCCTGGAAACTGCTGAAAGTTATCATTTTGGAACCTGAGATCAATTAATTGACGCAAGTATCACTGAGTGCATTGTAGCATTAAATATTAGCATTGTAAATAGAAGCTATCTATTCACTGTCATTTTGGAAACTTTCAGGACTGATCATTGCGTGACGCTTTGTTTATGGGATGAAAAATGAAGCAATCAGAAGAATGTTGTTGACAACTCCTAACTTGACTTTTGATTTAGCTTGTCAGACAGCTATGTCAATGGATATGGCCGACCAATATTCCCGAGAATTTTGTACCATTTCCAGTCATCAGGCAACTGAGGTGAATCGCCTGCAGGTTAAAAGTAAAAGGCAGTTGGACCCCAAGGTCTCAGCAACTGGCAATGGTAACAGAGCATTGAAGTTGTGCTATTGATGTCTGGGACAACACATTTCTCAAAGTTGTTCATACATGAAGGCAGAGCGTTTCCTCTGCATGAAAACTGGGCATCTTGCGAAGACATGCCGACTGAAGAATAAACCAACTTTCAAGAATATAAGTAGAAATGCCCGGAGACTACATAGCATGGAAGAGAAACAACAGGATGAAGAGATACACATCATCTGGAGTACGAAGGTATGTACGAAGGTATCTAATAGTGATTCAAAAAGTATCATCCAAGTAGATGTTGCAGGAACCAAGATACCCATGGAAATTGACACTGGTGCATCCGTGAGCGTAATACCAGAATCGCTATAATCGACAAATTGAGAGATTTCCCATTGGAGAAATCCAAGATAGAGCTGTGAGGCTACTCGGGAGAGAATATTCCTGTGGTAGATCATATCACCGTACCAGTGAAATACAAGGATCAATTTCAGAGCTTGCCTCTCTTAGTAGTGGCAGGAGACAAGCCTGCCTTACTCGGAAGAAATTGGTTGGGATCACTGAAGCTGGATTGGAGTGAGATTTTTTTATGTTGAAACAAGATTTGTATCGAAGAATGATGTCATCAAGAGTATCCGAAGGTGTTGTGTGAAACAGGCAGTCCGATCCAAGGCTTCAAGGCAAGTGTAAGGGTACAGAAGGACCAGTTTACTGCAAGCCACGTCCCGTACCATAGGAGAGAGTTGAGCAGGAACTCAAAAGACTAGAGACTGAGAACATTATCTCTAAGATAGATCTATGTAATTGGGCTACACCCATTGTTGTTGTACCTAAGTCAGATGGTAAGGTAATGTTGTGTGGTGATTATAAAGTAATCGTAAACCAAGTTTTAGAGGGTAATCTCCCCAATACATTGCCAAATGTAGAAAATTTGTTCACAACGCTGACAGATGGTCAGATCTTCTCAAAGTTGGATCTTACAAATGCCTACTTACAACTTGAACTGGATGAGGAGTCCAAGTCATGCTTGACTATAATTACTCATCTAGGCCTATATCAATTTAATAGGCTACCATTTGGAGTGTCTTCCAACTCAGCCATATTCCAAGAGGTGAAGAACCAGATTTTGCAAGGCATTGAAGGGGTAGTATGTTAACATACTAATTTCAGCACCAAACAGGCAAATCCACAATAACATGTTGAATGAAATGCTCAAATGGCTAAAGAAGCAGAGTACGAGTGACTGCTTGCAAGTGTGAGTTATTTCAGAACTCAGTGGAGTACTTAGGGCACAGCGTCAATAAAAATGGCTTCATCCAACCAGGGAAAAGCTGGATGCAATTAGAAATGCACTCACTCCCAAGAATGTCACTGAACTTCGATCATTTTAGGGTCTTTTGAATTATTATGGGAAGTTCCTACCAAATTTGGCTACAATGTTACATCCACTGAATAAGCTGTTGAAAAAACAGGTCCTGTGGAAGTGGTCAGAAGAATGCGACAAAGCATTCAAGGAACGTAAAAGCCAATTGGTAGAGAGCACTATGTTAGTTCACTATGATGTATCTAAAGAGAATCATGATAGAAGTAGAGTAAGAGAGAGAAGTGTGAAATTAAATCATAAGGTGAGAGTGAAGAATCATCACCATAAATGGTTAAAGTGGTTACCAGGAAGAGTAGTTAAAATATGTGGTCCGCGCCGATATTTGGTCAAGATGTTTGATCAAGGACAGGTTAGGTTTGGTCACACTGATCATATTTTACCTACAAATGTGGAATGTGTTGAAAGTTGGAATGATGTAATTATTTCTGACTAATCAGATAGTTTTGTTACAAGTACAGTACCAGTAGCAAATCCTACATCAAATGTACTAGAAACAAGTCCAAGAGAAAGTCAGAATTTAAGTCCGAGTCTGAGTCTGGTAGACAAACAGTCTGGAGTTGTAGAGAGTTCAAATGTAGATCAATTCCCTTAGAGGAAAACTCTCCTCAGGATCAGTCTAGACTGAGTCTAAGTTCGACACCATGTTTGGAAAGTTCTGTTCGAGAGCAAAGGTAGCCTTTTTGAAACAGAACACAAGTGGTTAAATTTGATTTGTAAATATGGCAAAATAAGTCTATATCTTTTGTTATGTATAATCATGCAAGTTATGTATGATGATTATGTTGTTATAATTACTTCTTCATTAAGGAGGGAGAAGGTTAATATAGTTCCACCTAATGGACTGCTGCTCCAGCTAGTGGACTACTGTGATAATGCAGCCATAGCTGTTTTCACAATAAAGCATCAGGTGACAGGTCACCTGACAAGTTCTTGAGTTAACAGCCATCTTGATGTCTGTGATTTTGTGAGGTCACAAAGAATATATCACACACTCGATCACTATTGGTTAGTGACATCATTTCAAATGGTTGAAAAGTTACGTGGCTCCTATTACAATTCAGGCCATCTCCAACCACTTGTACTTCACAGTAAAAGCCACTTTATGCATATGGTGAATGTGATGAAGCATCCTCAGGGATAAAAATCTACCCTGCTATATTTAAGGTTGCCCACACGTTGGACGTAGAATCATAGAATGGTTACAGCACAGGGCATTCGGCCCTTCGAGCCCGTGCCAGCTCTTAGTGAGCCCCACCCTTTCCCCATAGCTCTGCAAATTATTTTCCTCGAGATACTTATCCAATTCCCTTTTGAAAGATAAGATTGAGTCTGCCTCCACCACACTTTCAGGCAGTGCATTCCAGATCTTAACCACTCACTGCGTAAAAAGGTTTTTCCTTACGTCGCCTTTGGTTCTTTTGACAATCACCATAAATCTGTGTCCTCTGGTTCTCGACCCTTCTGCCTATGGAAACAGTTTCTCTCTATCAATTCTGTCCAGACCCCTCATGATTTTGAACAACTATCAAATCTCCTCTCAATATTCTCTACTCCAAGGAGAACAACCCAAGCTTCTCCAGTCATTCAACGTAACTGAAATCCCTCATTCCTGGAATCATTCTCATAAATCTTTTCTGCACCTTCTCTAAGGCTTTCACATCCTTCCGAAAGTGTGGTGCCGAGAATTGGACACAGTACTCCAGTTGGGGCTGAACCAGTGTTTTATACAGGTTCATCATAATTTCCACACTTTTGTACTCTATACCTCTATATATGAAGCCCAGGCTCCCATAAGCGTACGGGAATGGTAGCATAGTGGTTAAATAATGGGACTAGTAATCCAGAGGCCTGGACTAATAATCCAGAGATGCAAGTTCAAATCTCACCACAGTAGCTGTGGAATTTAAATTCAGTTAATTAAATAAATCGAGAATAAAAAGCGTGTCAGTAATGGTGACATGAAACTACCGGATTGTTGCAAAAACCCATCTGGTTCACTAATGTCCTTACTTGGTCTGGCCTATATGTGACTCCAGACCCACAGCAATGTGGTTGACTTTTAACTGCCCTTGAAATGGCCTAACAAGCCACTCGGTTGTAGCAAACTGCTACAAGAAATAATATTGACAATAAAACCGGAGGGACCACTCGGCACCGACTTCAGACACGACAACAGCACACTCAGCCCAGTCGACTCTGCAAAGTCCTCCACACTAACAGCTGGGAACCTGTCAAAAATTGGGAGAGCTGTCACAGACTAGTCAAGCAACAGCCTGACATAGTCATGCTCACAGAATCATACCTTTCAGCCAATGTCCCAGACACCTCCTCCACTATCCCTGGGTATGTCCTGTCCTACTGGCAGGACAGACCCACCAGAGGTGGTGGCACAGTGGTATACAGTTGGGAGGGAGTGGCTCTGGGAGTCCTCAACATTGACCCCGGACCCCATGAAGTCTCATGGCTTCAGGACCAGCATGGGGCAAGGAAACCTCCTGCTGTTTACCACCTACCACCCTCTGTCAGCTGATGAATCACTTCTCCTCCATGTTGAACACCATCTGCAAGAAGCACTGAGGGTAGCAAAGGCACAGAACAAACTCTGGGTACGGGACTTCACTGTCCATCACAAAGAGTGGCTTGGTAGTACTACTAGTGACCAAACAGGCTGAGTTCTGAAGGACATAGCTGCAGCAGGTGGTGAGAGAACCAACAGGAGGGAAAAACCTACTTGACCTCGTCCTCACTAATCTACCTGTTGCAGATGCATTAGTCCATGACAGCATTGGTAGCAGTGTTCACCGCACAGTCATCATCTTCACACTGAAGACACTATCCATTGTGTTGTGTGGCACTACCATCATGCTTAACGGGATAGATTCAGAACAAATCCAGCAGCTCAAAACTGGGCATCCATGAGGTGCTGTGGGCCATCAGCAGCAGCAAAATTATATTCCATCACAATCTGTAACCTTATGGCCCGGCATATCCCTCACTCTACCATTACCATCAAGCCAGGAGGCCAACCCTGGTTCAATGAGGAGTGCAGAAGAGTATTCCAGGAGCAGCACCAGGCGTACCTCAAAAATTAATAACCTGGGGAAGCTGCAACACAGGACTACATGCATGCTAAACAACAGAAGCTGCATGCTACAGACAGAGCTAAGCGATCCAAGAGAGGATTGGGATTTTTTTTAAACCAGCAAGCGACGACCAAAAAAAAAGATGGATTACGAGAGTAATATAAAAACAGACAGAAAGAGCTTCTACTGTATATAAAGAGGAAGAGAGTAGCTAGAGTAAACTTCTTAAAAGAGGTGGCTGCAGAGATAGTGGATGCATTGGTTGTAATCTACCAAAATTCCCTGGATTCTGGAGAGGTCCCAGTGGATTGGAAAACAGCAAATGGAGGGAGACAGAAAACTGGAAGCTATAGACCAGTTAGCCCAACATCTGCCGTTGGGAAAATGCTGGAGTTCAGTATTAAGGAAGCAGTAACAGGACATTTGGAAAAGCATAATACAATCAAGCAGAGCCAGCATGGTTTTATGAAAGGGAAATCATTTTGACAAATTTACTGGAGTTTTTGAGGTTGTAACGAGCAGGGTAGATAAGGGGGAACCAATGGATGTAGTGTATTTGGATTTCCAGAAGGCATTTGACAAGGTGCCACATAAAAGGTTACTGCACAAGATAAAAGCTCACGGGGTTGGGGGTAATATATTAGCATGGATAGAGGATTGGCTAACTAACAGAAAACAGAGTCGGGATAAATGGGTCATTTTCCAGTTGGCAAACAGTAACTAGTGGACTCGGTGCTGGGGCGTCAACTATTTACAATCTATATTAAATGACTCGAAGGACCGAGTGTAATGTAGCCAAGCTTGCTGATGATACAAAGATGGGTGGGAAAGCAAGTTGTGAGAAGGACACAACGAATCTGCAAAGGGATATAGACACGTAAGTGAATGGACAAACATTTGGCAGATGGAGTATAATGTGGGAAAGTGAGAGTTTATCCGCGTTGGCACGAAAAATAAAAAAGCTAATTATTTTTTAAATGGAGAGAGATTACAAAATGCTGCAGTACAGAGGGACCTGGGGGTCCTTGTGCATGAAACACCATAAGTTAGTATGCAGGTACAGCAAATAATCAGGAAGGCCTTTATTGCAAGGGGGATGGAGTATAAATGCAGGGAAGTCCTGCTACAACTGTACAGGGTATTGGTGAGACCACAGCTAGAATACTGCGAAAAAGTTTTGGTCTCCTTATTTAAGGAGGGCTATAGTTGCATTGGAGGCTGTTCAGAGAAGGTTAACTAGGTTGATTCCTGAGATGAAGGAGTTGACTTATGAAGATAGGTTGAGCAGGTTGGGCCTATATTCATTGGCGTTTAAAAGAATGAGAGGTGATCTTATTGAAACATACAAGATACTGAGGGGGCTCAATAAGGTAGATGCAGAGAGGATGTTTCCACTCGTGGGGGAATCTAGAACTAGGGGGCATAATTTAATCAGGGGTCGCCCATTTGTAACTGAGATGAGGAATTTCTTCTCTGAAGGTCATAAATCTGTGGAATTCTCTGTCACAGAGAGCTATGGAGGCGGAGTCATTAAATATATTTAAGGTGTAGATAGACAGATTTTTTGAATAAGGGAGTGAAGGGTTATGGGGAGCAGGCAGGGAAGTGGAGCTGAGCCCATGATCAGATCAGCAAGGATCTTATTAAATGGCGGAGCAGGCTCGAGGGGCCAAATGACCTACTCCTGCTCCTATTTCTTATGTTCTTAATCAACGGATCAGATCAAAGCTCTGCAGTCCGATCACATCCAGTCGTGAATGGTGGTGGACAATTAAACAACTAACGGGAGGAGGAGGCTCCATTAATATCCCCATTCTCAATGATGGCGGAGCCTAGCACCCAAGTACAAAAGACAAGGCTGAAACATTGCAACCAACTTCAGCCAGATATGCTGAGTAGATGATCCATATCGGCCTCCTCCTGAGGTCCCCACCATCACAGAAGCCAGTCTTCAGCCAATTCGATTCACTCCACGTGATATCAAGAAATGGCTGAGCACACTGACTGGATACAGCAAAGGCTAAGGGCCCTGACAACATCCTGATTGTCGTGCTGATGACATGCCGTGCCTTTAGCCAAGCTGTACTAAGTACAGCTGCAACACTGGCATCTACCCGACAATGTGGAAAACTGCCCAGGTATGTCCTGTCCACAAAAAGCAGCCCTAGTAAAATTGAAGTCAATGGGCATCAGAGGACAAACTCTCCATTGGCCGGAGTCAAACCTAGCACAAAGTAAGATGGTCGTGGTTGTTGGAGATCATTCACCCAGCCCCACGACATCGCTGCAGGACTTCCTTAAGGCAGTGTCCTAGGCCCAACCTTCTTCAGCTGCTTCATCAATGACCTTCCCTTCATCATAAGGTCAGAAATGGGGATGTTCGCTGATGATTGCACAGTGTTCAGTTCCATTCACAACTCCTAAAAAGATGAAGCAGTCCATGCCTTCATGCAGCAAGACCTGGACCACATTCAGGCTTGGACTGATAAGTGGCAAGTAACCTATGCGCCACACAAGTGCCAGGCAATGACCATCTCTAACAAGCGAGGGTCTAGCTACGTCCCCTGCTTTCTCAACTTCAATGATTTGTGCACATACCCCCAGGTCTCTCTGTTCATGCACTTCCTTCAGGATTGTATGATTTACTTTATATATGTCCTCTCCTCATCCTTTCTACCAAAATGGATCACTTCACACTTTTCTGCATTAAATTTCATCTGCCACGTGTCCGCCCATTTCACCAACCTGTCTGTGTCTTCCTGAAGTCTATCCCTCTCCTCCTGACTGTTCACTATACTTCAGAGTTTTGTCTCATCTGAAAATTGTGCCCTGTACACCCATGTCATTAATATATATCAAGAAAAGCAGTGGTCCTAGAACCAACCCCTGGGGAACACCATTGTATATCTTCCTCCAGGCCGAAAAACAACTGCTCACCATTAGTATTCCTGAAGGTTTCATCACATGATGTCCCGCCTCCTTCCCACCTTCACGCTCCTGCCATTGGTTGCTCGATAAGTCCAGCCTCGTGGCAGACTGCCTTCCCTCGCCTATTGGAAGGGAAATAGACTTTTCATTACCCGACTGGATGATTCTTGATCGACAGTAAATGAGCCCTTTCCCCCATCCCCAATATTTTTATAACTGATAAGTGAAAGTGTTCAAAGAAATTTGAAAAAAAAAATATTTTTAATGTCCCTATGATTTTTCTCCCTGTCTGTTTGCAGCAGTGTCCAGGAGATTAATCTTTAATTGCTGGAGACTCCAGGACAGTCTTGGAAGGTTGGCATATCTAGCTAGGTTATGCCATCTACTTCTGATCTCTCCAACAGTCAGAAATGCCACACTAGCAGACTATGTTTTTCAGGCTTAACTACGAATTGTTTATTATAAGGAAGGCGCACAGAAACAAGTTAAATTAGAATACTTAATGCTCTCTATTTGGCATTTCAAACAGTTTTCTGAGACAGTTTCAAGATTCTTGGTGTCCTTTTCCAGAGTCCTTATAACTGCACCGTAGAAATGTGCAACAAGACGCCACACACCATGGAGTTGCAGCTTGCTTCAGTGACTTGTTTGTGTGGTACAAAGAATTCCAGAGTGAGTTAGACTGAAATCTGTTTTAAGAGTTTGCATGCTTTATACATACAACAGCTACTAGTTCACAGGCTGGAATTTCAAATGCAGTTCAGATGACCAAAATGTAAAATAATGGATACCCAGGAATGAGCTTTGTAAGCTAATGATTGCTCATCTGGCTCAAATTAGTACTAAGGCTAGGAAGAGCAGAAGTCGTAATGGGAACACTTGGACTCTTTATTGGGTAGGTTTAACACAAAGTATAAGTTTGCAACTGCAGAAACACACCCTGTGCTGTGACTTGACTATTCCACTACAGGCTTGACTGGTGGATTTCTCCCACACATCTAACTCCTATCTGTATAACTGACCATGAAGGAGGCACCAAGAAAACAACTAATCTTATCATGACTCTTACCATGACTCCAATCTGCTATGTCGTCCATTATGGAGAGGCTGTTGCCTTTCCTGCTGTGCTGGTGCTTCATCAGACCATTGGACTGAATAAGTGGGACTGGCTTCCTTGATGCTGAGTTCCATCTGGAAACTGGCTGCTCTGTAATCCAGATAGGCAAAGTGACTGTGGTTGCTCTGCTACAATTGTGAGCCCAATAGCAGGTCTGCTCAATAGCGAGTGGCCCCGATTGTTTTCTTTTGTCCCATTGTAGGTCTATTTGGGGCCAGTACGGTAACAAGCAATAATCTCATTAAAGGGTTCAGATTTATGTATAGAATCACTCGGAGTGAGTTATAGGCTGGTACCTAATCAAGGAGTTTGAATGTTTTCCTAAATAAAGTACAAACAGTTAGCCCAGTGTGAAATATAGTCTAGGATCTAATTAAGGAGTTCAGATGCTTTTTAGAAACCAAAGTTAAAGACCACCTCCATGGCACGAACCTGGTATTGCAGTACTTCCAGGAACGGTGCAGTGGCTCTCGGCCTTTTGGCTAAGAGCATTGGCGCAGAGTGATCCTTGATGTGTGCAAGGTGACCTCTGGCATTTGTGATCTGACAAAGAATTGGAAAGATTGGCTACGAAAAATTAAAAAAAATAAAGACCATTACCTTATTGTAGGATACCGCCAAGGTTGGAAAGATATCATGGCAAGTTGATGCTAAAGTTGGATATTAAAACATATAGCTCACAGGAGAAAAGGAATACCAAGGTGTTCATCAGTTGTTGATGCCTTGGGAAAGAATGAACTGGGTGCAAAGTGTAAAAGTAGATTTCAACACTGCGCATATACAGTAAGGGTGTGTAAGGCAGTTAAAAAGACAGAAATGTTGAGGAAGAGGAATTGCTTGAAGAGGAATTGCTTAAAGAGGAAGCCAAGATTTATAAAGAAGCAGCTATAGCTACAGAAATATGGAGTTCCATCAGAGTTCAGAAAATAATAAATTGAAGAATGGCCATATAGTGCCATTAAAAGGCAAGAGCTGTTGTGAAAAATCTGATAGTTTTCACTCCTGTCTCTTCTGAATTGTAACGAGTGACATTACACATTATTTGATTCACATTTCAGGAGAGAATATGAATATTTCAATCCGCTGCTGTTTCCAAGGATTTAATATCGTCGGAGTGTTATAATTCAAAGTTCAGTCAGAAACATTAAATTATTTCATAGATCAATATGTCAGCCCTAGTCTAAAGGGGTGGTCAAGATGATTTGAAAATGTTTTTTTAAATGTAGGACTGGAGAAGATTGGACACGGTAAAGAGGCGACGAATGGAAGAAACACCCTAACGCGGAATCTTGCGGTATGAAGTCCGATTGAGGGGGTTGGGGCAGCGGTCGAGGCGGTGACAGCAGCGGGCGAGCGAGCCCCAGCCCCGGGATAGCGAGCCCCAGCCCCGGGATAGCGAGCCCCAGCAGCTGCCCAGTGAGGCCAGGCCCCTAGCCAGGGCATCCCGGACACGGGAGCACAGGTTCCAGCCCAGCGCCAGCAAGTTGTAGCCGCGCCCGCACGACCGACAGCCACGCCGGACTGAGCCCCAGCAACGCGCCAGCGGCTCCAGGCACAGGGTGACCAGGTTCCAGGTCGGGCGGCTGGACTTACGACAGGCCGCCGTCGACCTCCAGCAGTCGGCGACTGGGTTCGGCCAACTCCACGTCAGGTCGACCCAGACGCGCCATAGCGAGCTGCAGCAGCGGCCGAGCCATTGGCCGGCGCTGACCAGAGGATTGCGGTCGCTGGATTCGCTGAGGAACGAGTCCCAGCAGCGACTGAACCCGCCGCCAGTGTGTCCGCGGGGGGACTCCTGGTTGCTGCCGTCACTCTGGAGGGAATCGCGATCACTCGGGGCGCATTCCGTGTCAGCTGCCAAGTCGCTGCTCAGTGCGAGGATGTGCCAGGCACGTGTGACGGAGCTATAGGCCCACGCGAGGGGCTCCCTGCTCAGGCGCCAGATGTGGCTGTAGCCGCTTTGGAGGTAATCCCAGAACCACTCGAGCCAGCCTTGGGCGCGTTCACGGGAGCGGCTGTCTGCTGTTTTCAATTGACATTTTGGAGGAATGGTTTTTTCTTTGGCGGGGAATGTTTCTGACTCCTCCATGGTGGTGTGCAGTGCTGAAGTTCCTACAACTCTTAGTGGTATTTGGAGGACACTTTGCTTGTTGCAGAGAGTAACGCGTTTGCCAACCCAGGCTCGTCTTCATAAAGTCACGCTCGTCTTCATAAAGTCACGCTCGTGATCGTCATGAAGAGTTCCCTCCTCTTGTGACTGGCTCATAAAGATGTCACTACTCAGCTTTCGGCATTTTTCTTTCATGTGGTTCACTTTCATAATTTGAGCGCGCAGTTTCAAGACATACTATTGTAGTATTAGAACGGTGCAATAATGCATTAATATTTTTTAGCAAGGTCACAATCCATAGACATGAATTTTCAGCAGCAGCCTGGTCTCTTCCTCAGGTGAACAATGAAAATTATAAGGAATATTGCTACAGCCGAAGACTGGCGAACAGTGCATACGGTTGTAGAACATTCTGTTGCTATGGCTACAGTTGTTGCAGAGGTGATTTGCTTAGAATGTCATTACTACAGTTCTGACATCAATAATGCAATGCAGATTGTGGGCGCAGAGTTGCTGGGCAAAGGCTTATAGGAAACCTCAAGAGCAAAAGTAGAAGAATCCCTCAGCAAAAACAGATGATGCATTAATGTCAAAAAAAGGAACTGGATAAATATCTGATTGGGATTGAAAGTTATGTAATACATATAGACAGTAAGATAAGACAGGTTAACGTGTGGCTGGAGAAATGTTGTAGGAGAGAGGGCCCTGTACAAAATGAATGGGTTGCACCTCAACAGGGGTGTGACCAATAGTCCTTGCAGGAAGGTTAGCTAGTGCTGTGGGGGGAGGGGCACCAGGATGAAGCATGAGCGAGGAAATACAAGGTGCACAGAGGACAGTGGGAGAGAAACCGCTTTAAAATAAAGATTAGTTCAGAAGTAAAAGGGATTTTTCTTGGGGGGGGGAGGAGGCTGGAGAATGTGAGGCAGGCAAAGATGGATTTGGAGTGTATGTGTGTAAATGCACGGAGGGTTGGTGAGCTACAGGCACAAGTAGCCACATGGTTATGATTATGATTAATAGCAAAAGCAGAAACCTGGCTCAAACAAAGGGAGGAATGGGCACTAAATATTCCTGGCTACAAAGTATTCTGAAAAGATAGGGAAGAAAAATAAAGGAGAGGAGTGGCAGTATTGATCTAACATAAGAAAGGAATAATGTTTATCCCTCTCCCCGTTCACACAAAGGGGAGAACGGTAAACCGGGCAACTACTATTCAGAGAGTTGTTGACCTATGGAGCTAGTTGCCGGCTTGTGTAGTGAATGCAAAATTCTCTATTAGCATCCACATGGGAGCTGGATGAGTTCCTGACTGTGGCCAACAATTGCCTATAGAAGTTAGGTGCGTATTGGGGAATGGGTCTACCCATTGCTTTGGTCTAGAATTTGTTTGATCGCCTTCAGGTATGAGGTTTTTCCTAAATTGGCCTAAGGTTTTTTTCTCTTTTACATCGCTAGGAGATTGTGTGGCTGGTTGGGGAAGGAACGACAGGGCCATGATGTGCATATCCCTCCTCGTGGTCCTGGCCCTCTCCATGGCATTTGATATGGTCGACCATATCATCCCATCAGGAAATATGGAACAGACTCGATGGACTAGATGGTCTTTTCCTGTTCATTTGTTTGTATCCCAGTGATTTTAGCAATTTTGTACATATGCAGAGCAACCAAACTGCCTCAAAAGATAACAACATGTCAGAAAACTGGACTTCACATAGTGCACCTGTTGTTAAGTTGAAAATTCGAGAAATAGGAGTCATCGTCTCAGGATAAGGGGTTGGTCATTTAGGACTGATGAGAAATTTCTTCACTCAGAGGGTTGTGAATCTTTGAAATGCTCTATCCCAGAGGGCTGTAAACGCCCAGTTGTTGAGCATATTCAAGACTTAATTTAAGTTGAGCATATTTAAGACATTAATTACCACCTGTGATGAGATTCTTGGTTACTCTACCAGAAAACATCAAGACTGGTTCGATGAGAATGACCAGGAGATCCAGGAGCTAATAAACCGTAAACGCAAGGCATTCTTGAATTGGAAACATCATCACATGAGAGAAAGAAAACAGACCTACAGACAACTGAAGGCTGAGGTCCAACAAAAAACTCGTGACCTAAAGAACAGATGATGGGTGGAAAGAACACAGGAGATCCAGCAACTATCATGACGTGCATGGATACTTTAGTGCAGTCAAAATCACCTACGGCCCAAGCACACAAGGCCCTATCCCACTGAGAGTTAAGAATGGAGAGGTGCTCATCAAGGACAGAGAGGCAGTCAGTGCCGCTGGAAGGAGCACTTCAAAAATCTCCTTAACCAAGACTCTGACTTTAATGTGAGTGTCCTTGACTCCATCCCACAGCATAATACCTGCCACCATCCTGGCACAATCCCAGCCCGGCACAAGGTTGAAAAGGCCATCCGACAGCTGAAAAAGAACAAGGCCTCAGGAGCAGATGGAATCCCCGGCGAAATACTAAAGCATGGTGGAGAAGTCATCATCATCGTCATCATCTACTCTTGGCCCAACTCCATTACCTCATCTCTCTTATCTGGAAGGAGGAGAGCATGCTAGGGGATTTCAGAGACCCCGTAATCATGACCATCTTCAAGAAAGGTGACAAGTCCGATTGGGATAATTACAGAAGAGCTTCTCTGCTGTCTGCCACAGGGAAAATTATCACAAGAATCCTCTTCAATTGTCTCCTCCCAGTGGCTGAAGAGCTCCTCCCAGAGTCAAAATGCAGATTTCTCCCACGAAGAGGCACAACGGCATGATTTTCACTGCACGACAAATCCAAGAAAAATGTAGGGAGCAGCATCAACCTCTGTACATGGCCTTCTTTGGCATCACAAAGGCCTTCAACTCAACTGAGAGGGATTATGGAGTGTTCTTGTCAAATTCGGCTGTCCTTAAAAATATGTCACCATCCTCCGCCTGCTTCATGATGACATGCAAGCCGTGATCCTTACCAACGGATCCACCACAGACCCAATGCAAATGCAGACCGGGGTCAAACAAGGCTGTGTCAATGCACCAAAGCTCTTCTCAATCTTTCTTGCTGCAGTGCTTCATCTCACCTTTAACAAGCTTCCCGCTGGAGTGGAGCTAATCTACAGGATGAATGGGAAATTGTTCAACCCCTGTCGCCTTCAATCCAGAACCAAGATTGTTCCAACCTCTGTCATTGAATTATAGTATGCAGACTTCGCTTGCGTTTGTGCGCACTTGGAGGCCGAACTCCAAATCATCGTCGACGCCTTCAGTGAAGCGTACAAGAGACTGCGCCTTTCATTAAACATCCGTAAGACAAAGTTTCCCTACCAACCTACCCCCACCACACAATACTGCTCCTGATTTATCAAGATCCATGAAGAGGCCTTGGACAACGTGGACTACTTTCCATACCTTGGGTGCCTTCTATCAGCGAGGACAGACATCGATGATGAAATCCAACACCACCTTTAGTGTGCCAGTGAAGCCTTCGGTTGCCTGAGGAAAAGAATATTTGAAGACCAAGGTCTCAAACCAGGCACCAAGCTCATGGTCTACAGAACAGTAGTGATACCTGCCCTCCTATATGCTTCAGAGGCATGGACCATGTACAGTAGGCACTTCAAAGCACTGGAGAAGTACCACCAATGCTGCCTCTGCAAAATCCTGCAAATCCATTGGCAGGATAGGTATACCAACGTCTGTGTTCTCTCTCAGGCCAACATGCCCAGCATCGTGGCATTGATCATGCTCAACCAGCTCCAATGGATGGGCCACATTGTCCGGATGCCTGATGTAAGACTCCTGAAGTCAGCACTCTAATCTCAGATCCGCCACGGCAAGCGAGCCCCAGGAGGGCAGAGAAAACGCTTCAAAGACACCCTCAAAGCATCCTTGAAAAAATGTAACATCCCCACCGACTCTTGGGAATCCTTGGCCGAAGACCGCTCAAAGTGGAGGAGAAGCATTCGAGAAGATGCCAAACACTTCGAGTCTTCTTCATCAGGAGCACATGGAAGCCAAGTACAAATAGCGGAAGGAGCATACGCCAAACCAAGCACCCCACCCATCCGTTCCTTCAACCACCCCCTGCTCCACCTGTGACACAGTCTGTAGATCCCGCATCGGACTCATCAGTCACCTTAGAACTCATATTAGTGTGGAAGCAAGTCATCCTCGACTCCGGGGGATTGTCTATGAAGGAGATATTCAAGACTGAGATCGATAGACTTTTGGCCACTAAGGGAATCGAGGGATATGAGGATAGGGGTGGAAAGTGTAAAAGATCAGCCATGAGCTCATTGAATGGCGGTAAAGGCTCGAGAGGCCATATGGTCTACTCTTGCTACTTATTCTTACGAGCTGAGGGAGGGACGTAGCCAGGTGATATGTTTAACAAGACAAAAATTCTATTTTTGCGCGTCATGGTGTACAGAATGCAAATTTGATGAGGTGCATTTTTTAAAAAGCGCTACATCATTTTGACATCTTTACATTTTCAGTGGCGACAACTTGCCACTTGTCCTTTACTGAAGCTTCACCACCTTGCTATACTTTCCACTACCTGACCCGCCCAAACCACCATGGTGTTGGTGGCGTATTACTGAGTCACACCTTGGTCTCTTGCCCCTACTCTAATTTAACCCCATGTCCTTTCTATCACAAAGACTGCTGCCTTTTGCATCCATAACAACACATGGCTACGCCCTTACTAATATTAATTACTTTAAGTTCCTCACTCTCATTAGACCCCTGGTTCAATTGATACACTTACTAATCCACACCAAGGCAGCTTGCACTTTACCTCATCAAGAAAGATAGTGAGATCACAGTCAGAAAGCAGGTGTTTGCAAATATGGTGAGCAGCCATTACCTGCACATTCTGATTTCCTCAGTGCACAGCTGTATTTATGGCCTGGTACAGCAGCTCATTAACTGCTTGAGAAGGATGAAAACGAGCAACAGTGCAGGTACTTGCTAATTGGCCATTTCTGCTAAGTAAGAATATTACATTTGTGAGACATGAATCCAAATAGAGTAAACACAAATACACTAGTTAGTTTGACTGACATAGTGATATGAACAAAAACGTGTGTACTTTAGTAATTATTTCTAAAGGAGGAAAATATAGGCCACTATTATCTATCAGACACATATATTGAGTGGAAATTGGAGTATCATGTAACAAGGCCACATTGCAACTTAATGTGTGTCAGAGAAAACAAAGCTTTGGCTGCGATTTTCTTCTTTCATAATGCTGCTTTAACAGTGTTATTGTGGCCAGTATGGGCGAGGAATGGAAATGGGTCAGAGACCAATTTGCCAGGTTCCCATCCATTTTTGTGGCCATTTGTTGGTAATGATGTTTGGCACCAAAAGGAGCTGCCCACTTTTCAGCGGTTGTATTTTAATGAAGACATAATGCCGTTGTGATGTTATCCTTCACATTACCCGTCATTCCGCCTTCATTCCAACCTGCTGTAGTTGACATTTTGTAAAACAACCATCCCCCATTGTTAAGACACAATGGTAAAGTTGGAAGTGATTTCAAAAGTGTCACAGTAGTAGGTATTGAAGTCCTGGCAAATTCTTACCTTTAAACCATTTCACTTAGTTTTCAATTTTTGTTATTGCTATTTTCTGCCTCTTCACCATGTAACTTATGGTATTCAACTGCATGGCTGCCAACCTTTGCGACCCTTGTTTATTCCATACAGGGCACTATGGCCCTTTGGGAATATACCTGGAAAGGAAGAGAAGGAATGCAGGCTAGTCATGCTACACAAGAGGTATGTTGCAATTACCCACCAGCACCCAGCCAACAGAAAATACAGATCCTGCTGCTTTTAACTTGTACCCTAGCCTGGTGCAGTGCATGAAAAGGCTTCACTTCACAAGGGAAGTAATCAGGCAATTGAATCAGATGTTGTACCCTGACTTGTAGACTCCTTTAACACATTTAGTGCATTGCCAGTTGCTGTTAAGGTAACCATTGTGCTAAACTTTTATGTATGGGATTATTAAAGGCTGCTTTGGTAATATTAGTCAGCATGACACATGCATGTCATTGATCACTGATACTTTGTTTGCTCAAGTAAACCAGCCCATTAGTGTCCCATCGGATGCTTGATATCAGTGTAATGTGACCATGCAATTGTATCCAGTGGAAGGATTTCAGTGGAAGGCCCAAGGAGCCATAGATGGGACCAATACCCCTTCATCACTCCTCACCACTTACCTCAACAGGAAACGCTGCCACAGTGTCCAGCTCATCTGTTATGTATGTTAACTGGGTTTTACCTGCCACCGGAGGGCGCGACTGTCGAAGTCCTAATGGTCAATGGCAGACACATGCAAGCCGTGTATATAATGTTAGCAGCCATGTTGAATCCTCACCTTTGAGAATAAATAAACTGGAATAAGGTCATGCCTGAACTAGCTCACCATACTTAGCCTCATGGAGTTATTCAATACTTAACAATTGGCGACGAGTTTAAAAATATGAACTTGCACACAACCATGTCTGTTGGTATTTTGGAGAGATTCGTGGAAGGGGAAGACTGGGAGGATTTCACTGATCGCCTCGATCAGTACTTCGTAGCCAGCAGATTGGAAGGAACCGATAACGCAATTAAGTGCAGATTTGTGGGTCAAAGATTTATGGCCTTATCAAGAATCTACTCTCACCGACTCAACCAATGGATAAGACTTACGATAAATTGCGTACGCTGGTTTCGAACCACTTTAAACCGAAGGAAAGCATCATCATGGCGAGATATCGCTTCTATACGTACAATCGCTCCGAGGGCCAGGACTTGGCGGAATTTGTCGCCGACCTGAGACGTCTCACTGGGCCGTGCAACTTCGGAGCTGCGTTGGAGGAAATGCTGTGGCACTTTTTCATGCTTGGCATTGGCCACGAGGTCATCCTTCAAAAGCTGCTGGCTGCTGAATCTCTAGACCTGAGCAGGGCTATCACGATCGCCCAGGCATGCATGTCCATGGACAACAACTCAAAACGAATATTTTCCCAGCATCGAAACTTACCGGCAAGTACTTGCATAAAATAATATCGTCAGCAGGCAGAGCTGCACATGGCAGGGCCTACTCGTCCACGCTCGTACGACCTGTAACTGCTCAAAGTCTGCCTTCAGGACTGAATCAAATCTCGCCTTGTTGGTGTTGCGGGGGCTATCATCGGGCCCATCAATGCGTGTGCAAAGGCTGTGCAACAATGGGGCACCTTCAGCAAATTTGTCCGCAAGCATGCTGCGACACACCATGTGGCTGAGGATGATCGATCCAGCGTGGATCAAGCAGCACAGGCAACTCAACCCGAGGTACAAGATATGTATGGGGTACATTCTTTTACCAAAAGTCCTCCGATAATGCTGGAAGTTAAATTAAATGGGGCTCCAGTATCCATGCAATTGGACACGTGTGCAAGTCAGTAAATACGGAGCCAGAGGGCTTTCGAAAAGCTGTGGGACACTAAGGCAAAAAGACCCAAACTGAGCCCAATCAATGCGAAGCTGCGTACCTATACCAAAGAGCTCATTGGCGGCGTGGCAGTAAAGGTATCGTACGATGGGGCTGTGCATGATTTATCGTTGTGAATCGTTCCAGGCAATGGCCTAACGCTGTTCGGTAGGAGTTGGCTTGAGAAAATTAAATGGAACAGGAACAATATTAAAGCCGTATCAGTGGATGATGCTTTGTGTGCTCAAGTGCTGAGTAAGTTTCCCTCGTTGTTCGAACCAGGCATCGGCAACTTCACGGGAGCTAAGGTGCAGATCCACCTAGACCAGGATGCAAGACCCGTCCATCACAAGGCTCAGGCGGTTCTGTACATGATGAGGGAGAAGGTCGAGATCGAACTGGACAGACTTCAATGGGAAGGAATCATATCACCAGTCGAGTTCAGTGAATGGGCCAGTCCAATTGTCCCAGTGTTGAAAAGTGATGGTCAGGATCTGCGGCGATCAACCGAGTCTCGATACAGGATCAGTACCCGTTGCCCAAGGCTGACGACCTGTTTGCAACACTCGCGGGGGGGGGGGGGAAGTCGTTCACCAAATTGGACCTGACCTCCGCTTACATGACACAGAAGCTGGTTGAATCTTCGAAAAAACCGACGTGCATCAACACACACAAAGGGCTGTTTATATACCACAGATGCCCTTTCGGAATTCGCTCAGCGGCAGCCATATTTCAGAGAAAAATGGAAAGTTTGCTGAAGTCCGTCCCGAAAACCGTTGTCTTCCAAGATGACATCCTGATCACTGGCCGTGACGCCACCGAACACCTGGAAGAGGTTCTACGTCGTCTGAATAGGGTGGAACTAAGGTTAAAACGCTCCAAGTGCATTTTCATGGCACCAGAAGTCGAATTCCTGGGGAGAAAGATTGCAGCCGACGGCATCAAGCCTACGGACTGAAAGACAGAGGCCATCAAGAATGTACCCAGTCCCCAGAGTGTGACGGAGCTGCGATCGTTCCTGGGCCTTCTCAACTATTTCAGTAACTTTCTACCTAGTTTGAGCACATTGCTAGAGCCCTTGCACATGTTGCTGAGAAAGGGTAACAACTGGGTTTGGGGCAAATCTCAAGACAGAGCCTTTGAGAAGGCCAGAACTATGTTCCAATAAATTACTGGTACACTATGACCCATGTAAGTGGTTAGTGCTGGTCTGCAGCGCCTCATCATTAAGGGGTCGGTTGTGTGCTCCAGCAAGCCAATGTATCAGGCAAACTCCAACCAGTTGCATACGCGTCCAGAAGTCTGTCTAAGGCTGAAAGAGCCTGTAGTAAGGTAGAGAAAGAGGCATTAGCATGCATATATGGGGTTAGAAAAATGCATCAATACCTGTTTGGGCTTCAGTTCGAGCTTGAAACAGACCACAAGCTGCTCATTTCATTGTTTTCTGAGAGCAAAGGGATAAACACCATGCCTTGTCCCACATCCAAAGATGGGCACTGACATTATCTGCTTATGATTGTCATCCGCCACAGACCAGGCACTGTAAACTGTGCTGATGCGCTTAGCCGGCTACCATTGCCCACAACCGGGTAGAAATGCCGCAGCCCACAGACTTGCTGCTGGTCATGGAAGCCTTCGAGAGCGAGGGGTCACCCGTCATGGCTTGCCAAATTAGGACCTGGACCAGCCAGGATCCTGTACTGTCAAGTGTAAAAAGGTGTGTCCTAAACGGAAATTAGTCTGCCATTCCCAGGGAAAAGCAGGATGAAATTAAGCCTTATAGCCGCCACAAAGATGAATTGTCTATTCAGTCTGTGTCTGTTATGGGGTAATCGTGCTATTATGCCAAAAAAAGGCAGTGAAACTTTTGTGCGAGATTTACACAGTACCCACCCAGGCGTTGTCATGATGAAGGCCATTGCCAGGTCTCACGTTTGATAGTCCGGCATTGACTCTGACTTGGAGTCATGCGTGCATCAGTGCAATACTTGCATGCAACTGAGTAATGCACCTGTGGAGGCTCCGCTGAGTCTGTGGTCATGGCCATCCAAACCGTGGTCAAGGAGCCACATAGACTTTGCCAGCCCCTTTCTCGGCAAAATGTTTTTAGTGGTAGTGGACGCTTACTACAAATGGATTGAATGCATAATCATGTCATCCAGCATGTCCACAGCCACTATTGAAAGCCTCTAGGCCATGTTCAGCACACATGGCTTGCCTGACGTCCTTGTCAGCGACAACGGACCGTGTTTCACCAGTTCGGAGTTCCATGAGTTTATGACCCGTAATGGCATCAAGCATATCGGGTCTGCCCTTTTCAAACCCGCGTCTAACAGTCAAGCGGAGCAAGCTGTCCAAACCATTAAGCAGAGCCTAAAACGTGTGACTCACGGCTCCCTACAGACTCGCTTGTCCCGCATTCTGCTCAGTTACCGGACGAGACCCCACTCGCTTACCGGGATCCCTCCTGCCGAGCTGTTCATGAAGAGAGGCCTCAAAGCCAAGCGCTCTCTTGTACACCCGGATCTCAATGATCATGTTGAAACCAGAAGGCAACGGCAGCGATGGTACCACGATCGTACGGCCGTATCACGTGACATTGCTGTTCATGACCCTGTGTTTGTCCTGGATTATGATCATGGTCCAAAGTGGGTTGCTGGCACGGTTTTAGCCAAGGAGGGGAACAGGGTGTTTGTAGTCAAACTGTTAAATGGCCAAACGTGCAAGAGGCACATCGACCAAACCAAACTGCGATTCACAGACAACCCAGAACAAATTGAAGATGACATCATCATCGACCAACCAACACACATCCAACCATCAGTTGACCCTTGTGTTATTCACGAAGATGAACCTACCATCCCCGACAGTCTTGTCAGACCGACTGCTCTGCAATGCATCAATGGTCTTACCAACTCACCCAAGCTTGGATTCAAACTGAGAAGATCAACCAGGGAGAGGAAGGCCCCGACAGTCTCAACTTGTAAATACAACCTGCACCAAGGACTTTGGGGGGGAATGATGTTATGTATATTAACTGGGTTTTACCTGCCACCGGAGGGCGCGACTGTCGGAGTCCTAATGGTCACTGGCAGACATTTGCAAGCTGTGTATTTAATGTTGGCAGTCATGTTGAATCCTCACTTTGAGAATAAATAAACTAAAGTAAGGTCATGCCTGAACTAGCTCACCATACTGAGCCTCATAGAGTTATTCGATACTTAACAAACACCACATCATGCATGTTAATCCTTGTTTTCCTGGAGGCTGCCACAATGCTTTGATATTAAGACCATGGTGTCACTACTCTTTCAAGCAAATGACAAATGATTGGCTGATTCCTGAGAGACTATGACTTCTTCTATGACCGTGACTGTTGACATTTATTTACTTTCAGAGGACAGAGATAGAGCACTGCTATATTGAAGTCCATTCTTCCATCAGTATTATCATCAATCAAACAACCAGTATGCTGAAAGCACACTTCTGGAACGTGGATTTATCTGGATGCAAGTGAGACGGGGAGGGAGGGTGCTCTGCAATGGTGATGTGCTGCATGCTACACAACTTTGCTTTGCAAAGAGGTCAACTCATGGAAGGCACAGAGGAGGGCGGCACTCAAAGGTATCGGGTTGAAGGCGACCAGTAACAGCAGCATTAAGAAAAGGCAGCCGAGGAGAAAACCATGGCAGTGGCCACAGATATTCGAAACCAGCTGATTCACTTCCCTTGAGAACCACATATACTCACTGTATAAACAATCCTGTAAGCATTGTCCACCTGCCCATCCCAAAGATTCCATCATGGCCAGAATCTTCTGCCTCATGGCACTTCATCACAGCCACTTCAGAACCTTAACAGAAACATGAACTTCACCGAGATTTATTTACAAGCCTGACGATGATTGCAAATAATTAGCTCTCCCCATTATTTCCTTTTAATGACCGTGTATGATGTTCTTGTGCTCCTTCTAAGTGCTATTTGAGAACCAGGAGTGCATGAGGCGGCTGGTTAATTACTATCTATATGAGCCTCTTGGAGTGATTGTATCATGGCGTCAACATCCTAAACTTGTGTACAGAGCATCTATTAAAGCTGTGGGTAGCTCCTCTTGCCTTGCCTACTCTCGCTGGGTCTCTAAACTTCTGGTGGCATTTTACAGCCAATGCCATCTCCCTCCATTTGGCATGAGTCATTTTTAGACTTTTCCTCTTCTCACCCCAAACATGATGCATCTCTTCTGCCTCATCTCCTACAGGATCTCCAGAATCTGATCCAAGAAATTGACCATGACATCACGAGGTGGCTTTTCTGTCAAAATGCATTCAAGAACCCTTTGTTGCTGCTGCAAAGTCTTCTGGGAATTGCTTGACCCATTAAGCTGCTGTAGGACTTTAAATACTTCAGCATCACCAGTTTTAATACACCCCTCAATCACCGCTGCTAACACTGAATCCCTGGAAGGACCTCTATTTAGTAGCCAGCTGAGAATTATTTAAATCTGCTGACCCCTGAAAATCTGCTCAGATCAACAGCAAACACAAGGGCTGGAATTCCCTCCTGCTCTGCTTCGTTTGGCATTACAACCATGCTGAACATCCCGGCTTAATTTCCTGTTTGTTAAAACTTTGAAGAATCTCACTGTTGGATTGAACAATGGAGGAAGCACTAAGGAGTCTTCAGTATCCTATTCCTGTGAGTACTGCTAATGGTAGGACATATTGATTTAAAAGGCAGCTTAAATAGCAAAATCAGAAATTCCCGTAGTGTTATTCAATTCTTGTATAGAGAGCAGTTTCCAAGCAGCATGCTGAAGATGGATAGATCACTTGCAGCAAGACTCCAGATAGTCTCTACCCTTGTTGAAAAATAATTAGCAATATCAAAGAAATGCAGATTAAAATCTAGCTTCCCATTACAGTTGCTAATTTAGTTGCAAATTGGAATATCATTGTGCTCTGTCTTTTATTCTTCAAAAAATCCAGAAAAGACTGAACATGAGAGTGAATTTCATATTGAGGTCTTTGAGTGGTAGGTGTGAATGAAATTACAGAGATCTTCAGGACCCATCAAAGGAAAAAGTTGTTAATTTTTAATTAATTCAAGTAATAGCTTTGAAATGTTATGAAATGACTTTAGATCTGAACTTCCTATCTAACAAAAAGGTCCCCTGCTCCTGTATTTTGAAACAATGTTCTGTCTGACAAAAATGAAGTTTTGATTTTATATGAATATATATATCATATCAGACGCATCTGTGAGATTTGTCTCTTGGGGGGGTGGTCATTTTTCAAGTTGGAAAATCATAGGTAGTGTGTGCCTACACTTCCGATATATGTTTGGAAAGATTCCCGCTGGGAATGCACACTCGTAAAGTTATCCCATATGATTGTAGTGACAGTGTAGCAGAGGTGAACTGCAAGTTAGGAATCTTTTACAATTTTTGAGTTGTAGGTGCAAAGAAAGGAAAGATTTAAGGTCAGAGAAACCTTCTTCCTTGGTTAACTGCACCCTTTTTACAATATTACCCAATACCTTACCACAAGACTCATTGAATATTACATTCAGATGTGGATCAAAATGTATTGGTCCCTTGAGCCATTGAGGTTTCCATTACAGGTTGACATTTTGTCCATGATGAACAGCAGTGCAGACATTCATTTTACGAGCACATTGCGTGTGCCAGAAAGCACCACTCTCATCCATCATTGTGTGCGTGATTGTCACAACAGGGTACGACTAGTAAGCCAGAGGCCTAGGCTAATGATCCGGAGACAGGAGTTCAAATCCCACCATGGCAGCTGCAGAATTTAAATTTGGTTAATTAAATAAATCTGGAATTAAAAAGCTAGTATCAGTAATACTGTAAAACTACTGCATTGTTCACTAATGTTCTTTAGGGAAGGAAATCTGCTGTCCTTACCAGTCAGACTCCTCCATCACCATTGACAGGCAGAGTGGTAAACAGTCAGGAGTGGCCCTGGGAGACTCATGGCATCAGGTCAAACATGGACTGATTACCACCGACCCTCAGCTTATAAATCAGTTCATGTTGAACACCACTTGGAAGAAGCACTGAAGGTAGCAAGGGCGATGTACTCTGGGTGGGTGTCTTCATCAAGAGTGGCTCAGTAGCACCAATACTGCCCGAGCTGGCTGAGTCCTGAAGGATATCGCCTGCTGCAGGTGGTGAGAGAAGCAACACAAGGGAAAAAACCGACCTGACCTCGTCCTCACCAATCTGCCTATGATCGTATTGGGAGGAGTGACCACCGCAGAATTCTTGTTGTGACGAAGTCTTGTCTTTACTGAGGACAACCTCCACCCTCCACTACCACCATACTAAATGGGATAGATTCAGAACAGATCTAGCAGCTCTGGCCATTCATGAGGTGCTGTGGGCCATCAGCAGCAGCAGAATTGTATTTCACAATCTGTAACCTCCTGGCCTGGCATATTCCACATTGTACCATTATCATCAAGGCAGGTTTACAGCATCAGGCCTACCTAAAAATGAGGTGCCAACCTGGTGAAGCTACAACACAGGACTACATGCATGCTAAGCAGTGGCAGCAGCATGTTGTAGACAGAGCTAAGGATCATATCAAAACGCCACCGGCCTGCCACATCCAGTCGTCAATGGTGGTGGACAGTTAAACAGCTAACAAGAGGAGGAGGCTCCATGAACATCCCTATCCTCAATGATGGCAAAGCTCAGCATGTGAGTCCAAAAGACAAGGCTGACGCGTTTGCAACTATCTTCTGACTGAAGAGCCGAGTGGAGGTCAGAGGCTGGGTATTCACCTCCTGACTCCCCAAAGCCTTTCCACCATCTGCAAGGCACGTCAGGTGTGTGATGGAATATTCTCCACTTGTCTCGATAAGCACAGTTCTAACAACGATTGAACTTCCACACCATCCAGGACAAAGTAGCCTGCATGATTGGCATGCCATCCACCACTTTAAACATTCACTCCCTCCACCGCTGGTGCATTGTGTCTGCAGCGTGTACCATCTACAAGATGCACTGCAGCAACTTGCCAAAGCTTCTTTGGCAGCACCTCCCAAACCCGTAACCTGTACCACCTAGGACAAGAGCAGCAGGCACAGGGGAACACCAGCACCTCCAAGTCACACACCATCCTAACTTGGAAATATATTGCCGTTCCTTCATCGCTGCCGGGTCAAAATCCTGGATTTCCCGACCTAACACCACACAGACTGCAACGGGTCCAGAAGGCAGCTCGCCACCACCTTCTCACAGGCAACTATACAATAAATGCTGGCCTCACCAGCGACTCCCACATCTTGTGAATGAATAAAAATCAATGACCCGGATTTTGTGGTGGGTAGGGTGGCATTCTCTGAGTACGTCATCATACTTCCTTTGAAATCCACAGCAGGTTCCGAACTTGTGGTCTGTCAATGTATGCGTTGGCAGGTCATCCGCATGTCCCTGAAAAAGCAATTTCTGCGTTATTTGCCCACCAATTGCGTATGGAAATATTACTATTAATGCAAATAGGCACAGGGCCAGTTTGCATCAGCATAAACGGATACCGCAGCCATGTTTTAAACTTTTTAATCTCAGAAATCATACAATATCCAATGCATTTTTCTTGTTTCTGCAAATATTAGAGTTTTAATGATGTATAAAATTATCAGCAAAATTAAATTTCCAAAATGAAATAGGTGGAATCAAGGTAATTAGAAATTAAATTCCAATCCTGTAAACTGTAATTAAATCTGATTATGGGATTCCATTAAATCTGATTCCCTTCTGAAGTGATGTCAAATCTAATTCTATTTTCTGATTGGAGGACCAGGCCCACGTGATTCCAGGTATGCTTCCGCACAAGCTGCGTCTCTAAGACCTATGGGCCTTCCATTCCGCAGCGCAGGCCGCAAGTTTTCGCAGAGGGCCGCCATCAGGTCAGTGCGTATTCTTATCGCAGCTCGGCGGCGTACTCTGGAGGTCCACTGCCGCTGCCGACTGCAATTTTTGGCCCAATGTGAATATAGTAAGTACACCTTCCTCTTTAACATGTCTTTATGTGTCACTTGCCTCTCCAATACTCCCTCAATCAATGAAAATGTTACATCTTCCACACTCATTGAGTGCTTAAGTGACAGCAAGTAACTAACTTGCAGAGATACAGGTGTTGCTGTGTCTCTGCTAATGGCGCTGTAGTAGCACTGGATATGTGTGCCGTTTTGAACAGAAGACGTAAGAAAGCTTGGACCAAGAAAAGACAATTTTTATACAAAATGCTGACTGTTTCCAAAGTCCATTAAATTACCTCCTTAACCATGGACTCCCGCCAACACTCCTCCATCCAAGATTCTCTAACAAGCCCTTTTCTTGACAGGTATTGATCCAGTGTCTTTTTAAAGATATAAACCAGCCCAGAATTAATACATTTTCTCAGTCTTTCCCCTACATCCACTATCCTGTGGGAAAGAAGTTCTTCCAATTCTATTCTGTTTATTATTTGAAAAGTAAGCCTACAGTGTTTAAATTAGGTAGTCTGTCTGAAGCCATCAGAGCGATATAGATAGGTCAGAGAGATTCTCACCCTGATCAGCAACTGTGCTATGAAAAGGTAAATATTCACGGACCAGTTTAAATTGCAATTTAGTGCAGCAGAGAAGGCTGTTATTTTTCTATCATCTGTGGAAGGAACGTTAAACCTGTAAATAGTGTATTGCTTCTTTTCACTTATTCATTTATTATTTTATGAAAACCTAAGTGATAGTCTAATGAAGATTTATTCTACTGCGTTCTGAAGTGGGGGAAGAAAGTGGAAGTGTACTACTTAAACTAATGAAGAAAAGGCAGTGTTTCCCCCCCCTCCAAAATTTCTGAGTAGGAGTGTACCTCTCAAACCCGTGAGAGTCGGGGATACCCCATACATTTATGTGTCACTATTGGTGCACCATCTCCTGTGAGAGTGGAAATTTCAAGGATATCCGTTGAAGTTTATACGAGTAGTATAGTCAGAGATGATAAAAGATTCATGGAACATGATGATTCCTGTACTGTTGGGACAATGGAAATATTATCTGTGAAAGAAAGCTGGGCGGGTCTGAATAATGTGGCTAATTACTTTAAAAACTGAAATTTTGTTTTCCCTTGATTACCTCTGGCAGTTGGGCAGAAATGCTACAAAGCTTTTGGAGAAGTTTTACCTGAAGCTACTCCCCTCCATGAGGATATCGGTCAAGTCTATTGGAGGGAGAGGCCTTCATGGGCTGAATGGCCTTTTTCTCATTCCATATTTTCTTATGTTTTCTGTAATAGCTTTGTGGCACAGTCCTGTAGATGGCCTTTGTTTTCTTCTACCCCCATATTATCCATGCTGAACCTAATGTCAGTTTCCACATGTACACTGACGACACTTAGCTCTACCTCATCAACCTATCGATCCCCCCACAGCCCTCCGAGATCACTGTGCTCCACCAATTCTGGCCTCTTGCCCAATTTTCTTTGCTCCTCCACTGCAGGCCATGCTTTCCGCTGCCAAGGCCCTAAACTCTGGAATTTCCTGCTTGAACCACTCTGTCTCTCTGCCTCTCCTCCTTTAAGACGCTCCTTAAAACCTACCTCAATGATTCTCACCTGTCCTAATTTTGTGTGGCTCGGTGTCAACTATTTTAGTTGTGTACTTTAAACAAATGCCCCCTACAGGGGGGGTCACACACAAAAATAATTTTTTTCCCAGTGACTTTTTTTTTTGTTTTTTTTTGAGGGCACCAACACACAAATTATACAAGTGCCCCCTGGCCAAAAGGGACGGGGCACTAAAACCAGCAACTTAAACAAATTAAACTTTAAACTTAAATGATCAAATTAAAATTTGGTTGCCGGGGGTGATGATGCACTCCAGTCCCTCTGGCGCCCACCTCTCGTGGAAGGCCACGAGCGTACTGGTGGACGCCGCGTGCTCTATCTCCAGGGACACCCTGGCTCGGATGTAACCACGGAAGAGAGGCAGGCAGTCGGGCTGAACGGCCCCCCTCGACCGCTGGCTCGGTGTCAAACTTTGTTTGATAATCGCAGCTGTGAAGTGTCTTGGGATGTTTTACTAAAGGCGCTATAAAGATTTAGAATAGTTATGGAAAAGGACAAGGAACAATCAAGCATAAAAATACTTAACTTGAGGAGGGCTAACTTTAGTGAGTTGAAAAGGGATCTGGCACAGGTGAATTGGAATCCTCTTTGAAGGCTTCCCATTGTTCAATTAGGCAAAACACTAATTGAACAATAAGAACAGTTAGGAGCAAGAGTAGGCTATATGGCCCTTCGAGCCTGCTTTGCCATTCAATAAGATCACAGGTGATCTTCGACATCAACTCCACTTTCCTGCCCGATCCCCATAATCCCTTGATTCTCCTAGAATCCAAAAATCTATCTATCTCAGACTTGAATATACTCAATGATTTAGCATCCACAACCCTTTGGGGTACAGAATTCTAAAGATTCATAAACCTGTGAGTGAAGAAATTCCTCTGATGGGAGTCCTTCAGAGAGGAGACAGAAAAGACACAGTGGGTGGGAGAGGAAGGGCATTCAAAGCTAGAACTCCCGGGATGAAAAAAGTATAAGGATTAAAATGAAACAAAAGAAGTAGGCCTATGACAAATGCAAGATTCTTTAATACAGTAAAGAGCCAAGCTGAACATAGAAAGTACAGAGGAGATCTAAATAGGGAATAAGAGGGGCAAAGGGAGAGTATGAGAATAGTTTAGCTGGTAATATAAAAGGGAGCCCAAAATTCTTTTTTAAACATATAAATAGTCAAAGGAAGAGTGGAGCTGATTAGGGACCAAAAAGGAGATCATCTCATGCAGACTGAGGGCATGGCTGAGGTTCTAAATTAGTACTTTCCACTAGAGATGATGATGCTGCTAATGTAGCAGTGATATTGAATAGGATAAACATAGGTAAAGAGGAGGTACTTAACAGGTTGGCGGTCCTCAAAGTAGAACCTCAAAGTAGAAAAATCACCTCGTCGGATGTGATGCATTCTAGGTTACTAAGGGAAGTAAGGGTGGAAATGGCAGAGGCTCTTGCTACAATCTTCCAATCCACCTTGTATATATTTTTTTATTCGTTCCTGGGATGTGAGCTTCATTGGCAAGGCCAGCATTTATGTCAATCCCTAACTGGTGGTGGATGGGGAGCCAATCAAACGGGCTGCTTTGTTCTGGATGGCGTCGAGCTGCTTCAGTGTTGTTGGAGCTGCTCTCATCCAGGCAAGTGGAGAGCATTCCATCACACTCCTGACTTATGTCTTGTAGATGGTGGACTGAACTTCAAGTCATAGTCAACATCTTCACTGAGGCATACGAAAGCATGGGCCTTACACTAAACATCCGTAAGACAAAGGTCCTCCACCAACCTGACCCCGCCACACATAAATGCTGGTCTTGCCAATGAAGCTCACATCCCAGGAACGAATAAAAAAATATATACAGGGTGGATTGGAAGATTGTAGCCCGAACCTCTGCCATTTCCACCCTTACTGCCCCCCAGTCATCAAGATCCACTGCGCGGCCCTCGACACTGTGGACCACTTTCCATACCTTGGGAGCCTATTATCAGTAAGGGCAGACATCGACGATGAGGTTCAACACCGCCTCCAGCGCCCCAGCGCAGCCTTCGGCTGCTTGAGGAAAAGAGTGTTCGAAGATCAGGCCCTCAAATCTGCCACCAAGCTCATGGTCTACAGGGCTGTAGAGATACCCGCCCTTCTGTATAGCTCAGAGATGTGGACCATATACAGTAGACACCTCAAATCACTGAAGAAATAGCACCAATGTTGTCTCCGCAAGATCCTGCAGATCCCCTGGGAGGACAGATGCACCAGCGTTAGCGTTCTCGATCAGGCCAGCATTGAACCACACTCGACCAGTTCTGTTGGGTGGGCCACATTGTTTGCATGCCTGACGCAAGACTCACAAAGCAAGCACTCTACTCGGAACTCCTACACGGCAAGCGAGCCCAAGGTGGGCAGAGGAAACATTTCAAGGACACCCTCCAAACCTCCTTGATAAAATGCAGCATCCCCACCGATACCTGGGAGTTCCTGGCCAAAGACCGCTCTAGGTGGAGGAGGTGCATCCGGGAGGCCTCTGAGCACCTCAAGTCTCGTCGCCGAGAGCATGCAGAAAACAGGCGCAGGCAATAGAAGGTGCGTGCGGCAAACCAGTCCCACCCACCCTTTCCTTCAACGACTGTCTGTCCCACCTGTGACAGAGACTGCGGTTCCTGTATTAGGTGACTGAACAGTCCAATAACTCACTTTTAGAGTGGAAGCAAGTCTTTCTCAATTTCGAGGGACTGCCTATGATGATGATGATGAGATGGTGGAAAGGCTTTGGGGAGACACTCACCGCAGAATACCCAGCCTCTGACTTGCTCTTATAGCCACGGTATTTATGTGGCTGGTCCAGTTAAGTTTCTGGTCAATGGTGACCCCCAGGATGTTGATGGTAATGCCGTTGAATGTCAAGGAGCGGTGGTTAGACACTCTCTTGGAGATAGTCATTGTCCGGCACTTGTGTGGTATGAATGTTACTTGCCACCATTCAGGTCTTGTTGCATGCGGGCATAGACTGCTTCATTAACTGAGGAGTTACGAATGGAACTGAACACTGCAATCATCAGCGAACATCACCTCTTTTGACTGTATGATGGAGGAAAGGTCATTGATGAAGCAGTTGAAGATGGTAGGGCACTGCCTTGAGGATCGCCTACAGTCCTGGGGCTGAGATGATTGACCTCCAACCACAACCATCTTCCTTTGTGCCAAGTATGACTTCAGCCAGTGGAGATTTATCCCCCTGATTCCCATTGACTTCAGTTTTACTCGGGCTCCTTGATGCCACACTGTATCAAATGCTGCCATGATGTCAAAGGCAGTCACTGTCACCGCACCTGTGGAATTGAGCTCTTTTGTCCATTTGGACCAAGGCTGTAATAGAGGTCTGGAGCCGAGTGGTCCTGGCAGAACCTAAACTGAGAATCAGTGAGCAGGTTATTGGTGAATAAGTGCTTTCAACAACACCTTCCATCACGTTGCTGCTGATTGAGAATAGACTGATGGGGTGATAATTGGCTGGATTGGGTTTGTCCTGCATTTTGTGGACAGCCCGTACCTGGGCAGTTTTCCATATTGTTGGGTAGATGCCAGTGTTGTAGCTGCACTGGAACAGCTTGGCTAGAGGCATGGCTAGTTCTGGAACACAAGTCTTCAGCATGACATCTGGGATACTGTGAGGGTCCATAGCCTTTGCTGTATCCAGTGCTCAGCCGTTTCTTGATTTCACGTGGAGTGAATTGAATTCGCTGAAGACTGGCTTCTGTGATGGTGGGGCCATCAGGAGGAGGTCGAGATGGATCATCCACACAGCCCTTCTGGCAGAAGATGGTTGCAAACTCTTCAGCCTTGACTTTTGTACTCGTGTGCTGGGTCCCCACCACCATTGAGGGTCGGAACGTTCGTGGAGCCTCCTTCCCCTGTTAGTTGTTTAATGGCCCACCACCAGTCACGACTGGAGCTTTGATCTGGTCCGTTAATTGTGGGATCATTTAGCTCTGTCCATAGCATGCTGCTTCCGTTGTTCAGCATGCATATAGTCCTGTGTTGCAGCTTCCCCAGTTTGGCACCTCATTTTTAGGTACGCCTGGTGCTGCTCCTGGCATGCCCTTCTACGCTCCTCATTGAACCAGGGTTGGTCGCCTGGTTTGATGTTAGAGTGAGGGATGTGCTACGCCATGAGGTTACAGATTGTGGTGGAATATAATTCCGCTGCTGCTGATGGCCCACAGTGCTTCATGGATGCCCAGTTTTGAGCTGCTAGATCTGATCTGTTCTGAATCTATCTATCCAAATGAAATCTATCCCATTTAGCATGGTGGTAGTGCCACACAACACGATGGAGGATGTCCTCAGTATGAAGATGAGACTTTGTCTCTAAGGACTGGGTGCTGGTTACTGCTACCAATACTGTCATGGACAGATGCATCTGCAACAGGTAGATTGGTGAGGACGAAGTCAAGTAGGTGGTTCTCTCTCCACCTGCCACAGGCCCAGTTTGCCAGCTATGTCCGGTGCTGAGATCAATGCCGGGTGGTTGTTTTTAGTAGCGGTTTGTTACAACTGAGTGGCTTGCCCAGCCATTTCAGATGGCACTTAAAAGTCTTTGCTGTGGGTCTCGAGTCACATATAGGCCTGACCAGGTAAGGACGGCAGATTTCCTTCTCTAAAGGATATTCATCAACCTGATTGGTTTTACAACAATCCAATAGTGTCATGGTCACCATTGCTGATGTTAGCCTTTTTAATTCCAGATTTATTTAATTAAGTGAATTCAACTTCCCGAACTGCCGTGGTGGGATTTGAACTCATGTCTCCGAATTATTAGTCGAGGCATATGGATTACTAGACCAGTAACATAACCATTATACTACTATTCATGAACAGGAAACAAAGGGTATTGCTTGGATTGGAGAAGGCTTGGAAGTATGGCACCCCAGGGACCACTGCTGGTTCTGCTTTTGTTCTCTTTTACCTCTCTGTCTGTCTGTCTGTTTATCTCCATCCTCTATCTATCCACTATCCACTAACTATCATCTATCTCTCTTCTATCTTTCTCTCACTATCTCTGTCCCCCTCTCTCTATCGCTCTCTATCTCTCTCTAATATTGACATTTTCCAATGACACTAGGGGTTGTGGCAAACAGCGAGGTCTATAACTGACAAGAGTAAAGAGTTTATGATAATATGGGGTGGGAGGAAGTATAGTCAAGGTTGCTATGGGAGTCGGTGGGCTTATTATGGTAGATATTGGTTGACAGCCTATCCCCAGAAATGGAGATAGAGAAATCAAGGAAGGGAAGAGTCAGAGATGGACCATGTACAAATACTTGCATTTAAATAGCACCTTTTTAAAATAGTAAGACATCCCAAGTTGCCTCATACACATGTGAGCAAAATATTGGATGCCATGCCAAAGAAGGAGATATTAGGAGGAGTAACAAAAAGCTTGGTCAAAGTGGTAGGATTTAAGCAGGTTTTTAAAGTAGGAGAGGAAGATGGAGAGGCAGAGCGATTTAGGCAGGGAATCCCTAAATAGGATAGGATACGGATAGCGGAGTTTTTTTGTGGAGTGTGGAGGATGGGAGGCCGGTTGGGAAAACATTGGAACAGTCACGTCTGGAGGTGACAAAGGTATGGATGAGGGTTTCAGCAGCAGGTGGGCTGAGGCACGGAAGGATGTGGGTGATGTTACGGAAGTGGAAGAAGGTGGTCTTTGCGATGGAGGAGGATATGTGCTAGGAATCTGATCTTGAGATTGAATAGGATGCTGAGGTTGCGGACAGTCTGGTTCAGTCTGAGACCATGGCCGAGGAGTGAGATGGAATCATGGATGGTGTACACTTCCGACCCGTGAAAGAAATACAAAAGTAACTGCTGGCGGCAAGACTGCTAAGACTTGTAGTCTCAGGCCTTGAGGTGAAGGGTAGCATAAAGGCCCACGGATTCCAGGGACGCAGGCGGTGCAGAAGCGCTCCTAGGATCACATGGGCCTGTTCCTCCAATTAATAAGCAAAATTTAATTTCAATTATTTACGAAAGAAATCCGCTGATATGCAATGGAATCCCCAAATCTAAAAATTATACAATTTACAGAATTGGAATTTTATTCATAATTATTTTCATTCCACGAACCTCACCAAAAGTTAAATTTTTAAATAATTTTATACATCATTAAAACTGTCATCCGGGCCAATATTTGCATCAACTAATTGCATAATTAGGATATGAATATGTTTAATTAATAGCTTAGATATTTTCTTATGCTGATGCAGGCCTGCGCCTGCTTGCATCAACCGTAAGACTTCCGTGCGCAATCGCTGGCCAGTCGGTATGCAAACAGGCCAACTCTGTGCCAGTGATTGCTTTTTCATGGCCGCCACGGTTGGCATGCCAACACATATGTTGACATGCTGCAAGTTCTGGATTTCGTGCATGTGACATGGGGTCAAAATTCAGTTGCTACCGCCTGAGTGAGTACGCGGCAATGAGGCGTGATTGGCTGGCCGGCGGTGTTAGGCGTGAGTGCCGTCTGATGGGGAAATTCGGTTATCCTTTTTCAAGGGTGTAAAGATTTGCCGCCCCGCTGACTACTAGCATGGAAATCTTGATATAAGTACGGTATCGCCAAATTCACTTTTCCCGCCTCACTTACCGGCTGGTGGCGATGACGCCTGAAAAAGTTGTCGTGCACAAGGCGGGGAAACTAATCCGGTGCTTTACTTCCAGGGAGTTGCAGCCAGTTCGCGGTCGGTGCTGCGTTGGCTGCTTGCACAGTTCGAAGGTGCTGATGCCCTGCGGCTACTGACTCCTAAGCTTCAGTACTAGCATCTCGGAGACATTGTTGCCTTCACCATCGGATACACTTGGATCTAGCATATCGCTTTTACTTCTGCAAAGTAATGGGGGCAGTGATTAGACACCACATTGTCCAGCGGCGATGACTTCAAAAGTGCCGGCTGCAGAGATGGCTTAATGCAAATGTGGATGCTTGCCAGAGGAAAGACCCCAGCTGGAGGGGCAGAAGGCCGTACCATTGCAGGGTTTACCGTGCGCGTTATTGTTACCTTGAGATGTCCGAAGACCAGTGCCTAAAAAGTCTGGGGTTTTGCAAGGAGCTGGTGATAGAGCTCTGCCACCTGCTGCAGACATACCTGGCAGCTGATATCAGCACCAGGACCTCGCTGTCAGTGACAGCAGCCCTCCACTTCTATGTTATCGGCTCCTTCCAGTCTCCTTTAGGCGATATATGCAACATCTTGCCGTTTGAGTACCATGCTGCATTCACCAGGTTACTGACGATCTCTATAGCAAATGAATGGATGACATCAAGTTCAACATGTGCAGGGAAGACCTGCATGAGCGCTCCCGTGACTTCGCCAGGATAGCGGGCTTCCCATGGTTCAGGGGGCCATCGATAGTGCGCATGAGGCATTGCAGGCCCTGCCTCACCTAGCCAGCCTTTTCAGCTGGCCATCTGCTGAAGACATCGTGCCCCACCCTCCAAGCATACAAATGGCAACACAAGATTGTGACAAACGAGACCGCAACCACCAACTCACTGAGGCCTACGGAGGGAAATCTCAGAACAAGTTTCTGCGAGTGACACGGTGATCAGGACAGCCACTCAATGCCTACAAAAGTGGAATGAGATGGTGCGGCTGGTAAGGGTATCTTAAATTTGAACCATCAACATGCTAAGCTCTGAGCTCAATGTGCATTCTCTTCTCAATGTAATGTCTCAGCCATGATCTTGTTGAGTGGCGGAGCAGGCTCGAGGGGCTAGATGGCCTACTCCTGTTCCTAATTCTTATGTTCTTATGTTCATATGCTAATTAGTGCTGTAAAGAAGCACTAAAGGATGCCATCATCCACAGCAAACAATAATTGAAACCAGTCTCCTTGAAACATTATCACCCACATCCACATGCAACTATTCACATTACTTCATCATGGAACAAGGACAGCATCTCTGGCCAGCATTACACAATTCCTTATTGGCTCATCCAACTGCAACTATTTACATTAGTTCACATTCGAGCAAGGTCATCATTTCTGGTCACTAGCACACACATATTTACCAGCTCTTTCTCAGTGCTTTCCCATTCTTCCTTTCTCCCCCCCCCCCCCCCCCCAGACCCACTGCTCCTCCTCAATGGGGGTCTCAGTGCCTGCAGCAAGGCTGGTAGAAGGGCGCTGTGATGGCCCCACTGCCACAGCTGATGGCCTAGCAGGATGTTCCACACCAGCTCGGGCCCTGGAAGGCCCGGCTACCACCTGATTCATCTCAGCATGGGTGGAAGCACTCTGTGGTGGATGGGTTGCAGAGAGCGTCAGGGGCAAGGGCAGAATGATGTCGTCCTGAGAATGGACATGTTCCAACAGGCTCGACACACTGCTACTCCCCTGGGACAGAGCCTCAGCAGCTGGAGCTATTTGGCTGAGCACAGATTGCTGCCGTGCTTCACCAATGTTCGTTCCATGTGCAACTGACGGGGCCCCAGACACGGTGGCAATGGTCAGTGCCTGTGTGGATTCAAGCTGGCTCTGTATCAGGGCAGACTGCAACTGCAGCATACCACAGAGCTGACTGACGCCACTACGCAATGACGACATGACAGTCTGCAGGCCGACCAGAGCATCTGCCTGGTGCTCAATGGCTACTGCCACATCAGCCATAGCCCATGCCACCATGTCTGGGACTCCATGGTAAATCATAGAAATTTACAGCACGGAAGGAGGCCATTTTGGCCCATCGTGCCCGCACTGGCTGACCAAGAGCTATCAGCCTAATCCCACTTTCCTGCTCTTGGTTCATAGCCCTGTAGGTTACGGCACTTTAAGAGCACATCCAAATATTTTTTAAATGTGGTGAAGGTTTCTGCCTCTACCATCTTTTCAGGCAGTGACTTCCAGACCCCCAGCACCCTGTGGGTGAAGAAATTCCCCCTCATATCTCCTCTAAACATTTCCCCCAATGACTTTAAATCTATGCCCCCGGTCCTTGACCCCTCTGCCAAAGGAAACGGGTCCTTCCTATCCACACTATCCAGGCCCCTCATAATTTTATACACCACAATCAGGTCTCCCCTCAGTCTCCTCTGAACCAAAGAAAACGGACCCAGCTTCCCAATCTTTCCTCATAGCCAAAATTATCCAGTCCAGGCACCATTCTTGTAAATTTCCTTTGCACCCTTTCCAGTGCAATCACATATTTCCTGTAATGTGTTGATAAGAACTGCACACAGTACTCCAGCTGTGGCCTAACCAGTGTTTTATACAGTTCAAGCATAACCTCCTTGCTCTTGTATTCCATGCTTCGACTAATAAAGGCAAGTATTCCTTATGCTTTCTTATAACCACCTTATCTACCTGGCCTGCTATCTTCAGGGATCTGTGGACCTGTACTCCAAGGTCCCTTTGTTCCTCTACACTTTTCAGGGTCACTTGAAGCATCCAGCATTCGTTGGTATTTACCAAGGATGGGCTTAATGGAATCATTGAGGCGGCCTCCACCACACTCAAAGCAAGTGCATCGACAATCTCAGGCATCTTTGACGAAACACCCAGCAGATCGCTGTGCATCTGCAATGACTGTCTTGCGAAATCCTCTAAGTTGGCCTTATCATCAGAGTGCTACTGAGTATCACTCAAGCACACACTCACCCTCTGGGGAGCTGGCACCCTGATCTCCCCTCCGCTATGGCATTGCTGCAGGCCACTGGTTCCTGGAGCATCACCCACTTCCATCTCCCTGATCACGCCTTTTGAGGACGCTGGATCCTCTGTCGTGTCCAGAGAGGTGTTCTCTGCCTCCTCGTCCTCTCCACCACCACCCGCAGTGGAAGGTTGATATGCAGGCCCATGGCTGTCTGAGTCATCATCTGAAAGCACAAAGTCAGAGAAGAATGGTTACCTGCAGGGGAGGGGGCCAGGAGTGGCAAACACATTTGAGAATAGCAGTCTCATGGAAAGAGCTGAAGGATTGAGGTGTCAGATCTAAGTGTCCTGCCGGATGCTGCAAAGGAACTCAACATACCGTCACTGTCCACAGGGGGGGGTCGGCCTCACCGCCATGGCACCAAGTTGAACGCCCATCAGGGCCGAGACGTGTTCCTCAAACGGAGTCAGGTCCTGGAGTTCAGAGGCCCCTCCTGCAGTCCGCATCTTCTCCCTGCGGTTGTGGACGAGCTTGTCCTTTGAGATTAAAGAGAATGTCTGAGTTAGAGTCTTTCTAGCAGTGTGTCCCAAGTGCCTTACATACTTTAGTAGATGTAACTGTATGAGAGACTTCATAGTTCGATGTAACTTCCATTCGCTGTGTCGACTTGCTGTGGCAATGCTTGAATTAGGGGACTAGGACCTAACAGTAACAGGAGGCTACCGTCTTCGAGATGCATATGAAGACTGAGAAGTTAACAACATCAGGGATGGATCTGCAGAACTGAGTAGCAAGGTTAACAGCATATGCTGTCCCTTGCAGTGGGTGAGGCTTTATATGGGAACCTTGCTTCTGGCCTCACCCATGTAGAGCATGGATTCCAATACATAAGAACATAAGAATTAGGAACAGGAGTAGGCCATCTAGCCCCTCGAGCCTGCTCCGCCACTCAACAAGATCATGGCTGAGACATTACATTGAGAAGAGAATGCACATTGAGCTCAGAGCTTAGCATGTTGATGGTTCAAATTTAAGATACCCTTACCAGCCGCACCATCTCATTCCATTTTGTAGGCATTGAGTGGCTGTCCTGGCCACCGTGTCACTCGCAGAAACTTGTTCTGAGATTTCCCTCTGTGAGTTGGTGGTTGTGGTCTTGTCCCAGCCTCTGTCATGAACAACTCCTGCCGCCTCTCCAGGGCAACAAGGAATGCATCCACAGTGGAGTCCGAGAACCGGTGGGCATGCTGATGAGCTGCTGCTGCTAGGTCTGCCATCCTCACCATCTGAGTGAGTGCGTAGGAAGCAAATATAACCACGAGGTGTTGAGGCGCCCAATCAATGCCTCAATGTCTGTGGCGCAGTTCCAAATGCTGCCTGATGCATGGATGTTGAGGCCCCGCTTAATGGCCCACTCAACGCCGCTTACCGCCTCCAGGTAAATGTTCAACACCCTGATTTAATGCTGCAATCCACTTTCCAGGTGGCAAAACTGAATTTTGCATTTCGGGGCTGTGTCTTAACACCTGGCGTTAAAAAAAATCATCTCAGCCGGTGACACCGCCTCAAAATCGGTGGTATTGCATTTCGACCCCTATGACTTTGGGTTTTCCATTGTTTAGCTGGAGGAATTTGTGCCTCATTCAAGATTGGATGTCGGTCAAGCAGTCTGACAAACAGTTATCGTGTGTTGGAGAGATTGAGCTGGGTGTTATCAGTGTACATGTAGAAACTGACCCCAATTGTGCAGATCATCTTGCTAAAGGGCAGCATGTAAATGAGGAAGAGGAGGGTGCCAAGGTAAGATCATTCAGGGACTCCAGAGGTAAAAGTGTGGTGCAGGAAGAGAAGCCATTGCTGGTCTGGTTGCAGTTGGGTAGGTAAGAGTGAAACCAAGCACCAAGTTCGACAATGGAGGATAGATATTGGAGGAAGACGATGTGGTCGACTGTGTCAATGACTGCAAAGAGGTTGAGGAAGATGAAGAGTGAGAATGCACTGTCACAGAGGATGTTATTTGTGACTTTGGGAGAAGGACAGTATCTGAGGAGAGCATTTCCAATGTCAGCTAGCATTGTGGCCAGAAGGGAAAGTTGGCACAGTCATCAGTTTAGTAATGGGGGTCAAGGAATGGGGGTCAAGGGTGCAGGAAGTGGGTCACGTGGACAAAAAGTGCGAAGCACTATTCACAAGTAAGGAGATGAAGATGAAATATTGAAGTAGGCAGTCCGGTCACCCTGTGTCTCCAAAGTATGGGCAAGGGGGTTGGTATCTTACTGGGCCTGCCTTGAAATATCAATTGATGCAAGAAAACAAGATAATAGATTCAACATTAAAGAGTCCACCGTGAGGAACATGCAGCACTTATTCAAGACAGAGCAGCAGAACACCTTGGCCATTACTGCAGTGTTGTGGGAGGGATTTGCTGAAATGCAGAGTCCCCCAGCCTCAGTGCCCAGCATTAGTAGTATGGCTGAGAATCTGATGACATTGCTTCTTCTCAAAGTGGCTGCCCATCCTGCTAGTGCAGCTAGTTTCTCCAAGGAGTGAACATTTCTGAGAGCGGTAGGTGCTGGCAGATTCTGCACAATCGCATGTGCCTCTAGCTGTTGCAGGACCATGTGAGGTTTCTCCATTCCATGAGGCTAGCAGCACCCCACCTCTACCTGCCATTATGATTGCTCGTCCCATTGTCACAATGTTAGAAAATTAGATCTAACATACCTTATATAGTCACCAAAGGAAAACATGATTGCAGGAAATAAATAAGGGAGGTTTTGTGTAGGCACAGTTCAACTTTACTTTCCCTTCCTTTGGGGTTTCAAGCAGGAGAAGTTATAAATGGGAAGAAAGATGGACAACTTGCCAGGTGACCATGAAGACAGGGAATATGTTTTCTGATGAGCAGTCATTGTATGGCAGGAGGGAATGGCATATCATATGGTATGTGTGAGTTCATGTGGATTACAGTGTTTCTTGCCACTCAGCCTGCATGGACATCAGGGATCTCCAAGTCTCCTTTGTTTGACCTATTCTGCCACTGAATGCTTAGCTCTCTTTGTAGAGCATAATTATGCAGCATGCAACAGATGGTGACTATTTTGGCCACTGTAGCAGGAGTGTAGAGTATCAGCTCACCAAATCAATTTAGATAAAGCATTGTAATAGGGGTGATAAAAAGAAAAACAGCTAATGTTGGAAATCCGAAATAAAAACAGCAAATGCACAGCAGGTCATTCAGCGTCTGAAGATTGGATGGGATTCTTCACCAAAACTCACTGAACCAATCAAAATGCCAACTAATTTGAATTTTAAGCTTCATCTATGGGAATTGTTGTTGTTGCAGACTTACAGGGTAGACATTAATGACATCGACAATTGATCATCAGATTTGGAGATAGTCAGATGTCATTTTGGGGGAACACTGCCTTTACACAGCAACTGCAATCGTGAATGCCATCAGCCGTACTGCTGTAGACACATTTATGACTCCAAGAACACTTGACATAATTGAATTAGTTGCCGGTAAGATGGTTTTCCATTGTGCTCTTGTGCATCATTGTAAACAGCAATGGACAGTGAGAATTGAGACCCAGCATAGATGAATGATTGCGGAAAAATAAAAATTAAAGTGCAGGAGTAAATAATGTGAGGCCTTCCTTGCACCAAAACTGTCACTCCTATTATTAATGATAGCAATAAAAATTTTAATTTGCCACTGGCTCTAGGCATGTCTCCCCGCAGAGCTATTGGATGTCCTCTCAACACCACCCTTGTGGAATGATTTGAAGATGAACTTTCATATTGCTATTGCCCTATTTCATAGATCAGTAACATTACAGTCTATACAATGAAGAGATTTTTTATTAACAACTTAACCCCTTGTGCTCCACAAGGTCGAATTAGAGTTTGGAGATGCTGCTGTGTCAAAGTACATTTACCCTGAAGCCTGCCCCGAAGTTGGGGGAGGGTGTGGCTTAGTCATGCATTAAATCTCCCTGACTTGCTACCCATTTACCTTAAGTCACCACCTCTTTAAAAAGGTGGCCATGTTGGGCCTGATTGATGAATAGGGATGGTGAATTTGAGGTGTAGGCCAAGACAATGCACTTTTCAATGTTTAGCTTGAGGAAATTGTGGCTCATCCAAGGCTTCATTAAGCAGGCTAATGAAATCAATGCAGTGGAGGATTTGACAAAGTGATGGAGACATAGATCTGGGTATAGTCAACGTACATGTGAAAGCTGACCCCATGTCTGCGGATGATGTTGCGAGGGGAAGCATGTAGATGAGAATGAAGAGGGGCCAAGACTAGATCCTTGGAGAACTTGGAGATGGCAGTGTGGGGTGGGAAGGGAAGTTATTGCTGGAAATGCTCGAGCTACGATTAGATAGGCAACAGTGGAGCCAAGAGATGGCAGTCCCACCGAGCTACACAAAGGAGGAAAGACGTTGTATGAGGATGATGTGGTTGACCATACCAAAGGCTGAAGAGGTCAAGGAAGGCCAATGTATCATGGGCACTGTCCAAGAGAATGCACTTCATGACTTTCTCTAGGGCGATTTTGGTGCTGTGACAGGCAGAATCCTGATTTGGAGAGATTCAAAAAGAAAGTTCAGTGCTTGCCATGAATGCTCCAAGTTCAAGGTAAACTGAAAACCACCAGCCTTCTTCTGGAAGTGTTGCTTAGCTTACATTCTTACCTGCATTCAAGCCAAGGTAATTGTCCTATTTAATACAGCTTCATGCTGCATGAACATGCCTTCACACCTATTATGAGCTTTATATTGGATATCTCTGTATATCATGACAATTTCAATAATGACTATTCTTCTTTCTCTTTCTCTAGTTGTGCCAGAACTGGGCTTGACCGCACCCTCCAGCTCACACCAACACATCCTATTCCACTAAGCACCAGCTAAAATATATCCAGCCAACAGTTAGATAGTTATAATAATAACTTTTATTTATATAGCGCCTTTAACGTAGTAAACTGTCCCAAGGCGCTATACAACAGTCTTACAATACGTTAAATGTTGACAAGGGAGGGAAACAGAAAAAGCGGGAGAAGGAAGTGTAAAAGTGGTAAAAGGCTTGAGTCTGAAGCGACACAGGCGAAAGAACTAAAAAAAGGAAATTCAAACTACATTGTAACTAATACAATGAGTATACAACAGTAAAATCAGTATAATAAAGATTAATTATAATTAAACAAAATTAAATAATATGTACAATAATTATGAATTAAGTTTAAAATTAGAAAATCAGCAATTGAAGCAAATTAACTAAAAAAAAAAATTAATTCCCTGTCCATTGATTCAATTAATATGGAAGAACCAATCACCATCCTCTATCCTTGTGCTATCATAATGTCATTACTTTTTATTTCTCATGTTGTTCCCTTGAGAGGTCCGTTGAGGCTCCAGGCTCACACTGCCTCATAAAGGCCAACATACCATTTGTTTTCTTAATTGCTTGCTGTACCTGCATGTTAACTTTCAGTGATTTGTGTACAAGGACACCCAGGTCCCTCTGAACACCAACATTCCCCAATCTCTCACCATTTATAAAATACTCTGTTTTTTTATTTTTCCTACCAAACTTTATATTTCTCCACATTATATTCTATTTGCCATGTTCTTGCCCACTCATTTAGCCTGTCTTTATGCCCTTGAAGCCTATTTGCATCCTCCTCACAACTTACATTCCCACCTAGCTTTTTTATCATCTATTACTAGTCCTGTAACATAACTACTACACTACTACATCTCAGTGAATGACAGGCTTTTCAGAAATAGGAGGGATCAGACTCGTTTGGGGGGGGGGGGGGGAGGGGGAATGTGAGGCAGACGAAGGTGGTTTTGGAGTGCATGTGTGTAATTGCACAGCTCGTGGTAATTAAAGTTGCTGAGCTGCAGTCACAAGTAGCCACATGGGATTATGAAATAGTGGCAATAACGAAGACCTGACTCAAGCAAGGCAAAGAATGGCCTCTTAATACATAACTTGTGTATCTGAAAAGAATGCACTCCCATGTTCCGCCACCAGGGAGTGCATCCCCTGAAGTCCCAAGGGATCCCAGCATCCCTTGGGAGCACTGTATATAAGCATATAAGCCGGCCCCTGAGGCCTTTTCCTCACTTTGGAGTGTCTTAATAAAGACTGAGGTCACTGTTACTTTAACCTCCCTGTGTGCAGTCTCATCTGTGTTAGGAACACAATGACTGGCGACGAATATACGAATCCAACGCAAAGATGCAGCAAACTGTGGGCATCCTGGAGAAGTTCTCTGAGGGTGAGGACTGGGAAGCCTATGTCAAACGGCGAGACCAGTACGTTGTAGCCAACGAGCTGGACGGAGAAGTAAACGCTGCAAAAAGGAGAGCGGTCCTCCTCACGGTCTGCGGGGCACCGACCTACAGCCTCATGAAGAATCTTCTGGCTCCGGTGAAACCCACAGATAAGTCAAATGAGGAGCTGTGTACGCTGGTTCAGGAGCATCTTAACCCGAGGGAGAGCGTACTGATGGCGAGGTATCGGTTCTACACGTGCCAGCGATCTGAAGGTCAGGAAGTGGCGAGCTATATCGCCGAGCTAAGGCGACTTGCAGGACAATGTGAGTTTGATGGCTACCTGGAGCAAATGCTCAGACTTTTTTGTACTGGGCATTGGCCACGAGACCATCCTATGAAAACTTTTGAATGTAGAGACACCGACCCTCAGTAAGGCCATTGCGATAGCACAGGCGTTTATGTCCATCAGTGATAACACCAAACAAATCTCTCAGCACACAAGTGTTAGCAATGTTCATAAATTAACTGGAACTGTGTTTGTGAGCAGAAATGTACAGGGCAGAAACCACGAGTCTGCAACTGCCAGCAGGCCTCAGGTAACCCAGATGACTCTGAGTCCACAACAAAGGATGAATGCAAGGCAATTCACACCTTGTTGGCGTTGTGGAGGCTTCCATTCAGCCTATTCATGCCGCTTCAAAGGGTATGCTTGCAAGAGCTGTGGAACAATGGGGCACCTCCAACGAGCTTGCAGACGAGCTGCAAGCTCTGCAAAACCTGCTAACCACCACATGGCAGAGGAAGATCGGTCCATGGTGGACCAAAGCAATTTCGAGCCTCAGAGAGAGGAGGCAGATGCTGAAGTACAAGGGGTGCACACATTTTTGACAAAATGTCCACCTATAATGCTAAATGTAAAATTGAATCGCTTACCCGTAGCCATGGAACTGGACACTGGCGCTAGCCAATCTACCATGAGTAAAAAGATGTTTGAGAGACTGTGGTGCAACAAGGCACTCAGACCAGCCTTGAGCCCCATCCACATGAAATTGAGAACGTACACCATAGAGCTTATCATGGTCCTGGGCAGCGCCATGGTCAAGGTCACCTACGAGGGCACGGTGCACGAACTGCCACTCTGGATTGTCCCGGGCGATGGCCCCAAACTGCTTGGAAGGAGCTGGCTGGCGAAAATCCGCTGGAACTGGGATGACATCCAAGCGCTATCACATGTCGATGAGGCCTCATGTACCCAGGTTCTCAACAAACTTCCTTCCCTTTTTGAGCCAGGCATTGGAAACTTCTCCGGAGTGAAGGTGCGGATCCACTTGGTCCCAGAGGCACGATCCATTCACCACAAGGCGTGAGCGGTACCTTACATGATGAGGGAGAGAGTGGAAATCGAGCTGGACAGGCTGCAACGCGAGGGCATCATCTCCCCAGTGGAATTCAGTGAGTGGGCCAGCTCGATTATTCTAGTACTCAAAAGTGATGGCACGGTCAGGATTTGCGGCGATTATAAAGTAACTATTAATCGTTTCTCACTATAGAACCAATACCCGCTACCTATTTGCGACGCTGGCAGGAGGTAAGATATTCACCAAGCTCGACCTGACTTTGATCTACATGACGCAGGAGCTGGAGGAGTCTTCGAAGGGCCTCACCTGCATCAACACGCACAAGGGACTGTTCATCTACAACAGATGCCCGTTTGGAATTCGGTCGGCTGCAGCGATCTTCTAGAGAAACATGGAGAGCCTACTCAAGTCGGTACCACGCATGGTGGTTTTTCAGGACGACATATTGGCCATGGGTCGGGACACCGTCGAGCACCTAAAAAACCTGGAGGAGGTCCTCCAGTGACTGGATCGCGTAGGGCTGTGGCTGAAGCAGTCGAAATGCATCTTCATGGCAACAGCAGTGGAGTTTTTGGGGAGAAAGATTGCGACGGATGACATTTGGCCCACAGACGCCAAGACAGAGGCTATCAGGAATGCGCCCAGGCCACAGAATGTCACGGAGCTGCAGTCATTCCTGGGACTCCTCAACTATTTTGGTAACTTCCTACCAGGGTTAAGCTCCCTCTTAGAGCCCCTACATGTGTTATTGCGTAAAGGTGAGAACTGGGTATGGGGAAAAAACCCAAGTAATTGCTTTTGAGAAAGCCAGAAAAATTTTATGCTCCAACAAGCTGCTTGTATTGTATAATCCGTGTAAAAAACTTGTGCTAGCATGTGATGCATCGTCGTACGGAGTCGGGTGTGTATTACAACAAGCTAACATTGCGGGGAAGTTGCAACCTGTCACCTCTTCCTCCAGGAGCTTGTCTAAGGCCGAGATGGCTGACAGCATGATTGAGAAAGAGGCATTAGCATGTGTGTTCGGGCAAAAGAAAATGCATCAGCACCTGTTTGGCCTCAAATTTGAGCTGGAAACCGATCACAAGCCCCTCATATCCCTGTTCACTGAAAACAAGGGGAATAATGCTGATGCCTCAGCCCGCATACAAAGGTGGGCACTCGCGCTATCAGCGTATAACTATACCATCCGCCACAGGCCAGGCACCGAGAACTGTGCGGATGCTCTCAGTCGGCTACCATTGCCCACCATGGGGGTGGAAATGGCGCAATCTGCAAACTTGTTGATGGTGGCGCAGCCCGCAGACTTGTTGATGGTCAGGGAAGCATTTGAAAATGATAAATCACTTGTCACGGCCCGCCAGATTAGGACTTGGACCAGCCAAGATCCTCTGCTGTTTTTAGTAAAAAAACTGTGTCCTGCATGGGAGCTGGGCCAGCATCCCCGTTGAAATGCAAGAGCTAATCAAGCCGTTCCAGCAGCGAAAGGACAAGCTGTCCATTCAGACAGACTGCCTGTTGTGGGGTAACCATGTAGTGCTACCCACAAAGGGCAGGGAGACGTTCATCTCGTATCTCCACAGCACACACCCGGGTATAGTAATGGTGAAAGCGATAGCCAGATCCCACGTGTGGTGGCCCGGTATCGACTCTGACTTAGAGTCCTGTGTACGGCAATGCAGCGTGTGTGCTCAGTAGAGCAACGCGCCCAGAGAGGCACCACTAAGTTTGTAGTCCTGGCCCTCCAGACCATGGTCGAGGATCCATGTTGACTATGTGGGCCCGTTTCTCGGTAAAATGTTCCTGGTGGTGGTGGATGCTTTTTCAAAATTGATTGAACGTGAAATAATGTCGTAAAGCACCACCACCGCCACCATTGAAAGCCTGAGGGCCATGTTTGCCACCCACGGCCTGTCTGACATACTGGTCAGTGACAAAGGGCCATGTTTCACCAGTGCCGAATTTAAAGAATTCATGACCCGCAATGGGATCAAACATGTCGCCTCGGCCCCATTTAAACCAGCCTCCAATGGGCAGGCAGAGCGGGCAGTACAAACAATCTAACAGAGCCTTAAACGAGTCACAGAAGGCTTACTCCAAACCCGCCTGTCCCGAGTACTGCTCAGCTACTGCATGAGACCCCACTCGGTCACAGGGGTACCCCCGGCTGAGCTACTCATGAAAATGACACTTAAAACCAGACTCTCGCTGGTTCACCCCAACCTGCATGATCAGGTAGAGAGCAGATGGCAGCAACAAAATGGTCGCGCCGCTGTGTCATGGGAAATTGATCTGAATGACCCTGTGTATGTGCTAAACTATGGACATGGTCCCAAGTGGATCGCGGGCACGGTGATAGCTAAAGAAGGGAGGAGGGTGTTTGTAGTCAAACTAGACAATGGACAAATTTGCAGAAAGCACCTGGACCAAACGAGGCAGCGGTTCACAGACTGCCCTGAACAACCCACAGCAGACACCACCTTTTTCGAGCCCACAACACACACCCAAAGGATCAACGACACCACACCGGACCAGGAAATCGAACCCATCATGCCCAGCAGCCCAGCAAGGCCAGGCTCACCCAGCAGCCCTGCAGGGCCAACAACACGCCAGCCCAGCAAGGGCACAGCCAACACACCAGAACAGACATTTGTACCAAGGCGGTCCACCAGGGAAAGAAAGGCTCCCGACCGCCTCACCTTGTAAATAGTTTTAACTTTGACTTTGGGGGGAGTGAGGTTGTGTATCTGTAAAGCATGCACTCCCATGTTCCGCCACCAGGAAGTGCATCCCCTGAAGTCCCAAGGGATCCCAGCATCCCTTGGGAGCACTGTATCTAAGCCGGCCCCTAAGGCCTGTTCCTCACTCTGGAGTGTCTTAATAAAGACTGAGGTCACTGTTACTTTAACCTCCCTGTGTGCAATCTCATCTGTGTTAGGAACACAATAATAGCAACAGCCACAACTTGCATTTATACAGCATATTTAAGGTAGCAAAACATCCTAAGGCGGTTAACATGAGGTTTACCAATAAAAATGAGCACTCTTTAATTTTAAAAATGATTCTGTAATAATTTTTTTAATTCCTGGCGACAATGTATACAGGAGAGATAGGGAAGTGAAAAAAGGAGGGGGATGACGATATTGATCAAAGATATTGTTACAGCACTAGAAAGGGATGATGTACTTGAGGAGTCAAAGCTATTTGGTTAAAATTAACGAACAATAGAGGAACTATTATGCTGCTGGATGCTATCCATAGGCTGTCAAATTACGCAAAGGTGCAACAAGACTGGATCAACTAGGCTTATATTCACTGGAATTTAGAAGAATGAGAGGGGATCTCATAGAAACATATAAAATTCTGACAGGATTGGACAGGTTAGATACAGGAAGAATGTTCCCGATGTTGGGGAAGTCCAGAACCAGTGTTCACAGTCTAAGGATAAGGGGTAAGCCATTTAGGACCGAGATGAGGAGAAACTTCTTCACTCAGAGAGTTGTTAACCTGTGGCATTCTCCACCACAGAAAGTTTTGAGGCCAGTTCATTCGATATATTCAAAGCGGAGTTAGAGATGGCTCTTACGGCTAAAGGGATCAAGGGGTATGGAGACAAAGCAGGAATGGGGTACTAAAGTTGCATGATCAGCCATGATCATATTGATGGGTGGTGCAGGCTCGAAGGGCCGAATGGCCTAATCCTGCACCTATTTTCTATGTTTCTATGTTTCAGAGTTGTGATGATGTGGGACTTCAATTATCCTAATATTCTCTGGGAAAATATCAGTGTAAAGGGCAAAGAGGGGGGCAGTTACTGAAATGTGTACAAGAGAACTTTCTTGATCAGTATGTTCCCAGTCCAATGAGGAAGGATGTGTAAAGTCCTGTCCCCTCAGTACAGATTCACACGAGGCATGTAGTGAAGTCAAGGTCACTCTGGACCTGCACCTTTATTTCACAGCTCTGGAATGCTACACTTGCCTGAGACCTGTCCTTATATACCTGTCTCTTGCAAGTGCACCCCTGGTGGTAAGGTATGCTGGTGGTTACAGGTCATATCTTATTACAGCCATGTATAGCATGTTAGGATACAGTTATATATAATAATGTAAGATACATGACATCACCCTCCCCCAAGGTCTTATTGTCTTTATAGGTTCAGTCTCTCAGGTGGCCTACGCTCTCACGTGGAGCGTCTGAGTTGTGGTTCAGTTGTTTGCCTTGGTGTCTGTTTTTCTTTGGGTGTGGTTGCTGGTATCTTGCCTGGGCTGTCTGTTTCAATTGGTGCGATTATTGTTGACTCGCCTAAGCTGTCTGTTGGGATTGCCCTTTCCTCAGGTTGTTCCCTCTGTCTGTCCACCAGGTGTGGTGCGAGTTCCACATTGTAGTCTGCCTCTGGTTCCGCAGTGTTGTTGGTAAATCTGCTTTTGACTTGGTCTACATGCCTCCGGCAGGTTTTGCCATTGTCCATTTGTACTACCAGTAGCCTGTTTTCTTCCTTGCCAATTACTGTCCCTGCAAGCCATTTGGGACCCCTGCCATAGTTTAGTACAAACACTTTGTCCCCTATCTCATTCCATCTCCCCCTCAAATTTCTGTCATGGTACTCAGTCAGCTTACGGCGCTTTACCTCAACGATTTCGTGCATGTCTGGGTGGATTAATGAGAGCCTTGTTTTTAAAGTCCTTTTCATCAACAGTTCCGCGGGGGGATCCCAGTCAATGAGTGCGGATGAGATCTGTATGCCAGCAGCAGTCGCGACAGGCGAACCTACAGCGTGGGACCTTGGATTTTAAGCATACCTTTTTTAATGATTTGCACTGCTCTCTCCACCTGGCCGTTGGAGGCCGGCTTGAACGGTGCCGTCTTGACGTGATTCATGCCGTGGTCAATTATAAAGTCTTGGAATTCTGTGCTGGTGAAGCACGGGCCATGGTCACTGACCAATATGTCAGGGATTCCGTGCGTTGCAAACATGGTTGCGAGGCTCTCCACAATGGTGGAGGTTGTGCTCGAGTTTAAAATGGTGCATTCGATCCACTTTGAAAATGCATATACAACTACGAGGAAGATTTTGCCCATGAATGGGCCCGCATCGTCTACGTGCACTCGCGACCACGGTTTGGTAGGCCAGGGCCAGGGGCTCAGTGGAGCCTCCCTGGGGGCATTGCTGAGTTGGGCACAAATGGTGCACCTTCGGATGCAGAGCTCCAAGTCCGCGTCAATACCAGGCCACCAGACGTGGGATCTGGCTATGGCCTTCATGAGCACGATCCCCGGGTGCTCGCAGTGGAGCTCCCGGACAAATGCCTCTCTGCCTCACAGAGGCATGACTACACGGCTGCCTCACATCAGGCAGTCTGCTTGTAGTGATAGCTCATGCATGCGCCTGTGAAAGGGTTTTAATTCCTCGGGGCAGGCATCGCGAGCCTCTGCCCAGTCACCGGTTAGGACACATCTTTTTACTAAGGATAACGTGGGGTCACTGGCCATCCAGGCTCGGATTTGGCAAGCCGTCATGGGTGAACCTGTGGACTCAAAGGCATTGATTGCCATGACTATCTCACAGTCCTGTTCATCAGACCCTTCCGTGGTCGCCAGGGGTAGCCTGTTGAGCGCGTCGGCACAGTTGTCTGTGCCTAGTCTGTGCCTTATGGTATAGTCATAGGACGCCAGCATGAGTGCCCACCGTTGAATTCGCGCCAAGGCGTTGCCGTTTATTGCCTTGCTCTCGGATAGGAGGGACGTGAGGGGCTTATGGTCGGTTTCTAATGCGAACTTGGCCCCGAAAAGGTATTGGTGCATCTTTTTGACACCATACACGCACGCGAGCGCCTCCTTCTCTACCATTCCGTACCAGCGCTCCGCCCGCGAAAGTGACCTGGAGGCATAAGCTATGGGTTGTAATTTGCCTGCACTATTGACATGGTGCAAAACGCACCCGACCCCATACGCTGACGCATTGCATGTGAGAACTAGCTTTTTACCTGAGTCAAAGAAAGTCAAAACACTGTTGGAACACAGAAGGTTGTGTGCCTTATTGCAGGCGCGTTCCTGAGCGTCCCCCCAAAACCAATCGCACCCCTTCCTGAGTAGCACATGGAGAGGCTCCAGCAGCGTGCTTAAGTTCTGCATAAAGTTCCCAAAGTAATTGAGTAGCCCGAGAAAGACGCGCAGTTCTGAGACATTCCAGGGCCTGGGTGCCAGGCGAATTGCTTCTGTTTTGGACTCTGTTGGGCAGATTCCATCAGCGGCAATCCTTCTGCCCAAAAATTCAACCTCGGGTGCGAGAAACAGGCATTTGGATTTCTTGACTCGTAGGCCTACCCGATCCAACCGCTTTAGTACTTCCTCCAAATTACGGAGATGGGAGTCGGTGTCCCTGCCCGTGATAATTTGTCGCCTTGAAATACAACCGTCCCCGGGATGGACTTGAGCAGACTCTCCATGTTGCGCTGGAATATGGCAGCTGCCGACCTGATGCCGAATGGGCATCGATTGTACATGAAAAGACCTCAATGTGTGTTGATGGTGGTGAGTAGCTTGGATTCCTCAGTCAATTCTTGTGTCTTATACGCAGATGTGAGGTCTAATTTTGAGAAAAGTTTACCTCCAGCCAATGTGGCAAATAAGTCCTCTGCTCTGGACAGCGGGTACTGGTCCTGTAGGGAGACTCTGTTTATGGTAGATTTGTAGTCCCCACAAATTCGTACGGATCCATCAGGCTTCATGACTGGGATGATGGGACTTTCCCAGTCGCTAAATTCCACAGGTGATATAATGCCTTCCCGCAGAAGCCTGTCTAGTTCGTGTTCAATCTTTTCCCTCATCACATAGGGTACAGCTCTGGCCTTGTGATGGACCGGTCTAGTATCCTGTGTGATGTAGATTTTGACTTTGGCCCCTTTGAAAGTGCCCACACCTGGCTGAAAGAGATGTTCAAATCGCTTTATAACTGTTGAGCAGGAGATCCGTTCCTCTAATGACATGGCATGGACATCATCCCATTTCCAGTTTAGTTTTGCCAGCCAGCTTCTCCCCAGCAGTGCTGGGGGGTCTCCGGGGACAATCCACAGGGGAAGTCGGTTCACTGTCCCTTTGTGTGTGACAGAGAGCATGGCGCTGCCGAGGACTGGTATGATTTCTTTGGTAGAGGTCCTTAGTGTGGTGTCGACCCTTGTGAGTTTTGGTCTGTCTCTTTTACGCGGCCACAAGTTGTTCAAATTGTTGAGCGCCCATGAGAGATTGACTTGCTCCCGTATCCAGCTCCATGTTGACAGATATCCCGTTGAGTAGGACCCTCATCATTATAGGAGGCGTCCTGTTGTAGGAGCAGCGGCCATTGATCGTGTTGACCCGCTGTACACTGGTGTCCCGGGTACTGTCCCACCATCTTCTGGTCCGCGTTCCGACCCATCTGATTCGTATACCAGCCGAGCTGCCATTTTTTTGCACATGCGGGCCAAATGCCCTGTAAATTCACAATTTCTGCAAAGAGCCTGCTGAAATCGACATCCCCTTGACGAGTGCCCACCCCCACACCTCCAGCACAGACCTGTTTCATCGTTCAAAGAGTTCCCAAAGAATGAGCTGCATCTGGCTGATCTCTCTTGAGCTTCTCTCAGTTGATTGCTCGCATTGTGGGTTGATAAGGTGTGAACGGCCATTCCTGTGGCCCTTGATGGCTTCTGCCTGCTCTCAAGAGCCTGTTCTCCCGGTTTTGTCTGTGTGTGGGGGTAGCAGCTTGTTTAGTGCTGTGAACTTCTTCTTCCGATATTTCATTAGTTGTCGTGCCTGCATTGTAAATCAACCTCGTTTCTTCTTCCCTTACCAAGAATGTCTGTGCAACCAGAGCTGCTGCCTCTAAGGTCAGGTTCTTGGTCTCGATGAGCTTTCGGAATATGCCTGCATGGCCTATTCCTTCAATGAAAAAGTCTCTCAGCATTTCTCTCCTCAGTTCATCGGAGAACTCACATAAACTAGCTAACCTCCGAAGTTCCGCCACGAATTCGGGTATGCTCTGGCCCACACAGCATCTGTAGTTGTCAAACCTGTGTCTGGCCATGTGTAGGCTGCTCGCTGGCTTCAGGTAGTCTCTTACCAGTGTGCTCAATTTTTCAAAAGACTTGCTTGCTGGTTTCTCGGGTGCCAACAGATCCTTCATTGAAGCATATGTTTTCGAGCCACAGCTGGTCAAGAGATGGGCTCTTCTCTTGTCTGCCTTATCGTCACCTAACCAGTCTTTGGTTACAAAGCTTTGCTGGAGCCTTTCTATAAAGTCCTCCCAATTGTCTCCCGCATTGGACCTTTCATTTGATCCGTTGTTCGCCATTCTGTGGATTCTGTAATCCCGTAACCCGTCGCCACTGTAAAGTCCTGTCCCCTCAGTACAGATTCACACGAGGCATGTAGTGAAGTCAAGGTCACTCTGGACCTGCATCTTTATTTCACAGCTCTGAAATGCTGCACTTGCCTGAGACCTGTCCTTATATACCTGCCTCTTGCAAGTGCACCCCTGGTGGTAAGTTATGCTGGTGGTTACAGGTCATATCTTATTACAGCCATGTATAGCATGTTAGGATACAGTTATATATAATAATGTAAGATACATGACAGGAAGCATTGCTGGATCTAGTTTTGGTGAATGAAGTCGGGCAAGTGGAGCATGTTTTAGTGAGGGAACATTCTGGAAACAGTGATCACAATATCATTAGGTTTAGAACAGTTATGGAAAAATAAAACCCGAAAATACTGAACTAATTTCAGTGATTTGAAAAGGGATCTGGCTCTGGTGGATTGAAATTAGATATTGATGGGTAAAATGGTAAATGAGCAAAGAGGAGATGGTTCAGGTACAGTTGAGATACATTCCCACATTGGGGAATCAAAAGCTAGAGCACTCTGGATGACTGAAGATGGAGAGGTTAAAATGAAACAGAAAAAGAAGGCTTATTATAACTGTCAGGTTCATAATTCAGTAAAGAACCAAGTTAAATATAGAAAATACAGGGGGGAACTGAAAAGGAAATAAGAGGGGGAAATCATGTTTGACTAACTTGATTGAGTTCTTTGATGAAGTAATGGAGAGAGTTGACTTCACTGGAAATAAAAATCGGGAGAGATGTAACATGGGTTGTCGATTCACAATCATCCATTTCACACTATCGCATAAAGTCAAAATCTACCCTAGAGTGCGAGTGAGCAGAGGCAGAGGAGGAGCAGAAACTGCTGTCCAGAAGATCAGTTTGTATCCCTTGGCTGGTGATCCAGGGGACCAGGATCTACTTTCAAAAGAAGGATGCTTGCATTATGCATTAATACAGTCATTGAGGACTATTCCACCATGCTGGGATGACAGTTTGTGTAGAGGAGTCCACTAATAACATGTGTACAGCCTTGTATGATGGTTGTGTAACACTGCATCCCACCATGGAGTTGATGGCAACTCCAAGGATCTCCAAGGATATAGGCAGTGAAGATTCCATGCCAGAGGGCCTGACCAGCTGGTGACTGTCCCACAAGTACTTAGACTGCTGTTGCCATAGAGACCTGGATTGCAGAGTGGAATGGGCTACCGCTTCCAGGTTCAACAGGCTTGGGGAAAGACTAGAGAGATCTGATTGGTACCATTCATTCTGCTGTCATGTAGGTCAGTAGCCTAATAGCTGCAACATGGCTAGAAATGGCACAGATCATGGAGGTATCTTGCAGGAGAACAATATATATCGATGCTCCCACCAGTCCTATCTGATGCTTGCACATGTGGCGGATAGCACATGGGGCCAAGCTGCAGCTGCTGAAGTGGCAGAGCCTGTAGTTTGTCCATCTCGACGGGAGAGACAACTACCTCAATCGCAAAAGGATTTATGCACATAGCAACCAGCCACTTCATATATTTCTGGCATTGAGATCGTACCAGAATGAAGCACAAGACTTGGTTTAAGAGCATGTTCATCACTTACTGGCACAAAGGAGCAGCACTGTAAAGGCAAGCACTAGGCACTCACACATGACTGTTTGGCTATTACAAATCTTGTGTGCACAGACGGGTTCTTGTAAATGTTTGTGAATATGTTTCATTAGGTGCAAGACTTGTAAGTTGCATGAAAAATTTAAAGCAATGTAAGTGATGATATATTTGTAGAGGGCATGGGGACAGGATATCTGGTGTGCTGGTTCAATGTGCCAAAGCTGTGCTCAGTGATAACTGAAGTGGATGTATGTACTTCCAAGGTGTCATGAGCTACAGCTGCCCAGGATAGCCTTAACTTCCCGGGAGCCACTCTGATACTTGTCTTTGTCGATCAATTATTGGGATCATGGATTGCCTTTAATTGAAGATCTTGAAGTGAGCATTGACTTGCTGATGGTCGCAAACGCACTACACATTCAAAGACTGGAATAATTTTTGATTTATATAAGTAGTGCTTTTGTATAATGGAGTATATAGAACTACATGGGTAAAATTTGTAACCGTCTAGACATTCAAAAATCCTGCCAATCAATAAAATTGCCCAGCACTTTTATGCTGCTGTTTGTGGGGGAGGAAGTGAAAGTACTTGCTCAAGCAAACAAGGCATTCACCTTTCGGTTTATACTTTGGACTAACTAATGTACTTTGTACTTTGGATTGACTAATGTGGATGATACTGCTAATGGCACTTTGGAATGATCTAAAGTGATGAAAGTTAAGAGCTATTGTAACCCTCATAGCCACTGGCAGTGCTGTGCCTGTTGATAGGTTTGCAGCATGAAGTACAATGTGGTTAAAGCCTCCCTTGTGATTGCAGCCTGAGCAAGCACTGCTCTTTTGACAGATGGAGGTATCTGTGCATGGTCTGTAATTGCAGGCACAGAGTGCTTCTGGTACACTCTGACCTGACATTTGACCTGGTCTATTTCTTCTTCCAAAAAACATAAGTACAGGGGATTCTGATGGGGAAACCCCCTGTGGTACTATTAATGAGGTTGGAACTAAAATGGCAGTGGCACAACAGTTGCCACAAAGATACCTGAATAACTCAGTGAGAATAGCAAGAAATCAAAAACCAAGAAGAAAAAAATTAACCAAAGGGGTGGAAAATCTCCATCCAGTCTTTGGGCAGGGCTCTTTAAATGGCTACTGTCAACAGCTTGGATCCAATCAACCTTGGACAGCTATTTCATATGGGCAGGTTGATGATCGCAATATCCCTGCAGAAATGGTGGGAACATGTGTGATGGATTAATAGTTTATTGGAGCCATGTTTATATATAACTGTCAAATTGGTGGGCATCATTGCGCCATAAGAAAATGCCGGTGAAAAATTAATGGGGTATGAAATGGCCTCCACTTTGATTTCCAGTCAGTTTTACACAGTTTACACCCGTTTTTAGACAAAACCAATTGGAAAATCTAGGCTTGAGTATCAAAACTGGAAAGAAAATGTCTTTCATATGCCCAGTACTGAAATCTTTCATTTTGATGAGGACAAAAAGTTTTATTAAAAAATTTGTGAAAATGTGGGCTGGCTGCCTGGCTATTATGATATTAAATTCATAAGTTATGTGCTCTCAAGTTCCATCATTGGCTGACACTCAAATCTACCAACCATGGTTTTCATGGGTTTTGATCATTTTCAACCAGGCCGCTTGCTAAGATGTCTCCTGATAGTGCAGTGATTTTCTCCCCAGTGATTAAAAACTGTGTGCCAATTTCTACAGAATATTTCTGTAGCGCTTTAAGCTTTACTAGTCCACATGCCTTTTGTAGAGTAAATGTAGAGAAATTCCAAGGGTTAACTTGAATGCAAAATAGGTACTTACCAGACAATCTTCAAGTAACTTTCTCCAGCTCTAAATTAATTCACGTATGTGGACGTCACTGGCAAAGCCAACAGCCCATCCCTAATTGCCCTTGAGAAGGTGTTGGTGAGTGGCCTTCTTGAACCATTGCTTTCCGTGTGGTGAAGGTACTCTCCACAGTGCTGTTAGGGAGGAAGTTCCAGGCTTTTGACCCAGCAACAATGAAGGAATGGTAATATATTTCCAAGTCAGGATGGTGTGTGACTTGAAGGGGAACTTGGAGGTGGTGATATTTCCATGCTGCTCTTGTCCTTCTAGGTGGTAGAGGTCGGGGGTTTGCGAGATGCTGGTGTGTTGCTGCAGTATGTCTTGTAGATGGTATACATGGCAGCCATGGTGCCCCCTGGTGGGAGGAGTAAATAATTATGGTGATGGATGGGCTGCTTTATCGTGCATGGTGTTGAGCTACTGTAAGGACCTGGGGGTGCATATTCACAAATTTTTGAAGGCGGCAGGGCACGTTGATAAAGTGGTTAAGAAAGTATATGGGATAATTGGCTTTGTAGGGCCATTGAATACAAAAACAAAGAAGTCATGCTAAACCTTTATAAATCACTGGTTAGGCCTCAATTTTTAGGAACCACGTTTTAGGAAGAATGTCAATGCCTTGGAGAGGGTACAGAGGAGGTTTAAGAGGATGATACCAGGGTTGAAGGCCTTCAGTTATGTGGAAAGATTGGAAAAGCTGGGATTATACTCCTTTCGAGCAGTGAAGGTTAAGGGGAGATCTAATAGACATATTCAAAAAATTGAGCGAGCAAATAGTGAGAAACCGGTTCCTCTGACAAGTGGGTGGGAACCAGAGGTTATAGATTTAAAATAATTGGCAAAAGGCAAAGGGAAACGAGGAGATTTTTTTTCTCAGTGTTGTTAAGATCTGTAAAACACTACTTGAAAGGGTGGTGGAATCAGACTTCATAGGAACCTTCAAAAGGCAATTGGACACGTTCTTAAAGAGGATTCATTTGCATGGTTATGGGGAAAAGTTGGGGTGTTGGACTAAATTGAACAGCTCTTTCAAGAAGGCAGCCCAGGCACAACAAGCCGAATGGCCAACTTCTGTGCTGTAAGATTCTATGATTTGACTCATTTTATTTAAAAATGAGGGAGAGAAAATGAGCAAGAGGTAACATACTGACAGCAAAAGAAAGGGAGTTCAAATTTAAAAGTTTGTCTGAAATGTTATTTTATGTGTTTATTTTAAGGATAGTATTACTGTGATAAAGTTATGTCTGCATTGGAGTATTTTTCATATAGTATTAATGTTTGTTTCAGTGTCAAATACGAACAATGACGGACAGGTAAAGACCATCTGGTCCATCAAGCCTGTCCCACACAATTGCGATCCCTTGTGTATCACAACATATACTCTCCACCCTACCCGAAACCATGTGATCTCCTGGGAGAGACGAAAAAACAGATTAAAAAACCCAGGCCAATTTGGGGAATAAAAATATGGGAACTTCTTCTCTGACCCATTTAGGCGATCGAAACTAGTCCAGAAGATCACTCTGGCCCAGAATTCCCTGCAGTATCTACCTTCTGTAAGAGCTGATCTCTGCCCCAGCCAGAAGCAGGTCCAGTTCTCGCTTGGAGGAATTCAGAAAACTACCATCCACCGGACGAGATGACAACCTGTTCCAGAGGTCCACTATTCTCTGGGGGGACAAAAACACCTTCTGATATCATAGAATCATAAAAGTTTACAGCACGGAAGGAGGCCATTTCGGCCAATCGTGTCCGTGCCGGCCAACAAGAGGCTATCCAGTCTAATCCCACTTTCCAGCTCTAGGTCCGTAACCCTGCAGGTTACAGCACTTCACATGCACATCCAAGTACTTTTAAAATGTGGTGAGGGTTTTTGCCTCAACCACACTTTCAGGCAGTAAGTTCCAGACCCCCACAACCCTCTGCGTGAAGAAATTTCCCCTCAAATCCCCTCTAAACCTTCTACCAATTACTTTAAATTTATGCCCCCTGGTTGTTGATCCCTCTGCTAAGGGAAATAGGCCCTTTCTATCCACTCATAATTTTATACACCTCAATGAGGTCTCCCCTCAGTCTCCTCTGTTCCAAGGAAAACAAACCCAGCCTAGCCTAATGTGAAGATGGAGGCAATCGAGAATGCACCAAGGCCACAGAACGTGACAGAGCTGCAGTCGTTTCTGGGACTTTTGAACTACTTTGATAACTTCTTACCGGGTCTCAGCACACTGTTAGAACCACTGCATGTCTTACTATGAAAAGGGGATGAATGGGTTTGGGGCAAAAGCCAAGAAAATGCCTTTGTAAAAGCGAGAAAATTGTTATGCTCAAACAAATTGCTTGTGTTGTATGATCCATGTAAGCATTTGGTACTAGCATGTGATGTGTCGTCATATGGCGTCGGGTGTGTATTGCAATAAGCAAATGATTTCGGGAAACTGCAACTGGTTGCTTATGCATCCAGGAGTCTGTTTAAGGCTGAGAGAGTCTACAGCATGATTGAAAAAGAAGCGTTAGCGTGTGTCTATGGGGTAAAGAAAATGCATCAATACCTGTTTGGGCTAAAATTCGAATTGGAAACTGACCCTAAGCCACTAATATCCCTGTTTTCCAAGAGTAAAGGGATAAATACCAACGCATCAGCTCGCATCCAGAGATTGGCGCTCACGTTGTCCGCATACAACTACGCCATCCGCTACAGGCCAGGCACAGAAAACTGCGCCGATGCTCTCAATGGGCTGCCATTGCCCACCACGGGGGTGGGAAATGGCGCAGCCCGCAGATTTAGCCATGGTTATGGAAGCATTTGAGAGTGAGCAATCACCCGTCACTGCCCGGCAGATCAAAACTTGGATGAGTCAGGACCCCTTAATATTCCTAGTCAAAAGCTGTGTGCTTCACGGGAGCTGGACCAGTGGAGATGCAGGAAGAGATAAAGCCGTTCCAGCGGTGCAAAGATGAAATGTCTATACAGGCAGACTGCCTTCTGTGGGACAATCGAGTAGTGGTTCCCAAGAAGGGCAGAGACACCTTCATCAATGACCTCCACAGTACCCACCCAGGCATCGTAATGATGAAAGCGATAGCCAGATCCCACGTGTGGTGGCCCGGTATCGATGCGGACTTAGAGTCCTGCGTTCACAGATGTAATACATGCTCGCAGTTAAGCAATGTACCCAGGGAGGCGCTGCTAAGTTTATGGTCTTGGCCCTCCAAACCGTGGTCCAGGGTATACGTCGACTATGCAGGCCCACTTTTGGGTAAAATGTTCCTTATGGTTGTTGACGCATACTCCAAGTGGATTGAATGTGAGGTAATGTCGGCTGGCACGTCCGCTGCCACTACTGAAAACCTGCGGGTCATGCTTGCCACACACGGCCTACCCGATGTTCTGGTGAGCGACAACTGGCCATGTTTTACCAGTGCTGAGTTCAAAGAATTCATTACCCGTAATGGGATCAAACATGTCACATCTGCCCCGTTTAAACCAGCGTCCAATGGTCAGGCAGAGAGTGCAGTGCAAACCATCAAGCAAGGCTTAAAGAGAGTAACTGAAGGCTCACTGCAAACTCGCCTATCCCGAGTCCTGCTTAGCTACCGCACGAGACCACACTCACTCACTGGGATCCCACCCGCTGAACTGCTCATGAAAAGAGCACTTAAGACAAGGCTCTCGTTAGTTCACTCTGATCTACATGAACAGGTAGCGAGCAGGCGGCTTCAACAAAGTACATACCATGATAGCGCAAATGTGTCACGCGAGATTGAAATCAATGATCTTGTATTTGTATTGAATTATGGACAAGGTCCCAAATGGCATCCCGGCACTGTCGTGGCCAAAGAGGGGAGCAGGGTATTTCGGGTCAAACTTTCAAATGGACTAATTCACCGAAAACACTTGGACCAAATCAAACTCACGGAGTATCCTGAGCAACCCACCTTGGATCCTACCTTTTTTGATCCCCCAACATACACACCAGTGGCAACCGGCACTATGGTAGACCACGAAGTAGAACCCATCACCCACAGCAGCCCAGTAGGGCCCAACACACCAGGCAGCCTAGCAAGGCCAGCTGCACAGCAGCCCAGCGAGGGCCCAACAAACGATTCAACAACACCAGCTTTCACACCGAGATGATCAACTAGGGCAAGAAGGGCCCCAGATCAACTCACATTGTAAATAGTTACACTATTGACTTTGGGGGGGGAGCAGTGTGTTATATATGTAAACTTGTATTTAATCTATACAGCCAGCAGAGGGATTATTCCCTGGAGTCCCAAGGAATCCCATAATCCCTTGAGAGCACAAGTATTTAAGGAGGCCTCACAGGTTGGAGTGGCACTCTGGAGACCTGCAATAAAAGACTAAGGTCACATGTTTCTTTGAGCTCACAGTGTTCAGTCTGACTCTTTCTCCATACATAACATATGTGAACACGTGAAGTGTTGTAAACAAGATTTCCATGTTTGCGAGGGGATGTACTTGCTTTGGAGGCAGATGTGTATCATAGGGACTGTGTATGATAGCTTTGTGCAGTGAGAGGAGTTCCAAGAGTTCGGGAGTTCCAAGAGGTTGAGAGTTCCGGGAGAGTCCGAGTTTGGGAGAGTCCGAGTTCAAGAGAGTCTGAGTTCAGGAGGTCGGTGAGTTTGGTAGGCTGCAGAGGTTGGTGACTTCGGGAGGCCGCAGAGGTCGGTAAATCGGTAGGCCCTGAGGTTGGCGAGTTGGGAGTTCGGAGGCCGGGAGTTCAGAGGCCACAGAGGTCGGTGAGGTGAGTTCTCTTTTCTCTATTTCTTTTTAAGTAGATTTAAAACTAGGTAAGACTAACTAGAGGGATGGCAGTACAGCTCAGTTCCGTGGAGCGCACATCCTGTGACATGTGGGAAGTCCTGGACGCTTCGCGGAACCTAGACCATGTGTGCAGGAGCTGTCTGCAGCTTCAACTGCTCAAACTCCGCGTTTTGGAGCTGGAGCAGCGGACGGAGTCAATACGATGCATCTGCAAGGCTGAGAGCTACGTGGATAGCACGTTTCAGGAGGTGGTCACCCCGCAGCTTAAGGGCATGCAGGTAGAGGGGAAGTGGGAGATCACCAGATGTAGTAAGTGTCCTAGACAGGTAGCGGAAGAATACCCCCATGAGTCCATCTCGCTTTCAAATTGATATTCACTTCTGAGTATCGGTAAGGACGATGGGAGTGCAGCCAGATCCAATTCCAAGGCACCACGGGTGGCTGAGCTGCACAGGGGGGAGGGACAAAGAACAAAAGAGCCCAATGATAGGGGATTCTATAGTTAGAAGAACAGACAGGCGTTTCTGGGGCCGTAGACGTGTGGCCAAATGCTTTTGTGCCTCCCTGGTGCCAGGGTCAAGGATGTCACAGAGCATACGCAGGGCATCCTGCGGGGGGGTGGGGGGAGGGTAAACAGCTGGAGATCGTGGTCCATATCGGTACCAACGACATAGGCAAAATAAGGGATGAGGTCCTACAGGAAGATTTCAGGGAGCTAGGAAGAAAATTAAAGGGTAGGACCTCAAAGGTAATAATCTCTGGGTTACTACCGGTGCCATGTGCTAATGAGTATAAGAATAGAAGGATAGAGAGGATGTACACGTGGCTGGAAAGTTGGTATAGGAGGGAGGGCTTTAAATTCTTGAGGCATTGGGACCGCTTCTGGGGAAGATGGGACCTGTACAAACCGAACGGGTTGCACCTCAACAGTGCCGGGACCAATATCCTTGTGGGGAGTTTTGCTAGTGCTGTTGGGGAGAGTTTAAACTAGCTTGGCAGGGGGATGGGAACCTGAGAACGAATTCAAAAGGGAAGGAAGTAAAACAGAAATTGGATAGCAAGAATCTAGAAAGCGAATCTGTAAGATAGAGGAAATGGGGCTTAGTATGTAGTAAGCAAGGAGGTCTTCCTGTGCTGAATGGTATATACTTGAATGCAAGGAGTATAGCGAATAAGGCGGATGAGCTAAGAGCACAGGTAGACATTTGGGTGTATGACATTATAGCCATTACAGAAACATAGCTGAAAGAGGGGCAGGTTTGGCAGATCAATATTCCTGGCTATAGGATTTTTAGACAAGATAGAGATGGGGATAAAAACGGGGGGTGGGGGGGCGGGTTGCGCTACTGATTAAAGAAACTATTACAATGGTGAGGAGGGATGATATGTTAGAGGCATCATTAAATGAGGCCATATAGGTCGAATTGAAAAATAAAAAAGGGGCGATCACACTGCTGGGCATGTATTATAGACCCCCAAACAGTGGGAGGTAGAGGAGCAAATATGTAGACAAATTGCTATGAAGTCTAAAAACCATAGGGTAGTAATAGTCGGGAATTTTAACTATTGATTGGGACAAATTTAGTGCGAAGGGTATAGAGGGTGCAGAATTCTTGAAATGCATTCAAGAGAACTTTTTAAGTCAGTATGTAGCAAGCCCAACACAAGAGGGGCGGTCTTGGATTTAGTTTTGGGATTGAAGCTGGGCAGGTTGAAGGGGTATTAGTGGGGGAGCACTTGGGTGCCAGTGACCATAATTCAGTCAGATTCAATTTGGTTATGGAGAAGGACAAGAATAGGCCTGAAATAAAAGTTCCGAATTGGGAAAAGCTAATTTTGCTAAGTTAAGGAGTGATTTGGCCATAGTGGACTGGAAAAAGCTACTTGTGGGCAAATCAGTGTTGGAACAATGGGAGGCATTCAAGGAGGAGATCTGGAAGGCTCAGGCCAAACATGTGCCCTTAACAAAAAAGGCTGGGAAAAATAATTCTAGAGCCCCCTAGATGTCTAGGGACTTACAGGGGAGGATTAAGAGAAAAAGGGATGCTTATGTCATATACCAATGGCTAAATACTTTAGAATCTTCAGAGGAATATAGAAAGTTAAGAGGCAAAATTAAAAAGGTTATTAGGAATGCTAAGAGAGAGCATGAGAAATTCTTGGCCAGTAAAATTAAGAAAAACCCTAAGATGTTCCATAAATATAGTAAGAGTAAGAGGATAACTAAAGAAAGGGTAGGGCCTATTAGAGGGTAATCTTTGTGTGGAGACGGAAGATGTTGTTAGGGTTCTTAACGAATACTTTGCATCTGTTTTCACAAAGGGAAGGGGCAATGCAGATACTGTTATCAAGGAGGGGTGTGATATTCTGGATGAAATAAATATAGTGAGAGAGGAAGTATTAAGGGGTTTAGCAACTTTGAAAGTGGATAAGTCCCCAGGCCTGGATGAAATACATCCCAGGCTGTGGAGCGAAGTAAAGGAGGAAATAGCAGAGACCTTGACCATCATTTTCCAGTCCTCTTTGGATCTGGGCATGATGCCGGAGGATTGGAGGACTGCTAATGTAGTGCCCTTGTTTAAGAAGGGAGAAAGGGAAAGGCCGAATAATTACAGGCCTGTCAGCCTAACCTCAGTGGTGGGAAAATTATTGGAAAAAATCCTGAAGGACAGGATAAATCTACATTTGGAAAGGCAAGGATTAATTAGGGATAGTCAGCATGGATTTGTTAAGGGAAGATTGTGTTCGACTAACCTGATTGAATTTTTTGAAGAGGTAACCAAGAGGGTCGATGAGGGTAGTGCGTACAATGTAGTATATATGGACTTTAGAAAAGCTTTTGATAAGGTCCCACATGGCAGACTGGTCATGAAGGTTAAAGTCCATGGAATACAGGGCAAAATATCAAGTTGGATCCAAAATTGGCTTGGAGGTAGGAAGCAAAGGGTAATGATTGATGGATGTTTTTGTGACTGGAAGTAGGTTTTAAGTGAGGTTCCGCAGGGCTCAGTACTGGGTCCCTTGCTTTTTGTGGTATATATCAACAATTTAGATTTGAATATAGGGAGTATGATTAAGAAGATTGCAGACAATACTAAAACTTGCTGTGTGGTTAATAATGAAGAGGAAAGTCATGGGCTGCAGGAGGATATCCATCTACTGGTCAGGTGGGCAGAGCAGTGGCAAATGGAATTTAATTCAGAGAAGTGTGAAGTGATGCACTTTGGGAGGGGTAATAAAAAAAGGGTATACACATTAAGCGGTAGGCCACTTAATAGTATAAATGACCAAAAGTACCTTAGAGTGCTTGTCAACAGATCCCTGAATGTAGGCCAGGTGGATAAGGTGGTTAAGAAGGCATTTGGAATGCTTGCCTTTATTGACCAAGGCATAGAATATAAGAGCAGGGAGGTTATGCTTAAATTGTATAATACTTTGGTTAGGCCACAGCTGGAGTATTGCGTGCAGTTCTGGTCACCATATTATAGGAAGGACGTGATTGCATTAGAGAGGGTGCAGAGGAGATTTACTAGGATGCTGCCTGGAATGGAGAATCTTAGTTATGAGGACAGATTGGACAGGCTGGGTTTGTTCACATTGGAACAGAGGAGGTTGAGAGGAGACCTCATTGAGGTGTACAAAATATTGAAGGGCCTGGACAAAGTGGATAGTAAGGGTCTACTTCCATTGGTGGAGAGGTCTATTACGAAGGGCATAGTTTTAAGGTGGATGGTGGAAGGTTTAGAGGGGATTTGAGGGGGGGGCTTCTTTACATAGAGTGTTGTGGGGATCCGAAACTCACTGCCTGGAAGAGTGGTGGATGCAGAAACCCTCACCACTTTTAAGAGATGATTGGATGGGCACTTAGAGTGCAGTAACCTGCAGGGTTACAGACCTGGTGCTGGTAATTTGGATTAGACTGGATGACGTTTTGTTGGACGGCACAGATATAATGGTAAGTATTGCAGGGAATAGAATACGGCCAGGGTGATCTCCTGGATTAGTGTTGATCGCCTGGATGGGTCAGAGAGGAATTTTCCCAGATGTTTTCTCCCTAAATTGGCTTGGGTTTTTATCTGGTTTTTGCCTCTCCCAGGAGATCACATGGCTCTGGTTGGGGTGGAGTGTAGATGTTTTCAGTATAAGGGGTGTTGCAGTTGTGTGAGGCAGACTGGTTGGGCTGGGTACTCTTTGCCTTTCTGTCATTGTTCATAGGTTTATATGTAACCTTTAAGGTTGCTGACCGAGGGCCGTGTGGCTCTTTGTCGGCTGGCACGGACACGATGGGCCGAAATGGTCACCTTCTGTGCTGTAAATTTCTGTTTCTATATTTCTAAGGTAAGTGAGCTGCAGGCACAAATAGCCACATAGGAATATGATGTTGTGGTAATAATTGTGACCTTGCTCAAAAAAAGGGGCAGGATTGGATATTAAATATTCATGGTTACAAGGTGTTCAGGAAAGATAGGGAAGGAAAGATAGGAGGTGGTGTGGCGGTATTGATTAAGGAAAATGTTACAGTGCTAGAGAGGGAGGATGTCCTGGAGGGGTCAAGGACAGAATCTATATGGCTAGAGTTAAGAAATAATAGAGATGCCATTACACTACTAGGTGTATTCTGTAGATCAACAAATAGTGGGAAAGCTATGGAGGAGCTCGGAAATCGGCGGCCACGCTGCAGAGTGCAATGGCCGCCAACTTTTCATCCTGCGGTATCCCGGCGGTGACCCGCTCCCCTCCTACTGTTCTGCTGCAGATCAGTGCTAAGTGTGTCATCAGAGTGCGCACTGCCGATGTTCTCCCCCCACCCTGTGTGGCGAAATTCTGCCGAGAAAATCTTCCCCCCGCCGGGCGGTGCCAAAGTCTGCTTTATTGAGACAGTGCAGCGAGGCTGTGCCCTCCTGAAATGGTGGTGTGGTTCCCATTTAAAGGGGAGAATGCACTGCTGCTGCCGCCATGTTTTTTTTGTTGGCCGACTGCCATGTCGGGCCGACAATTATGCCCCCGGGTTTGGCTGGGCTGCCAACAGGCTGTCTGGCACCCCTTCTTGGGTGCCAGGCCGTTGGCCCAGCTGAAACCTTCCCTGGTGGCCCAGTGGACCGAACTTTTAAAATCGCGCAGGCTCTCCCCTTCACTTAAAGGGGGGAAACCGTGGTGACATTATCAGCGCTATGCTGATGACTGACAGCGGTGGATACAACACCCCCCCCACCCCCCACAAATTCCGCCTCTCTAGTGTGCTTACCGTTGCATTTCTGCCCCCATTAAGAGTGACTTCCGGTCTGCCTGAAAAAAAAAGCCAAAGAGCGGAATTTTGCTCAAGAGGCCACCTCAACCACCACGACGGTAAAAACAATAGAAATGGGTTGCGTGCCTCAAAATGTTTAACTGGGGGATGGCCAATTTCAGTGGGATGGGAATGGATCTAGCCCGAGTAAACTGGAATCAAAGATTGACAGGCAAAACTGTAGTGGAACAATGGGCTGCCTTTAAATAGGAAATAGTTCGGGGACAGTTGAGGTACATTCCCACAAGGGGAAAAGGTAGGGCATCTAAAGTCAGAGCTCCCTGGATGATGAAACAGATAGAGAATATGATGAAGCAGAAAAAGAGCACATATGACAGATGTCAGGTTACAAATACATCTGAGAATCAGGCTGAATATAGAAAGGTCAGAGAGGTAAAGAGAGGGGATGAGAATAGAATGGCAGCCAATATAAAAGGTAATCCAAAAGTGTTCTACAGGCATATAAATAGTAGAAGGGTAGTAAGAGGAGGGGTGGGGCTGATTAGAGACCAAAAAGAAGACCCATGCATGGTGGCAGAGGGTATGGCTGAGATACTAAATGAGTACTTTGCATCTGTCTTCACCAAGGAAGATGATGCTGCCATAGACATAGTGAAGGAGGAGGTAGTGGAGACACTTGATAGAATAAAAATTGATAAAGAGGTATTAGAAAGTCTGGCTGTACTTAAAGTAGATAAATCGCCAGGAGCAGATGGGATGCATCCAGGATGCTGAGGGAATTGAGGGTGGAAATCACGGAGGTACTGGCCATAATATTCCAATTCTCCATAGATAGAGGGGTGGTGACAGAGGACTGGAGAATTGCAAATGTTACACCCTTGTTCAAAAAAGGGTATAAAGATAAACCCAACAACTACAGGCCAGTCTGTTTAACCTTGATTGTGGGAAGCTTTTAGAAACTAATCAGGGACAGTCACTTGGATAGGATGGATTAATTAAGGAAAGCTGGCATGGATGTGTTAAAGGCAAATCCTGTTTGACCAACTTGATTGAGTTTTTTGATGAGATAACAGAGAGGGTTGATGAGGGTAATGCAGTTGACGTAGTGTACATGGATTTCCAAAAGGTGTTCGACAAGTGCCACATAATAGGCTTGCCAGCAAAATTGAAACTCATGGAATAAAAGGGACAGTGGCAGCCTGGATATGAAATTGGCAAAGTGACAGGAAACAGAGAGTAGTGGTGAACGGTTGTTTTTTGGACTGGAGGAAGGTGTTCCTCAGGGGTCAGTTCTAAGACCACTGGTTTTCTTGATATATATTAATGACTTGGATGTGGATGTACAGGGCACAATTTCAAAATTTGCAGATGTCACAAAACTTGGAAGTATAGTGAACACTAAGGAGGATAGTGATATACTTCAGTAAGACATAGACAGGCTGGTGAAATGGGCAGATACGTGGCAGATGAAATTTAATGCAGAAAAGTGTGAAGTGATGCATTTTGGTCAAAAGAATGAGGAGAGGACATATAAACAAAATGGTACAATCCTAAAGGGGGTGCACGAACAGAGAGACCTGGGGTATGTGTGCATAAATCATTGAAGGTGGCAGGGCAGGTTGAGAAAGCATTTAAAAAGGCTTACGGGATCCTGGGCTTTATATATAGAGTGCAAACGTGTGGAAATTATGATGAACCTGTATAAAACACTGGAGTATTTTGTCCAATTTTGGGCACCACACTTTAGGAAGGATGTGAAGGCCTTAGAGAAGATGCAGAAGAGATTTACGAGAATTATTCCAGGAATGAGCAACTTCAGTTACATTGATAGACCGGAGAAGCTGGGGTTGTTCTCCTTGGAGCAGAGAAGATTGAGAGGAGATTTGATAGAGGTGTTCAAAATCATGAGGGGTCTGTACAGAGTAGATAGAAACTGTTTCCATGGGCAGAAGGGTTGAGAACCAGAGGATACAGATTTAAGGTGGTTGTCAAAAGCGACATAAGAAAAAAAATATTTTTACGCAGCGAGTGGTTAAGATCTGGAATGCACTGCCTGAAAGGGTGGTGGAGGCAGACTCAATTTTAGCTTTCAAAGATGAATTGGATAAGTATCTGAAGGAAAAAGTTTGCAGGGCTACGGGAAAAGGGCGGGGGAGTGGGACTAGCTGAGAGTCGGCACGGGCTCGACTGGCCGAATGCCCTTCTTCCATGCTGTAACCATTCCATGATTCTATGAAGATTACTAAATTCTAATAATCGAGCATCATCTTCAAGAGTGAAGACTGAAGCAAAGTACTCATTTAATATTTCTGCCATTCCCAGTGAATCCTTTGTAACCTATCCTTGAACATCATTCAATGGCCCAATACCGTCTTTGACTGTTCTCTGACTCTTCAAATGACTTGTAAAAGCTTTTTCTATCTGGCTGGTCCAGTGAGATTCCTATTTTCCTTTACTTATTAACATTCTAAGAGATAAATGGATAATACATATTGCATTGAAAGTTTTACTGGTCCTGTTACATTCCTATAGCCACACAAAGTCACAAAGTCTCTGTACTTGTTTGGAGAGTGTTCCAGCTTGTGCGTAGCTGAGTCACTTTAGGATAAAAATCAAGGACATCAGATAAACAATAATAGAAAAACCAAGTATAAATGAATGCACCAAAACTATAAATTTTGCTTCACTTGGTTTGTGATGATAAAAATCATGACTAAACAGTAGAAAATGGAAACATTTTTACAATGTGCTGAGGAGCTGATTGCAGCCTGTGATAGATTATTCTGACAGTGTGTAATTATTGCACACATCCTAACTACAACATTACATCAATGGAAGATGAATGGTGTGTCTCATGTTACATAAGGTCAATGCTGTTTGCTTTAATAACACTTGGCAAGCAAAAACTTCCTTTGCTCTATGTACTCGGTGTCTATCTGGCTCAGGTTATCAGTGCTTGTAGGATTCTTCCTTCTGCCTTGCATACTTGCACAATAGGAGTGCTCAGAAGTGGAGCTGATTGAAGTATACTTCCCATATATCTGTTAGTCTGTGTTTTTGTACTCTTAAATTATGTAACTATTTTTCTTGATACTCGATATATTAATTGATGTACATTGGTTGGTATGGGAATTAAGGGTTACGGGAAGCGGGCGGGTCAGTGGAGCTGAGTCCACGGCCAGATCAGCCATGATCTTATTGAATGGCGGAGCAGGCTCGAGGGGCTAGATGGCCTACTCCTGTTCCTAATTCTTATGTTCTTATGTTCATATGCTAATTAGTGAGTAGGTGGTCCGAGGCTTGGTTGGGGCAGGCATTGGGAAGGTCAGTGGCCCACTGGGGTTCAGAGTGGGAAGTCAGGGGGGGGTCGCAGCCATGATGCTCACCACGTGCTGGAGGAGGAGAAGAGGCAGGTGTCCAGTGGGGAAGGAACGCTCCAGTCGTCGCTGAGGAAGGAGGGGAGGCCAACCACAGTCGTAGGAGAGAAGACCCGGTCATGTTTGAGGAGGAGGTCGCCTGTGGGGAAGGAGAGGTCCAGACGCCGTCGTGGAGGAGAGGCCCGAATGCCGTTGGAGTTGGTCACTCAACCAGGAAACACCAGGATTGGTTTGATGAGAATGATCAGGAGATCCAAGAGCTAATAGATCGCAAGCGCAGGGCATTTCTGAGCCTTAAACAACAACCCAACTCGGGAGCAGCGAAGCAGCATTACAGGCGGCGCAAGGCTGAGGTCCAACAAAAAACCCGGCACCTAAAGAACAGGTGGTGGATGGAGAAAGCACAGGAGATATAGCAACTAGCCGACAGCCATGATGTGCGAGCATTCTTCATCGCAGTCAAGGCCACCTATGGTCCAAACGCCCAAGGCATCACCCCACTGCTGGTCAAGAACGGGGAAACACTCTTCAAGGACACCAAGGCAGCCAGGGCCTGCTGGAAGGAGCACTTTGAAGATCTCCTTAATCCAGACTCTGCCTTTGACTCGAGTGTTCTCGACTCTATCCCGTAGCATGCTACCTGCCACCACCTCAGTGAAACCCCAACACTGCACGAGACAGCTTAAGAACAATCCCTGCTGAGGCACTGAAGTATGGCGGAGAGCCACTACTGGCGTGAATACATAACCTCATCTCTCTCATCTGGAGGGAGGAGAGCATGATGGGAGATCTCAGAGACGCAGTGATCGTGACCATCTTTAAAAAAGGGGACAAGTCTGACTGCTGCAACTACAGAGGAATCTCCCTGCTATCAGCTACTGGGAAAATCGTCGCTAGAGTCCTCCTCAACTGTCTTCTCCCTATGGCCGAGGAGCTCCTCCCCGGAGTCGCAGTGCGGATTTCGACCCTTACGGGGCACAATGGACATGATTTTTGCAGCCAACAGTTGCAGGAAAAATACCAGCACCAGCCCTTATACATGGCCTTCTTCGAACTTACAAAGGCCTTTGACACTGTCAACCGCGAGGGTCTATGGAGCATCCGCCTCTGTTTCGGATGCCCCCAAAAGTACATCACCTTCCTCCACCTGCTCCATGACGACACGCAGGCTGTGATCCTTACCAATGGATCCATCACAGACCCAATTCACGTCCGGACCGGGGTCAAACAGGTCTGCATCATCGCCCCAACCCTCTTTCAATCTTTCTCGCCTCCATGCTCCACCTCACAGTCAACAAGCTCCCCGCTGGAGTGGAACTAAACTACAGAACCAGTGGAAATCTGTTCAACCGTTGCCGTCTCCAGGCCAGGTCCAAGACCACCCCAACCTCTGTCATCGAGCTACAGTACGCGGAAGATGCCTGCGTCTGCGCACATACAGAGGCTGAACTCCAGGACATAGTCGAAGTATTTACTGAGGCATAAGAAAGCATGGGCCTTATGCTAAACATCAGTAAGACAAAGGTCTTCCACCAGCCTTTCCTCGCTGCACAGCACTGCCCCCGAGTTATCAAGATCCACGGCACAGCCCTGGACAACGTGGACCACTTCCCACATCTCGGGAGCCCCCTATCAACAAGAGCAAGCATTGACGACGAGATCCAACACCACCTCCAGTGTGCCAGTGCAGCCTTCGGCTGCCTGAGGAAAAGAGTGTTTGAAGACCAGGGCCTCAAAACTCCCATCAAGCTCACGGTCTACCGGGCTGTAGTAATACCCGCCCTCCCGTGTGGCTCAGAAACATGGACCATGTACAGTAGACACCTCGTCGATGGAGAAATACCACCAACGATGTCTCCGCAAGATCCTGCAAATCCCCTGGGAGGACAGACGCACCAACGTTAGCGTCCTCGACCAGGCCAACATCCCTAGCATTGAAGCACTGACCACACTTGATCAGCTCCTTTGGGCAGGCCACATTGTCTGCATGCCAGACACGGGCAAGCACACTACTCGGAACTCCTTCACGGCAAACGAGCCAAAGGTGGGCAGCGAAACGTCACAAGGACACCCTCAAAGCCTCTGTGATAAAGTGCAACATCCCCACTGACACCTGGGAGACCCTGGCCAAAGACCGCCCTAAGTGGAGGAAGTGCATCCAGGAGGGTGCTGAGCACCTCGAGTCTCATCGCCGAAAGCATGCAGAAATCAAGTGCAGGCAGCGGAAAGAGTGTGCGGCAAATCAGTCCCACCCACCCCTTCCCTCAATGACTAACTGTCCCACCTGTCTCAGAGACTGTGGTTCTTATATTGGACTGTTCAGCACCTAAGAACTCATGCTAATAGTGGAAGCAAGTCTTCCTCGATTCCGAGGGACTGCCTATGATGATGAATTAGTGATTTAGTGAAGCTTTTGAGTATATATTGGGGTACACTGGGATTTTAATGTTGATATATTTTGATCAATTTGATGTATTTTTGTTGGTTTTGCTGGTGATATTTTGAAAGTTTTTTGGTGGGAGTGCTAATTATTTTGATGGACTTCATGTATTTGGTGAGTTTGTAAGTGAACTTTAATGGTGGAGAAATGTACCTTTCTGTAGCAAATATTAATGCTGCTTAAGTAAATCAGTTATAGCATGGAAAAATACTCAGCTCATCAGCACTAACTGCTTACTTGCCTCAGATTGAAGACAAATCAATACAAGCAGAAAACAACTGTCAACCCAGAGGCCTACTTCTAAAAGACTTTGAAAATGAAACCGAACCTACAGCGAATACATCCAAACTGGCAATTTACTATTAACAGATTCCCTGACAAATAATGACAAACACAAGAAAAATCTGTCTAATATAATCATAATAACTCAACATAACTTCAGATCCCTTCTTGTGAACAAGAAAAAAATAATAAAAATATACTACACTATCCCTATAAGTGGGCAGACTGAGTTTTGTAGTCAGCTTTCTGGTCTTGACTGGCTCTAGTTTGTTTTGAGTGAGTTTCCCTTCACTAGGCCAAGCTCGTTTCTGAGACTTAGCTGGTTGATTGCACAGGAGCCTCTTCTCATTTTTCTCCCTGCATTCACAGGAAGTAGAAGGCAGTTCCTCCTCATTTCAGGGATTTGCCAGCAGGCCCGTCAACTAAACCTCTCCCAAGAGTACATTCTCAGTAGACACTGGGGCCACATAGCTCATCTCCGCACAATAGATGTGAAAGTTTGTGGAAACCTCCTCAATAACTTGCTCAATAACACCTCAAACCTATTCTCTGGCTTGTTGGCTGTAGCCAGTGACTTTCTAAAAACATGTGCAAGTTCACTTAAAAAAAAAACTCAATAAACATAATTCATTACCAAAATCTTTCCATTTAAAAAAAACATGATCTCACAGCATTAACATCTACTGCATGCGGCAATGCGTTGCCATGTTATGAGACATAAGTGTGGAGCAAGTGAAGGAGGAGGACACCAATCACAGCCAATTGAGACCTCCTCATAAGTACTCAAACTACAGTCATTTTTACATCTTCATGACGCTGTGCCCAGTTGCACCCTTACCTACATTTCCAATTGCTGCATCTAAACTACCATGGACCTAATTTCTTCCTTCTACTGAACCATTATGCAACACTTTGTACATAATACATCAGTGCAACTAAATATTAATACTCTAAAAGTGATTTGTGTGTGGTTATAATTTATCACCCTGTTGATCCTATTTGCTGACACTATATGATTTATATGCAGTGGACCCTATCATTAGTTTCTTGCCTATCTAGCCTAATGTCCTATCTGAGCTCATCTTGACCATGTGAACCATCTGATTCTCTCTTGAACCCATTCCCACTGAACTTCTGATCAGCCAACTTCCCTTCCTGGCCTCCATGCTAGCTGACCTTTTAAATAGACCCCTCCCCTCAGGTACTTTGTTCCTTTTCAAAATCTCCATCATCAGCCCCCTCCTCAAAAAACCCCACCTTAGTCCCGTCTTTCCTTGCAAATTATCTCAAATCTCCCTTTCCTCTTCAAAATCTTTGAATGTGTTGTTGCCTCTAAAAATCCATGCTCATCTTCCACACAACTCCCTATTTGAACCTTTGCAATCAGATTTCCACCCCTGTCACAGCAACAAATCAGCCCTTACCAAGGTCACAAATGACATCCTCTGTGACTGTGGTGTATTATCTACTCATCTTCCTTGACCCCTCTGCAGCCTTTGACATGATTGGCCACACCATCCTCCTCCAATGCTTCTCTGTTCTGCAGCTCAGCGAGACTGTCCTGGCTTGGTTTCACGTTACATATCTGATCATTGCCAGACCATCTCCAGCAATGGCTTCACTTCCTACTCCAACATCATTACCTCTGGAAACCTCAAAAAGACATATCTTTGGCTCCCTCCTCTGTCTCATCTATATGCTGCCCCTTAGAGACATCATCCGCAGAATTGGAAAACCCAGGCCATATTGTTGAGGCAGAGTCCAGAGAGCTATAGTCTTTCCTACATTACAATAATGACTGCACTTTAGAAGTACTTCATTTGCTGTAAAGTGCTTTGACACGTCCTGGGATCGTGAAAGCTGCTACATAGTTGCAAGTCCTTTTTATCTCAATTGTCTACACCTGACCTATACCGTGGTCAATACTGACTCTAGGTGACTCACTAAAATCCACACCTCGATCAGCACAACAGTTCACTCTTTTGTAAGAATAAAACAAACGTAATGAATGCAACCTCAATTTTTAATCAGTTTGCCATTGATTTAAACCTGTCTTAAGCATTTTTTATATTCTGCAAGTTTTGCTGAATTATTCTCGGGATTCAGTGGGGGTTCAGAGGAAAGAGTGCAGAACCTTCCTTCCAGAAATTAAATAAATTGGGTAGAATACACAGTCAGGTAAATTATATATGGTCTGTGCAAAGAGTGAGTTTGTTGGGTTGAATGGCCTTTTCTCATTCTATAATTTTATGTTTTTAAACACAGGTAAATAATTTGTCGAATCCATTAATCTTAAGCTCTTGTAACAAAAATGCTCTTTCCCAGTATTCCAATAATATGATAATACTGACAAGATTTATGTTGCAAAAATTTAGCATTCAGCGCAAGAGTTATTGATTTCTCACTATATGTGTTTGCAATAATAACACAGCACGTTGTTCAATCCATCATATTATAAATGGAATGTTATTTGCCTGGGTCCAAATCCTTTAGAAGATAGTTCCATGGAAAAGCTAATAAGTACTACTATTTGAACCCAGGCTGGTACCTGGAAACAAGTTTTCACTTTTAGAATACTGTAAATAGTGCATTTATGCAGGAACCCCAAATCTGGTCAGCCTCCAGGCAAACTGAGCTGAAGATGGTGAAACCACGCTTAGCAAAACATCTTCTCCTCCTTTGATTCTCTAACATTCCCTCAATCCACTCCAGTCAGATCTTTCTTATATCATTTAGACAATTTGATTTTGTGATTCACCTGAGGGGCCCTCATTGATCAACATTTTGTCTTCACTTTTCTTTTATTCAATCCTTTATCTCCACTTTTCTTTTATTTAACCTATTATTCTCACATCTACCAGTGTGGTACAGGTGTATCAGTTTTGTAATTTACCTTTTTAAGATTGATCGAGGACAGTATTGTCGAATAACATAGCATCTATGGAATAGTACCTTCTATTGGTAATCACATTGTCAAACTGCACACTTCTGTTCTACTTACCATATGGTTTTTACATAAGATGCAAATAGATTTAAATTGTGCCCATGGAGAAGAGTAACATCAAGGAGATGCTTGAAATGACTCAGTGATTGTTTGGATGCATCTCCAGATATTTGGACCCGGTGCTGGATTAAGGCATGTGCTATAAGTGTTGCAGCACAGAGCCCTGGCTTAAAATTAAAATACATTTTAATTACATTTTTGTTTTGTATGCTGCCTATCACAGTTTGTCTTGGTAAGTCGCCTGTGAGTGCAGTTGACATATCGAACTTACATTACAGATAACTGCATTAGAACTAGAAATGAGATAACTATTGTTCATCCATAGGGTACAGTGCAAACATTTTATAATCATTAATAGTTGATTTCATTAAAGGAAAAAGAAAGTCTGAGGGGAAATGTGCAATTTTTATTTAAAATTGTTCTCTTATTTTATGGAAGAAAATAATGGGGGGAAAATTGTGGTCGGAGATTCCGACCCGAAAAAAATCTACGAAAGTACCTGGTGGTCCCGGAGGAACGCAGGATCCCGGCCGGAGGCCTAGATTCGCTGCGCAACGCATGGGAAGATGTCTTTCATGTACGTACATATGGACATGCTGGAGTCACGTGGGCCTGGACCACCAATCACTGCAATATTCTCATTGATAAAAATGGGAATACCGTTTGTACAAGTTCTCATTACTATCAATGAGAAAACCCTCCTAAAACAGTGAAACACAGTATAATAAATAAATAAAACACCTCACATCTTTAAAATTATTTGAAATTAAATGTAATTAAATGTTTTAGAAAAAATATATATTTGGGGGAATTTTTTTTAATGTGTTTTAATAGGGTTAAAAATAAACTTACCTCATGAACAGGGTTTTTAATATAAAAATGAATGTTTAAGTTTAATTTTTATATGTTTTAAAAGTGTTACGCTGGTAAAAGTAAGCTATACACCTGCTTTTACCAGGCGTAAAAGTTTGAAGGACATTCGCTGGGAATGAGTTGGGGAAATTGCCCAATCTCTCCCGCGCGGATGTCCTTCTCCCGGGGATGCAGAGGATCTGTATGGAGAAATCGTGACAGATCAGAAAAACCGGTGTCGGCACATGTGCATCTTGCCCCGAAAACTGTCTTTTGCGAGGCTGCACCGGGTCCATACGCACTTCATACGGACCCAGCGAGACCGCAATTTTTGGCCCATTATGTTTACTGAAATTTTCATTGACTTTTTTTTAATGTCAATTTTATTACCCATATGAAAGCCCCTCACATTGGTTTTCCCTTCCAGACAGTTCAGTCCTCATGGTACTGATGGGCAGTGCCTCCTTGCTTTCCAGAGAAGCTTAATTGTAAATGGTAGAATCTGTGGGGCCAAAATTGCCCCCCTCTATAAGCTCTGTTACCGCCTCTAAGAGACGGCAATGGAATGGATAGGCCTTACCGACCGGGGGCAGACAGATGGGCCGATCATCCTAAATTGCCCTGGGCTGGGAGCGGCGGGAACAGGTTTCCACATCGCCCATGTTCCCACCCTGTTGGACATGCACGAACCCCACACCGACTGGCGGTAACCCCCTTTCTGACCCCCATGGGAGTGGAGCGGCCGCCGGTCAGTGCCACGGACTGCTTTCCCCTGTGGAAAGCTGTGTGTGCCTGGGTGCTGCGTTTGTCCTTAAAGGGGAGGGCGCGCTGCTGGCATCTTCCATTTTATTTTAATTGTCGGCCGACTCTGGGGTCGGCCCAACAATGGTGCCCACGGGTTCGGCTGGGCCGCCAACAGGCAGCCCAACACCCCCTCTTGGGTGCCAGGCCACTGGCCTGATCAGAACCCTCCCTGGTGGCCCAGTGGACCTAATTAAAATATATGCAGAGTTCGCGCGGCGTTGATGAGTTGGAGCGGTGGCCGACCTGACGGAATGACACATCTGCCCCGCAGCTGCCCCACTGCAAGAAATACGTTAAAATGCTCAGTATTGGTCAAGTCTCCGCCCCATAGATTGGGGCGGAGAAAAACATTAAAAATCGGTAAGTGTGCCCCGTTTGGGGCAGAGGGCAATTTCGGCTCCTGTGACTTAACACAGGCCTAAGAAACATAGAAACATAGAAAATAGGTGCAGGAGTAGGCCATTCGGCCCTTCGAGCCTGCACCACCATTCAATGAGTTCATGGCTGAACATGCAACCTCAGTACCCCATTCCTGCTTTCTCGCCATACCCCTTGATCCCCCTAGTCGTAAGGACTACACCTAACTCCTTCTTGAATATATTTAGTGAATTGGCCTCAACAACTTTCTGTGGTAGAGAATTCCACAGGTTCACCACTCTCTGGGTGAAGAAGTTTCTCCTCATCTCGGTCCTAAATGGCTTACCCCTTACCCTTAGACTGTGACCCCTGGTTCTGGACTTCCCCAACATTCAGAACATTCTTCCTGCATCTAACCTGTCTAAACCCGTCAGAATTTTAAACATTTCTATGAGATCCCCTCTCATTCTTCTGAACTCCAGTGAATACAAGCCCAGTTGATCCAGTCTTTCTTGATATGTCAGTCCCGCCATCCCGGGAATCAGTCTGGTGAACCTTCGCTGCACTCCCTCAATAGCAAGAATGTCCTTCCTCAAGTTAGGAGACCAAAACTGTACACAATACTCCAGGTGTGGCCTCACCAAGGTCCTGTACAACTGTAGCAACACCTCCCTGCCCCTGTACTCAAATCCCCTCGCTATGAAGGCCAACATGCCATTTCTTTCTTAACCGCCTGCTGTACCTGCATGCCAACCTTCAATGACTGATGTACCATGACACCCAGGTCTCGTTGCACCTCCCCTTTTCCTAATCTGTCACCATTCAGATAATAGTCTGTCTCTCTGTTTTTACCACCAAAGTGGATAACCTCACATTTATCCACATTATACTTCATCTGCCATGCATTTGCTCACTCACCTAACCTATCCAAGTCACTCTGCAGCCTCATAGCATCCTCCTCGCAGTTTGTATGTTCCCTGACACTAATATTTGCTCAAATTTTTAAGATAGCAAAAATCTGTAAACTTTACTTTCAGCACCTAACATTTGATTAATTACAACAAAGCAATTATTTTTGGCAGTTAAGATACAGTAGATAACTTTCACCTCATTTATGCTTCCACAAAAGGAGATATTCAGTGCAATTCAAGCTGCCCCCCGTTCATTTTCACCTTATTGCATATTTACAATGGTATAAAACAGGTAGCTATAAATCATTCAAATGGCAGATTAGTTTCCTTATACATTCACTACCAAGAAGAGAAAAAGGGTTTTCTGCAATGAAATGTCTGGGTGAAGGCATTGCTCAGGTGGACTATCCTGCCTTGACTCCCTACTTCTTTCTACAACCACACGAGGCATCTGGACCAGCTGAATGGGACTTTTCCCATCTTTAAGTGCGTAAGGTTCAAAATCTGTCCTCTCTGGACTCTGGGAAAGCATACAATTGGGTAGCAAATGTCAATTTGTAGAACAAGGGCTGAGATGAGATTAATCCAGCTCCGATTGGATAATCATTGTGACCAACTTTCTCCATTTGACATTCAAGAATCAAACTGACAGAAAACATACAGCATCTGCCATAACTTTCCATTTTAATCATTCTGAAAGATGGCAATTCCAACAGTGCCGTGCTCCCTTGGGATTGCACTGAAGTGTCAGTCTGGATTATGTGCTCAAGTTTCATGAGTGGTGCTTAATTCCACAATCTTCAAACTCAAGAGGAGAGAGTGCTACCATTGAGCCAGGCTGGCACTTGGTGTAAACTCTCAGCACTCTGCTCAGCCTTGATAAAACTCCATTTGCTCCCTGTCTTTAGTGTCAAATCCATCCATGCACTTGCTGCTCCCTAACTGTGCAATCCTCTCTAACCCTATGTCCATGCACTTATACTGCAAATATCTTCCTAAACCCCTCATCAGGCTATTTCTTAAGAACATAAGAAATAAGAGTAAGAGTCAGTCATACAGCTCATTGAGCCTGCTCCACCATTCAATAAGATCATGCTGAACTTTTACATCAACTCCACTTTTCTGCCCTGTCTCCATATCGCTTGATTCCCTTAGTGCCCAAAAGGTTTCTCACCTTTTAAACTATGTTCTACTTTTCCATTCTTCCTAGCAAAGTCGATAATTTCACACTATGCCACATTATACTCCATCTGCCACCTTTTTGCCCAGTCACTTAACCGGCCTATATCCCTTTGCAGCCTCTTTCTGTCCTCCTCACAGCTTACTTTCCCACCTAGCTTTGTATCATCAGCAAATTTGGATTATATTACACTCGGTCCCCTCATCTAAGTCATTGATATTACTTGTAAATAGCTGAGGCCCCAGCACTGATCCTTGCAGCACCCCACTAGTTACTGAAAATGATCTGTTTATTCCTACTCTTTGTTTTCAGTCCACTAACCAATCCTCAATCCGCGCTAATATTACCCCCAATCCCATGAGCCCTAATCTTATGTCATCATCAGAGGCAATCCCTTGCTTCCACTCCTGAAGTGAGTTCTTTGGTGACTGAACAGTTCAATACGAGAGCCACAGACTCTGTCACAGGTGGGACAGATAGTCGTTGAGGGGAGGGGTGGCTGGGACTGGTTTGCCGCATGCTCTTTCCGCTGCCTGCGCTTGATTTCTGCATGCTCTCGGCGTTGAGACTCGAGGTGCTCAGCGCCCTCTCGGATGCACTTCCTCCATTTAGGGCAGTCGTGGGCCAGGGACTCCTAGGTGTCAGCGGGGATGTCTTTATCAGGGAGGCTTTGAGGGTGTCCTTGTAGCGTTTCCGCTGCCCATCTTTAGCTCGTTTGCCGTGAAGGAGCTCTGAGTAGAGCACTTGCTTTGGGAGTCTCGTGTCTGGCATGCAGACTATGTGGCCTGCCCAGCGGAGCTGATCGAGTGTGGTCAATGCTTCAATGCTGGGGATGTTGGCCTGAATGAGGATGCTGATGTTGGTGCGCCTGTCCTCCCAGGGGATTTGTAGGATCTTGCGGAGACATCGTTGGTGATATTTCTCCAGCATCTTGAGGTATCTACTGTACATGGTCCATGTTTCTGAGCCATACAGGAGGGCAGGTATTACTACAACCCTATAGATGATGAGCTTGGTGGCAGTTTTGAGGGCCTGGTCTTCAAACACTCTTTTCCTCAGGTGGCTGAAGGCTGCACTGGTGCACTGTGGCACCTTTCTACGTCCAATGGTTCCCCCTTATCTACCACGCTAGTTACACCCTTAAAAAAGTCTAGTAAATTTGTCAAACATGATTTACCTTTCATAAAACTGTATTGACTCTGCCTAATCATATTGTGATTTTCCAAATACCCTATTACCACATCCTTACTAATCGATTCCAGCATTTTCCCTACTACTGATGTCAGGCTAACTGGCCTATAGTTACCTGTTTTCTCGCTCCCTTCTTTCTTGAACACTGTGATTACTTTTAGAGAACCAATGTTTTCTGCCCTTTGCTTTTTCTTAGCACCACCCATACTGATACTAGATTCTGATTTCTCTTCTCATCTTCCAAATACTCCTCAAAATCAATGGCCCCGGTTTTCATGAGCTGCAAGGCCTGTCCATTTGCCGTCCAAAGGACCGCTGATGGCAGCCGAGAGACCGGGCGGTACGTTGCCTGAAAGATTCCACTAAAAGAGGTGGCAGTACCACCCGGCGGCCAAATAACAGCTAACGCCATCAATCTGGGCGGCAGTGGGCGGGAGCTCTCAATTTCGGCGGCAAATGAGCTTGCCGCCTAAGTGCCGCTGAGGGTGGAGTCCGGCCCAGGGAGGGTGAAAGACCTGAAAAGTAAAAAAATTACCAAAAAAACCACCGGATCACCTTCAGGGGACCCCATCCAGGTAAGTCGCTGTAAAAAAAATGTTTTAAAGATTTTCACTAACCTTTTCGTGCAAGTCTTCATACCTATCGTCGGGGTTAGACTGCCCCCACTCAACGGTCCTTCCCCCTGCTGGCGCCGACACCCACCCACACCAATCTGGCAGGTCGGCGGGCGGGAGGCCACTTACGTGACGTGGCCAGAGGACGTCAGCAGGCAGTTACCAGCGGTACTCCCCTCCCGCCCGCTCCAGCCTAAGTGGAAAATGGTGAGGAGAGGAAAACGGCAGCAAAACTCAGTGGCAGTCAGCGGCAGCAGGTGGCAGTGGGCGGTAAGGCCACCAATATCGGGGCCTATCTCTTGAACTATGTTTTTGGTCATCATCTCTAATCGATGCCATTTTGCTGCCGTTTTCCTCTCCTCACCATTTTCCACTTAGGCTGGAGCGGGCGGGAGGGGAGTGCGGGCGCGAGGGGAGTACCGCCGGGAACCGCCTGCTGACGTCCTCTGGCCACGTCGCGTAAGTGGCCTCCCGCCCGCCGACCTGCCAGATTGGTGTGGGTGGGTGTCGGCGCCAGCAGTGGGAAGGCCCGCAGCGTGGGGGCAGTCTAACCCCGACGGTAGGTATGAAGACCTGCAAGAAACTTCCCTCTTCCTGTTTGAAATGCCCATTAGACTCTCCTCATCACCCGCCGCCCCCACCCCTGCCACCACCCCCTGAAGTGTGAGCTGTTTTTTTGGCAGGTGTGTAGGGAGATAGCCAGATAGGGATGAGGTAGGGATGAGGTAGGGATGTAGGCAGCCTATGTTGCAAAGGTGGAAGTAGGCTTTCTTAGTAATAAACTTAATGTAAGATTTAAAGCTCAGGTCAGGGTTGAGCAACATCAAGGTTGGCTTAGTGAGTACCTGGGAAGGGGGATAGAATCAATGGCTAAGGCACAAAGTTTCTGATGGGATAAATATAGTTTTATGCATGTGGGCAGGACGAATGATCAATATTCATACACCCTTCAGGGAAAAGTGTTAAAGACAGTGGAGAAAGAAAGAGATTTGGGCATTCTAGTGCAAATATTTCTAAAGGTACATGATAATTACTGTGAAGCGATAGCTGGAGGAAATAGGGTGTTGGGATGCAATCAAAGAACAATTGAGTATAAGATAAGGCATACTATTTTGTCTTTGTACAAGACCTAAATCAGGCCTCACTTGGAGTATTGTGTTCAGTTTTGGCCTCCTCACATGTTGGATGATATTGAAGCTTTGGAAAGGGTGCAGTAGACTAATTCCCAGTATAAAGTATCTGAGTTATCAAGATAGGCTAAAGAAGTTGGGACTCTATACTTTATACTTTAGAGAAGCATAGACTTAGGGGTGATCAGAAGGAGGCCATTTCGGCCCATCGTGTCTGCGCTGGCCAACAAAGAGCTATCCAGCCTAATCCCACTTTCCAGCTCTTGGTCCGTAGCCTTGTAGGTTATGACACTTCAAGTGTACATCCAAGTACTTTTTAAATGTGGAGAGGTTTTCTGCCTCTATCACCCTTTCAGACAGTGAGTTCCAGACCCCCACCACCCTCTGGGTGAAAGAATTTCCTCTCAAATCCCCTCTAAACTTACTACCAATTACTTTAAATCTATGCCCACTGTTGACCCCTCTGCGAAGGGAAATAGGTCTTTCTTATCCACTCTATCTAGGCCCCTCATAATTTTATACACCTCAATAAGGTCTCCTCTCAGCCTCCTCTGTTCCAAAGAAAACAAGACCAGCCTATCCAATCTTTCCTCATTGAGGTTTATAGGATGATGAAGGGAATAGATTGTGTTCCAGTTGACAGTTTGTTCTAATTAAATAGGTTAGGGATCGCCAGGGATCACAAATTTACATTGTGTAAGGCCTAATCTAGATTAGATATCAGGAGGTGGTTCTTTTCCCAGGTAATAGTGGAACTTTGGAACAGGCTGGTGTCTTGTGCGGTGGATGCAGACTCACTGAATTCCTTCAAGCGAGAGCGGGACCCGTTTCTAGTTGGAGCTAACATTACCTCTTACAAAAGGTAGGAACTCAGGGAATTCAGGGCCAGAGTGAACTCCTGGATTAGTTTAAATCACCGAGATGGGTTGGAGAGGAATTTACCTTTTTTTCCTCCCAAAATTGGCCTGGGGTTTTATCTGATTTTTCACCTCTCCCAGGAGATCACATGGTTTCTGGAGGTGTGGGGAGTGTATATATTGTGATACACAAGCTATCGCTGTTGTATATCTATAAAACATGCACTCCCATGTTCCGCCACCAGGGAGCGCATCCCCTGAAGTCCCAAGGGATCCCAGCATCCCTTGGGAGTACTGTATATAAGCCGGCCCCTAAGGCCTGTTACTCACTCTGGAGTGTCTTAATAAAGACTGAGGTCACTGTTACTTTAACCTCCCTGTGTGCAGTCTCATCTCTGTTAGGAACACAATGACTGGCGACAAATATACGAGTCCAACGCAAAGATGCAGCAAACTGTGGGCATCCTGGAGAAGTTCTCGGAGGGTGAGGACTGGGAAGCCTATGTCGAACGGCTAGACCAGTACGTTGTAGCCAACGAGCTGGACGGAGAAGTAAGCGCTGCAAAAAGGAGAGTGGTCCTCCTCACAGTCTGCGGGGCTCCGACCTACAGCCTCATGAAGAATCTTCTGGCTCTGGTGAAACACACAGATAAGTCGTATGAGGAGCTGTGTACATTGGTTCGGGAGTATCTTAACCTGAGGGGGAGCGTGCTGATGGCGAGGTATTGGTTCTACACGTGCCAATGATCTGAAGGTCAGGAAGTGGCGAGCTACGTTGCCGAGCTAAAGCGACTTGCAGGACAATGTGAGTTTGATGGCTACCTGGAACAGATGCTCAGAGACTTTTTTGTACTGGGCATTGGCCACGAGACCATCCTACGAAAACTTTTGACTATAGAGACACCGACACTCAGTAAGGCCATTGCGATAGCACAGGTGTTTATGTCCACCAGTGATAACATCAAACAGATCTCTCAGCACACAAGTGCTAGCAATGTTCATAAATTAACTGGAACTGTGTTTGTGAGCAGAAATGTACAGGGCAGAAACCATGAGTCTGCAACTGCCAGCAGGCCTCAGGTGACCCACATGACTCAGAGTCCGCAACAAAGGATGAATGCAAGGCAATTCACACCTTGTTGGCGTTGTGGAGGCTTCCATTCAGCCTATTCATGCCGCTTCAAAGGGTATGTTTGCAAGAGCTGTGGAACAATGGGGCACCTCCAATGAGCTTGCAGATGAGCTGCAAGCTCTGCAAAACCTGCTAACCACCACGTGGCAGAGGAAGATCGGTCCATGGTGGATCAAAGCAATTTCGAGCCTCAGAAAGAGGAGGCAAATGCTGAAGTACACGGAGTGCACACATTTTTGATGAAATGTCCACCTATAATGCTAAATGTAAAATTGAATGGCTTACCTGTTGTAGCCATGGAACTGGACACTGGTGCTAGCCAATCCAGCATGAGTAAAAAGATGTTTGAGAGACTGTGGTGCAACAAGGCACTCAGACCAACCCTAAGCCCCATCCACACAAAACTGAGAACGTACACCAAAAAGCTCATCACTGCCCTGGACAGCGCCATTGTCAAGATCACCTACAAGGGCATGGTGCACGAACTGCCACTCTGGATTGTCCCGGGCGATGGCCCCACACTGCTTGGAAGGAGCTGGCTGGGCAAAATCCGCTGGAACTGGGATGACATACGAGCGCTATCACATGTCGATGAGGCCTCATGTACCCAGGTTCTCAACAAATTTCCTTCCCTTTTTGAGCCAGGCATTGGAAACTTTTCCGGGGCAAAGGTGTGGATTCACTCGGTCCCAGAGGCACGACCCATTCACCACAAGGCGCGAGCGGTACTTCACATGATGAGGGAGAGAGTGGAAATCGAGCTGGAAAAGCTGCAACGCGAGGGCATCATCTCCCCAGTGGAATTCAGCGAGTGGGCCAGCCCAATTGTTCCAGTACTCAAAAATGATGGCAGTCAGGATTTGCGGTGATTTTAAAGTAACTATTAATCGTTTCTCGCTGCAGGACCAATACCTGCTATCGAAGGCAGATGACCTATATGTGACGCTGGCAGGAAGCAAGACGTTCACCAAGCTCGACCTGACTTCGGCCTACATGACGCAGGAGCTGGAGGAGTCTTCGAAGGGCCTCACCTGCATCAACACGCACAAGAGACTGTTCATCTACAACAGATGCCCGTTTGGAATTAGGTCGGCTGCAGCGATCTTCCAGAGAAACATGGAGAGCCTACTCAAGTCAGTACCACGCACGGTGGTTTTTCAGGATGACATATTGGTCATGGGTCAGGACACCATCGAGCACCTACAAAACCTGGAGGAGGTCCTCCAGTGACTGGATTGTGTAGGGCAGTGGCTGAAGTGGTCTTCATGGCAACAGAAGTGGAGTTTTTGGGGAGAAAGATCGCGGCGGACGGCATTCGGCCCACAGACGCCAAGACAGAGGTTATCAGGAACGCGCCCAGGCCACAGAATGTCACGGAGCTGCGGTCATTCCTGGGACTACTCAACTATTTTGGTAACTTCCTACTGGGGTTAAGCACCCTCTTAGAGCCCCTACATGTGTTATTGCATGAAGTTGAGAACTGGATATGAGGAAAAACCCAAGTAATTGCTTTTGAGAAAGCCAGAAAAATTTTATGCTCCAACATGCTGCTTGTAGTGTATAACCCGTGTAAAAGACTTGTGCTAGCATGTGATGTGTCGTCTTACGGAGTCGAGTGTATATTAGAACAAGCTAACGCTGCGGGAAAGTTGCAACCTGTCGCCTATGCCTCCAGGAGCTTGTCTAAGACCGAGAGGACCCACAGCATTATTGAGAAAGAGGCATTAGCGTGTGTGTTCGGGGTAAAGAAAATGCATCAGTACCTGTTTGGCCTCAAATTTGAGCTGGAAACCGATCACAAGCCCCTCATATCCCTGTTCGCTGAAAACAAGGGAATAATTACTAATGCCTCAGCCCGCACACAAAGGTGGGCACTCGCGCTATCAGCGTATAATTATACCATCCGCCACAGGCCAGGCACCGAGAACTATGCGGATGTTCTCAGTCGGCTACCATTGCCCGCCACGGGGGTGGAAATGGCGCAGCCTGCAAACTTGTTGATGGTGGCGCAGCCTGCAGACTTGTTGATGGTCATGGAAGTGTTTGAAAATGATAAATCACCTGTCACGGCCTGCCAGATTAGGACTTGGACCAGCCAAGATCCTCTGCTGTCCCTAGTAAAAAACTGTGCACTGCATGGGAGCTGGGCCAGCATTCCCGTTGAAATGAAAGAGCGAATCAAGCCGTTCCAGCGGCGAAAGGATGAGCTGTCCATTCAGGCAGACTGCCTGTTGTGGGGTAACCGCGTAGTGCTACCCAAAAAGGGCAGGGAGACATTCATCTCGGATCTCCACAGAACATACCCAGGTATAGTAATGATGAAAGCAATAGCCAGATCCCATGTGTGATGGCCCGATATCGACTCTGACTTAGAGTCCTGTGTACGACAATGCAGCGTGTGTGCTCAGTTGAGCAACGCACCCAGAGAGGCACCACTAAGTTTGTGGTCCTGGCCCTCCAAACCATGGTCGAGGATCCATGTCGACTATGCGGGCCCATTTCTCGATAAAATGTTCCTGGTGGTGGTGGATGCTTTTTCAAAATGGATTGAATGTGAAATAATGTCAGGAAGCACCGCCACCACCACCATTGAAAGCCTGAGGGCCATGTTTGCCACCCACGGCCTGCCTGACATACTGGTCAGTGACAACGGGCCATGTTTCACCAGTGCCGAATTTAAAGAATTCATGACCCGCAATGGGATCAAACATGTCACCTCGGCCTCGTTTAAACCAGTCTCCAATGGGCAGGCAGCGCGGGCAGTACAAACAATCAAACAGAGCCTTAAACGAGTCACAGAAGGCTCACTCCAAATTGCCTGTCCCGAGTACTGCTCAGCTACCGCATGAGACCCCAGTCACTCACAGGGGTGCCCCTGGCTGAGCTTCTCATGAAAAGGGCACTTAAAAACCAGACTCTCGCTGGTTCACTCCAACCTGAATGATCAGGTAGAGAGCAGGCGGCACCAACAAAATGTAAATGATGGTCGCGTCACTCTGTCATGGGAAATTGATCTAAATGACCTTGTGTATGTGCTAAACTATGGACATGGTCCCAAGTGGATCGCAGGCACGGTGATAGCTAAAGAAGGGAGTAGGGTGTTTGTAGTCAAACTAGATAATGGATGAATTTGCAGAAAGCACCTGGACCAAACGAGGCTGCAGTTCACAGACTGCTCTGAACAACCCACAGCAGACACTACCTTTTTTGAGCCCACAACACACACCCAAAGAATCAACAACACCACGCTGGACCAGAAAATCGAACCCATCACGCCCAACAGCCCAGCAAGGCCAGGCTCATCCAGCAGCCCTGCAGGGCCAACAACACGCCAGCCCAGTGAGGGCACAGCCAACACCAGAACAGACATTTGTACCGAGGCGGTCCACCAGGGAAAGAAAGGCTCCCGACTGCCTCACCTTGTAAATAGTTTTCACTTTGACTTTGGCGGGGGAGTGAGGTTGTGTATCTGTAAAGCATGCACTCCCATGTTCCGCCACCAGGGAGTGCATCCCCTGAAGTCCCAAGGGATCCCAGCATCCCTTGGGAGCACTGTATATAAGCCGGCCCCTAAGGCCTGTTCCTCACTCTGGAGTGTCTAAATAAAGACTGAGGTCACTGTTACTTTAACCTCCCTGTGTGCAGTCTCATTTGTGTTAGGAACACAATAACTGATGTTGTGTATCTGTAAAGCATGCACTCCCATGTTCCGCCACCAGGGAGTGCATGCTTTACAGATACACAACAATCGCAATTGTGTGGGACAGGCTCGATGGACCAGAGGGTCTTTTACTGTCCATCATTGTTCGTAAGTTCATAAATTGACATTAGTCTTGTCAGTGGTAAGTCTGCTCATTTACAACTACACAGTGGAAGCATAGCTGCAGCTATGGATGGGTGCTGGCAGAGAGTTAACGTTGAGTGCCATATAAAGTTTGGGTTTATAAGGTAGAGATTTTTTTGTTGTTCTGAGAGTTTTAAAAACGTTGTTCCAGGATGTGGGATGACACTGGCAAGACTGCATTTATTGCCCATCTCTAAGTTACCTGAGAAGATCTGATGTGATGCTTTACTGGTTTCAAAGACTGGAATGAGATCATTTGAAGGCATAAATCCAGTAGCTAAAAGCGGCACCACATAGGGTGTGCTGTTTGTTTCCCGGGCACACTATTAAAAGGTTATCTACATCTAAAGGCAATGATAGACACTCTTGAAGGTATAGGACACTCTTGAAGTTGGGAACCACCCATGAGAGCCATCTAAGATACTAAAGCCAAAATATCACAGATAAGAAGGCTAGGAAGGACTCAAAAAGGTAACAAAGATGAACACACCAACCACAGTGTTTGATAACAAGGGAGGAAACAGAACGTGCGAATCTCAGTGTAAATGAAGAATCGGAGGAAGACCATCTGCAATGTATTGTTGACCCTAGCCCACAATACCACAAAAAGAACTACTGGTCTGGGTTCTTCATCAGAATCTGTAGAACATGTCTAGATTGTCAAATTATTTGCATATTGAAATTATATCAATAGAAATTGCCTCAGGTAGTAACACATTACTGACGACTATGGTCTCAGTTTTAATATGAATAGGAATTATTCAGGATCTAATGTGGCTTCCACTGTGAAGCAGCATGGGATTCTGAAACAAAACACTTCCGAAAGCAGACAACGCGCACATCATGCCAGCAAAATTAACATTATGAGTAGGAGCAAAACCCAGAGGGTTGCTGAAAGAATGGTTCAAGTTTTGTACTTAATATTCATTAGTTATACTGAAGAAGTCATTAAAATGGCTACATTATATTCAAAGTCTATCTGTGATGGAAACTTTCAGTTTCTTTTAACCACAAGTAAATAACTTTCCACGAGTGATAAAGTGAAAAGAAAGCACTTTTCCTGGATTTGTGACCAAAACTGGGGTGTCCCATGCTTCATCTAGGCTATGCCTTTTTTCTTTCTCTCTTTCACCACTACAGATTGTCTCTGAAGTTCAACAACAGCAACAACAATTTGCATTTATGTAACACCTTTACCGTAGTAAAACATTCCAAAGCGCTTCACAGGAGCGGTAGCAAACAAAATTTGATACCAACCAAAAAAAGAAATATGAGGGCAGATGACCAAATGCTTGGTCAAAGAAGTAGGTTTTAAAGCGTATCTTAAAGGAGGAAAGAGAGGTGGAGAGGTTTAGGGAGGAAATTCCAGAGCTCAGGGCCTTGGCAGCTGAAGGCACGGTCACCAATGGAGATGCGCAAGAGGCCAGAATTAGAGGAGCGCAGAGATCTTGGAGGGTTGTAGGGCTGGAGGAGGTTACAGAGATAGGGAGGGGCGAGGCCATGGAAGGATTTGAAAACAAGGATGAGAATTTTAAAATCAAGCAGTTGCTCAACCAGGAGCCAACGTAGGTCAGTGAGTTCAGGACGGATGGGTGGACAGAACTTGGTGCAAGTTACGATACAGGCAGAAGAGTTTTGGATGAACTTAAGTTTATGGAGGGTGGAAGATGAGAGGCCAGCCAGGAATGCGTTGGAACAGTCATGTCTAGAGGTAACAAAGGCATTGATGAGGGTTTCAGCAGTAGATTAGCTGACGCAGGGGTGGAGTCGGGCGATGTTATAGAGATGGAAATAGGCAGTCTTCGTGATAGTTCAGATATGTGGTCGGAAGCTCATCTCAGGGTCAAAGATGACACCAAAGTTGCGAACATTCTGGTTCAGCCTCAGACAGTTACCAGGGAGAGGCATGGAGTCGGTTGCTAGGGAATGGATTTTGTGGCGGGGATCGAAGACGATGCTTTGGTTTTCCCAATATTTTGTTGAAGGAAATTTCTGCTTATCCAATATTGGCTTTCGGACAAGCAGTCTGACAATTTAGAGACAAGGAGGGGTTGAGACGGATGGTGGTGAGATAGAGCTGGCTGTTATCAGCATACATGTGGAAACCAATGCTATGTTTTTGGACAATGTCGCCGAGGGGCAGCATGTAGATGCAAAATAGGACGGGCCTAAGGATAATTCCTTGGGGTGGCTCCAGAGGCAATAGTGTGGGAGTGGAAAGAGAAGCCATTGCAGGTGATTCTATGGCTATGACTGGATAGATAAGAATGGAACCACGCGAGTGCAATCCCACCCAGCTGGACGACTGAGGAGAGGCATTAGAAACACAGAAACATAAAAAATAGGTGCAGGAGTAGGCCATTCAGCCCTTCGAGCCTGCACCGCCATTCAATAAGATCATGGCTGATCATTCCCTCAGTACCCCTTTCCTGCTTTCTCTCCATATCCCTTGATCCCCTTAGTCGCAAGGGCCATATCTAACTCCCTCTTGAATATATCCAATGAACCGGCATCTGCGGCAGGGAATTCCATAGGTTAACAACTCTCTGAGTGAAGAAGTTTCTCCTCATCTCAGTCCTAAATGGCCTACCCTTTATCCTATGTCGCCTGGTTCTGGACTTCCCCAACATCGGGAACATTCTTCCCGCATCTAACCTGTCCAGTCCCGTCAGAATCTTATATGTTTCTATGAGATCCCCTCTCATCCTTCTAAACTCCAGTGATTAAAGGCCCAGTTGATCCAGTCTCTCCTCATATGACAGTCCAGCCATCCCTGGAATCAGTCTGGTGAACCTTTGCTGAACTCCTTCAATAGCAAGAACGTCCTTCTCAACAAAGTGGTGGAGGATTGTGTGGTCAACCATGTCAAAGGCTGCAGACAGGTTGAGGAGGGATTGTTTAACTATTTTGGTACTGTGGCAGGGGCAGAAATCTGATTGAAGAGATTCAAACATGGAGTTCTGGGAAAGATGGGCACCGATTTGGGAGGCGACAACATGTTTAAGGACTTTGGAGAGGAAAGGGAGTTTAGAGATGGGGCAATAGTGTGCAAGGACAGAGGAGTCAAGGTTTTTTTTGAGAAGGGTGTTGATGGCAGATTTGAAGAGGAGAGAGAAAGTACCTGAAGAGAGAGAACCGTTAACAATATCCGCTAACATAGGCGCCAGGAGGAGAAGTTGGATGGGCATCAGTTTAGTGGGAGTAGGTTCATGGGAGGAGGATCTCGTGGATAAGAAGAACTTAGAGAGAGAATGAGGGGGGATATGAGAGATTAGTCAAAATTACCCCCAAGAATTGCAAAGGGAACATTGTGTATAAGTGAAATTTAAAGGCATGAGGACAAATAAAATGAAGTGTCACCATAAGGGGGTAAAAAAAGCCATTAGAAATGTAATGTTTCTCAACAAATTAATAGCCTTTGTCAAGGACAAAGTGACAAAAAATTAACACATGGCAGGCAACAATGAGGGCCTGGGAAACCCCAATTCAGCCATGAGTCTGCAGACAAGTGTTGTAGAGAGTAGAAATATATATATAGACTTAGGCATTAGGCACCTGCTGGATATTTAAAACTCACATAAGCTTAAATGGACACACACATAAAATGGCTGCCCAGGCATTATGGGAAATCAGGTAGTCAAACTGTGAACTGTTGAACGTTCACTGACCGAGCAATAACCCTGTGAGGCCCACTGTAGGAATGCCTGGGAAGACAGAGATAAGAAGGAAACCATCTCCTGTGAACAAGGCCATAAACCAATTAATTCCCCAGGAAGAAAGATAAGAGGGAAGCCATTTGCTGTAAACAAGGCTACAAACCAATTATTTCTCCCAGATGAAAGAACTAGGGAGAGAACATATAAAGTCATCGATCAGCCCAAGTTGACAATGGTTCCCTGGATACTAGGAGAATTCTATTGGGTTAAAAGAACCTATATGTAATCTATAATCGTTGTGATTGGCTTGTGTCCAGCCGTGATGGGCTGTGTAACTGTAGTAAACTGTTTTGTAACTGTTGTGAAACATATAAAGGTACATGTAACTCTTTGTTCTGTGAAGAGAAACCTGGATACGGTCCTGAGTTTTTCCTTCCCGCTGAGTGTAATAAAAGCTGCTTCAGCATTGGAACCGACCCTGAGTGTTGAGTGATTCTTCTAAGAAAACACTAACGCTAACACAAGTGACAGAGCAGCTCAGCATCCGGCACCCTGCATGCCGTAATGGTGCATGTGATGGTTGTAAAGAGAGTTGTCCTCATTGCTATAACTCTGCCTTGCAGGATTCCTGTAAGGAGATAGAAGCAAACTTGAAGTCACAGCTAACCAATAGTGTCACTGGCGGAGAAATAAGTACCAGGAGGAAAAATAAGATGAATGAAAAGTTGGCCAGAAATGGCTGCAAAACGACTGCCTCAGGAATACTGTAAATTGGGATTCTATGACGCAATTTTAACACAAAATCACTGAAGTCCTGTCCAGTGGCTGACCCGTCAATAATTGGATTGGTTTGTCAGAGCCACTGAAACAGTATTTATAGGGACACTTACCTGCAGATATACCGTTTTGGATACTGTTGGGGGAGATGACTTACCAGGGGAAGGCACCAGCAACCAGATTCATGGCACCATGGGTGGCTCTGCTGCACAGAAGGGCAGGAAAAGGAGTGGGAGAGCTATAGTGATAGGGGACTCTACTGTAAGGGGAATAGATAGGAGTTTCTGCGGCCGCAACCAAGACTCCAGGATGGTATGTTGCCTCCCTGGTACAAGGGTCAAGGATGTCTTGGAACCGCTGCAGAGCATTCTGGAGAGGGAAGGTGAACAGCCAGCTGTCGTGGTACATGTAGGTACCAACGATATAGGTAAAAAGCGGGAAGAGGTCCCACAGGCTGAATTTAGGGAGCTAGGAGTTAAATTAAAAAGTAGGACCTCAAAGGTAGTAATCTCTGGATTGCTACCAGTGCCACGTGCTAATCAGTGTAGAGGGAGCAGGATAGTTAGAATAAATACGTGGCTTGAGCAGTGGTGCAAGAGGGAGGGATTCAAATTCCTGGGACATTGGAACCAGTTCTGGGGGAAGTGGGACCTGTACAAAAGGGACGGTCTGCACTTGGGCAGGACTGGAACTGATGTCCTGGGGGTAACATTTGCTAATGCAGTTCGGGAGTGTTTAACTAATATGGCAGGGGGATGGGAACCTATGGAGCGAGACAGGGCGAAGTAATATGGAGTCAGAAACAGATGGTGGAAAGGTAAAAAGCAATAGTGGGAGGCCGAGTAAACAAAGGCAAGAAACAAAAAGGGCCACACTACATCATAATTCTAAAAGGACAAAGGGTGTTAAAAATACAAGCCTGAAGGCTTTGTGTCTTAATGCAAGAAGTATCCGTAATAAGCTGGATGAATTAACTGTGCAAATAGATGTTAACAGATATGATGTGATTGGGATTACAGAGACATGGCTCCAGGATGATCAGGGCTGGGAACTCAACATCCAAGGGTATTCAACATTCAGGAAGGATAGAATAAAAAGAAAAGGAGTAGCATTGCTGGTTAAAGAGGAGATTAATGCAATAGTTAGGAAGAACATTAGCTTGGATGATGTGGAATCTATATGGGTAGAGCTGCAGAACACCAAAGGGCAAAAAACGTTAGTGGGAGTTGTGTACAGACCTCCAAACAGTAGTAGTGATGTTGAGGAAGGCATCAAACAGGAAATTAGGGGTGCATGCAATAAAGGTGCAGTAGTTATCATGGTTGACTTTAATATGCATATAGATTGGGCTAACCAAACTGGAAGCAATACGGTGGAGGAGGATTTCCTGGAGTGCATAAGAGATAGTTTTCTAGACCAATATGTCGAAGAACCAACTAGTGGGGAGGCTATCTTAGACTGGGTGTTGTGTAATGAGAGAAAATTAATTAGCAATCTCATTGTGCGAGGCCCCTTGGGAAAGAGTGACCATAATATGGTGGAATTCTACATTAGGATGGAGAATGAAACAGTTAATTCAGAAACCATGGTCCAGAACTTAAAGAAGGGTAACTTTGAAGGTATGAGGCGTGAATTGGCTCGGATAGATTGGTGAATGATACTTAAGGGGTTGATAGCAGATGGGCAATGGCAGATATTTAGAGACCGCATAGATGAACTACAACAATTGTACATCCCTGTCTGGCGTAAAAATAAAAAAGGGAAGGTGGCTCAACTGTGGCTATCAAGGGAAATCAGGGATAGTATTGAAGCCAAGGAAGTGGCATACAAATTGGCCAGAAATAGCAATGAACCCGGGGACTGGGAGAAATTTAGAACTCAGCAGAGGAGGACAAAGGGTTTGATTAGGGCAGGGAAAATAGAGTACGAGAGGAAGCTTGCAGGGAACATTAAAACGGACTGCAAAAGCTTCTATAGATATGTAAAGAGAAAAAGATTAGTAAAGACAAATGTAGGTCCCCTGCAGTCAGAATCAAGGGAAGTCATAACGGGAAACAAAGAAATGGCAGACCAATTGAACAAGTACTTTGGTTCGGTATTCACTAAGGAGGACATAATCAACCTTCCGGATATAAAAGGGGTCAGAGGGTTTAGTAAGAAGGAGGAACTGAGGGAAATCCTTATTAGTTGGGAAATTGTGTTGGGGAAATTGATGGGATTGAAGGCTGATAAATCCTCAGGGCCTGATGGTCTGCATCCCAGAGTACTTAAGGAGGTGGCCTTGGAAATAGCAGATGCATTAACAGTCATTTTCCAACATTCCATAGACTCTGGATCAGTTCCTATGGAGTGGAGGGTAGCCAATGTAACTTTTTAAAAAAGGAGGGAGAGAGAAAACAGGGAATTATAGACTGGTCAGCCTGACATCGGTAGTGGGTAAAATGATAGAATCAATTATTAAGGATGTCATAGCAGCGCATTTGGAAAGAGGTGACATGATAGGTCCAAGTCAGCATGGATTTGCGAAAGGGAAATCATGCTTGACAAATCTTCTGGAATTTTTTGAGGATGTTTCCAGTAGAGTGGACAAGGGAGAACCAGTTGATGTGGTGTATTTGGACTTTCAGAAGGCTTTCGACAAGGTTCCACACAAGAGATTAACGTGCAAAGTTAAAGCACATGGGATTGGGGGTAGTGTGCTGATGTGGATTGAGAACTGGTTGTCAGACAGGAAGCAAAGAGTAGGAGTAAATGGGTACTTTTCAGAATGGCAGGCAGTGACTAGTGGGATACTGCAAGGTTCTGTGCTGGGGCCCGAGCTGTTTACATTGTACATTAATGATTTAGACGAGGGGATTAAATGCAGTATCTCCAAATTTGCGGATGACACTAAGCTGGTGGCAGTGTGAGCTGCGAGGAGGATGCTATGAGGCTGCAGAGTGACTTGGATAGGTTAGGTGAGTGGGCAAATGCGTGGCAGATGAAGTATAATGTGGATAAATGTGAGGTTATCCACTTTGGTGGTAAAAACAGAGAGACAGACTATTATCTGAATGGTGACAGATTAGGAAAAGGAGAGGTGCAACGAGACCTGGGTGTCATGGTACATCAGTCATTGAAGGTTGGCATGCAGGTACAGCAGGCGGTTAAGAAAGCAAATGGCATGTTGGCCTTCATAGCAAGGGGATTTGAGTACAGGGGCAGGGAGGTGTTACTACAGTTATACAGGACCTTGGTGAGGCCACACCTGGAGTATTGTGCACAGTTTTGGTCTCCTAACTTGAGGAAGGACATTCTTGCTATTGAGGGAGTGCAGCGAAGGTTCACCAGACTGATTCCTGGGATAGCGGGACTGACATATCATAAAAGACTGGATCAACTGGGCTTGTATTCACTGGAGTTCAGAAGAATGAGAGGGGACCTCATAGAAACGTTTAAAATTCTGACGGGTTTAGACAGGATAGATGCAGGAAGAATGTTCCCAATGTTGGGGAAGTCCAGAACCAGGGGTCACAGTCTAAGGATAAGGGGTAAGCCATTTAGGACCGAGATGAGGAGAAACCTCTTCACCCAGAGAGTGGTGAACCTGTGGAATTCTCTACCACAGAAAGTTGTTGAGGCCAATTCACTAAATATATTCAAAAAGGAGTTAGATGTAGACCTTACTACTAGGGGGATCAAGGGGTATGGCGAGAAAGCAGGAATGGGGTACTGAAGTTGCATGCTCAGCCATGAACTCATTGAATGGCGGTGCAGGCTCGAAGGGCTGAATGGCCTACTCCTGCACTGATTTTCTATGTTTCTATGTTTCTATGTAAGTGGATCATAGGATGTGTGTGTTATTGTACTGCTTGGATTACCAGGAGAGTTTCTAGCTTCCAGATTGCTTCTTTCTGATCATTTTTGCCTGACTTACCCTCAACAAGCTTTCTGTGCTTATCATTGGTGCTATTATTGTCAGTTTCATTTGGGTGGAGGAACAGGAACAAACAGCAGCAGCAACCACATCAACCAGCTGGAGCACCAGCTGACTTTGAGGGGCCATACCCAACACTCAGGATGTACAGGTCAGGAATAATTTTCTTGGATCTGTCCGAAGAGCAGCACATCAAGAGGTTGCTCTTCTCCTGGCAGGCTGTTGTAGACCTCTGCAGCATCCTGCAACAGGACCTGCTGCCTGCTGGACCAGGGGACTATGATTTGCTGAAATGTGTTGCCTCCCCAGCAAGGCTTGGAGGTCTCAATGAGTCAAATTCTGTGTTCTTCTTTGGCTTGATGCCATGCCCTGTTGCCCTCTGGGTATATATGGCGCTTGAGTGTCCATAATTCTGTACAAGTGTAATACAAATATTACTAAGACATCCAGTGAAGTTCTTTGACTGTGAAGTGAAAGAGCCAAGCATTGTTCCTCCATTGCCTATTTGTTCCCCAAGTCTGCTGCTCCTAAATTGCTTTACACACATTTCATTCTATAAGAAAGACATATTAGTAAGCTTCATAGCAGATTGTCCCAGATACCTGTACATTATCTCCTCAATGAGTTAACTGAAAAACCTTATCTGGAAAAAACAACATAATTACAGTGTTCACAAACATGCTAATATACGTACTGATTATCATTCAGAAGTGGAAGGTTCCTATCACTCTGAGTATTAAATTATGGTATGTGCATAGATTCAGCACCGAGAAGAAACCATGATAACTTGCATTTCATATTCACGTTTTCCCATTAGGAGGTTGTCTCGCTGGGGGCACAGGACGGACTGGAGGCCAAACAAGTCTCTTATGATTTTCATGGTGAGACCGAAATCAAGGTAGGTAATCTTTGTTTATTTTTGAGAAGAGAAATTGTCTCATTGCTGTAGTCTAGGCCTTGCTCATCCTGGCTGAAAACATAAGAACATTACCCAATCTAAACAAGTGAGCTTAAAACACAGGAATGGAACTGGGAAATTAACTAAGGGATGATGGACATACTCATGATTGGAGCACACAAATTTCTGATTGGAAGTTAAATGTCCAATTGTTTGGGCAATGAGTCCACCTTAACCTGTCTGTAGTCCTGCTAGTTCAAGAAACACATTAATAGTCTGCAATTATGGAGGGATTATTAACATAAGAACATAAGAAATAGGAGCAGGAGTAGGCCATTTGGCCCCTCGAGCCTGCTCCGCCATTCAATACAATCATGGCTGATCTGATCCTGGGCTCAGCTCCATTTCCCACCCACTTCCCATAACCCTTCATACCTTATCGTTCAAAAATCTGTCTATCTCCACTTTAAATATGTTCAATAACCCAGCCTCCACAGCTCTCTGGGGTAGAGAATTCCACAGATTTACAACCCTCTGAGAGAAGAAATTCCTCATCTCAGTCTTAAAATGGCGACCCCTTATTCTAAAACTATGCCTCCTTGCTCTAGATTTTCCCACGAGGGGAAACATCCTCTCTGCATCTACCTTGTCGAGCCCCCTCAGTATCTTATATGTTTCAATAAGATCACCTCTCATTCTTCTAAACCCCAATGAGTATAGGCCCAACCTACTCAACCTTTCCTCATAAGTGAACCCCTTCATCTCGGGAATCAACCTAGTGAACCTTAAATAAGGAGACCAAAACAATACTTTAGGTGTGGCCTCACCAATATCCTGTACAGTTGCAGCAGGACTTCTGTGCTTTTATACTCCATCCCCTTTGCAATAAAGGCCAACATTTCCTGCTGTACCTGCACACTAACTTTTTGTGTTTCATGTACAAGGACCCCCAGGTCCCTCTGTACTGTAGCCTTTTGTAATTTATTTTCATTTAAATAATAATTTGCTTTTTTATTTTTCCTGCCAAAGCGGATAGCCTCACACTTTCCCACATTATACTCCAGCTGCCAAATGTTTGCCTACTCACTTGCAACTTGCTTTCCCACCCATCTTTGTATCATCAGCAAACTTGGTTACATTACACTTGATCCCTTCATCCAAGTCATTATTATAAATTGTAAATAGTTGAGGCCCCAGCACCGATCCCTGTGGCACCCCACTAGTTACCTTTTGCCAATTGGAAAATGACCCATTTATCCTGACTCTGTTTTCTGTTAGTTAGCCAATCCTCTATACAAGTTAATATATTACCCCCAACCCCGAGAGCTTTTATCTTGTGCAGTAACCTTATCGAATGCCTTCTGGAAATCCAAATACACCACATCCACTGGTTCCCCCTTATCCACCCTGCTCATTACATCCTTAAAGAACTCCAGTAAATTTGTTAAACATGATTTCCCTTTCATAAAACTATGCTGACTCTGCTTAGTTGAGTTAGTTGAAATAACAAAGGTTGGTCAGTTAAATTCTGTTAGATGTAGCCTGCCGGGAGGGTCAAAATTGTTTATGAGGCAACTAGTTCAAATAAGTTTGATATTATTCAGATACACAAGTTAAACCTGCAGTGAAAGAGTTCTTAAATCGAACAGCATATGCTGGGTCATCACTCGAGACAGCCATAACACAAAATAAATGGCACAATGCAGTTAAAACCACGGAGTAGGCAATATACCCAAGCTCAGTTCTGCCAGACCATATTAAAAGGGCTTCCAACATTTGGAGTTTTTCAAATTCAGCAGGAGTGGGCATTGTAAATTGTGCTTTTAAAGAGCTATTGTGGCTGAACCTTCTGTAATGTGGAGTTCCATCAAGTTGAAACATCGTGATTCTAGTTTCTATCCATTTTTGGCCTATTGTATTTCTAGTTCTGCACTTTTGGTGTACTACGTTTGAAATGGCCCACAAATTTTCTACATTTTGAACCCAGCAACCTTTTGTGTTACTGTGATGATGTCTGTAGACTGTGAGTGAAGCATGGCATGTGTTCAAATGGCAAAAGATTGGCTGCTATCATATTACCTGCATTACCCATACTAATTGTTATCTTGCCTTGTATATCCCAGTCTTTCGATACATCCAAGAAATGCTCTACAATATATGAGCATAGTGTCTGTCCTTGGTATGCTTTGTTGTTAGAGCAAAAGATTATTGTGTTCAAGCAACATCAATCGAGTGTGCAGTGATTCCAACTTAACTGTGATGGTTCACAGACGTCCATAATCACCCATCAAAGCAACAACTGGTGTGTTCTTCAGTGGCACCAGCATTGTAGTCTTTTCAATCTTCCAGATCAACAATTTCAGATCATGACCACTGCTCCCATTTTTTTGGACAGCAGGAGCTGGTAATAGTTCTGTTGTTGCCATTTACCAGCTCCTCTACACCCACCTTTTGTTTCTTTACTTGCCCTATTACCACCCCCTTTATCCCCTTTTGTCATTTAATCACTTCCGCCTATTACAGATCTTCCCTTTTGTTTTCCTCCCCCTTCCTTTCCCTGCCTCTGCACTTGCTTAAAAACTGTTACACCTCTAACTTCTTCCAGCTCTGATGAAAGATCATCAACCTGAAACGTTAATGCTGTTTCTCTCTCCACAGGTGCTGCCTGACCTGCTGAGTATTACCAACAATTTCTGTTCTTACTCTCGTATTTTCATTGTTATATAGATCATCTATTTGTGATACGATGCTTTCTCTGGGGCAAAGTATATGACTGATCGGAAGATGCTACTTGAATAATATCTTGGCCCTATATTGCTCACAATGATAATGGCTCTGCAGTCAGCTGCTATAATAGCATTGGTTATATTATCATACTTAGCTTAATTCATTGGCTTGCAGCGATCCTGAATTACTAAAAGAGTACACTGTCGAAACTGACTTATTTGTTATTGTTTAATTGTTGCCTGTAGCAGAAGAACTTCTAGAACATGTATTTTGGGAAGTAAAGTCATGTTTGATAGGTGGTTCAGCAGACTGGATGTATTTCTGCGACAATAGATACAAGTAAACATCTTTCTATCCAATGAACCGTCAGAAAGTTTAAAAAGAATAAACTTCCTATTCACAAGTCCTTTCAGCACATTGCTCCATAATGCATGATGAAAGTGAGGATTCTCTTATCAGGGGCAATTTAGAATTATTGGAGGCATGGGCAACATTTGATTCTGTCATCAACCAGCATTTGAAACTTGGAACAAAAAGTGGTGGAAATTCGGTTCTGCCCATTTTGAGGCATTAATCCAGGCGGAGCGGTAATTATAGCACCTTGAAACAATGTGCGCCTCCCGTCGAGAAATTTGCTGGAATCGGACCAAGAGCTGAAGGAGAAGCTAAATCAGTCATTACACACCTGACCTGGGAGGAGGTGCTAACGAAAATGCTCCGAAGTCCGATTCACGTCCCGGGAAAAGCCGAGTCTTAGAGGTAAAGTAAAGGCTAGGTAAGTATGCACATGGGCAGCTCCATCTCCTCACTGACCTGAGAGCGGGAAAATGGAGGAACAGGGAGGAAGGCAGAGAGTGCACTGTTTCTCGACCCTTGAGGTCTTGTTTGAGGCAATAATGTGCTACATCCTGGAGGGGGATGAAGGCCATCGCTAAGGGTCTTCAGGAGGCTGTGGAAGGAGGTGGCCCAGCACGTCTCTGCCTGCAACATGATTGCCAGGACAGCGACTCAATGTTGCAAAAAATTCAACGACCTTATGAGGGTCGTCAGGATGAGTACCCTTTACATTAACCTTGCAATGTGTTCATGTGAGCCTCACTGTCTTACATAATATAGAGACTTTACACTGCCCACCCCTTCTACATAAGAACATAAGAATTAGGAACAGGAGTAGGCCATCTAGCCCCTCGAGCCTGCTCCGCCATTCAATAAGATCATGGCTGATCTGGTCGTGGACTCAGCTCCACTTACCCGCCCTCTCCCCGTAACCCTTAATTCCCTTATTGATTAAAAATCTATCTATCTTTGACTTGAAAACATTCAATGAGCTAGCCTCAACTGCTTCCTTGGGCAGAGAATTCCACAGATTCACAACCCTCTGGGAGAAGAAATTCTTTCTCAACTCGGTTTTAAATTGGCTCCTCCGTATTTTGAGGCTGTGCCCCCTAGTTCTAGTCTCCCCCACCAATGGAAACAACCTCTCTGCCTCTATCTTGTCTATCCCTTTCATGATTTTAAATGTTTCTATAAGATCACCCCTCATCCTGCTGAACTCCAAGGAGTAAAGACCCAGTCTACTCAATCTATCATCATAAGGTAACCCCCTCATTTCTGGAATCAGCCTAGTGAATCGTCTCTGTACCCCCTCCAAAGCTAGTATATCCTTCCTTAAGTAAGGTGACCAAAACTGCACACAGTACTCCAGGTGCGGCCTTACCAATACCTTATACAGTTGCAGCAAGACCTCCCTGCTTTTGTACTCCATCCCTTTCGCAATGAAGGCCAACATTCCATTTGCCTTCCTGATTACCTGCTGCACCTGCAAACTAACCTTTTGGGATTCATTCACAAGGACCCCCAGGTCCCTCTGCACCACAGCATGTTGTAATTTCTCCCCATTCAAATAATATTCCCTTTTACTGTTTCTTTTCCCAAGTGGATGACCTCACACTTTCCGACATTGTATTCCATCTGCCAAACCTTAGCCCATTCGCTTAACCTATCCAAATCTCCTTGCAGCCTCTCTGAGTCCTCTACACAACCCGCTTTCCCACTAATCTTAGTGTCATCTGCAAATTTTGTTGCACTACACTCTGTCCCCTCTTCCAGGTCATCTATGTATATTGTAAACAGTTCTGGTCCCAGCACTGATCCCTGTGGCACACCACTAACCACTGATTTCCAACCGGAAAAGGACCCATTTATCCCGACTCTCTGCTTTCTGTTCGCCAGCCAATTCTCTATCCATGCTAATACATTTCCTCTGACTCCGCGTACCTTTATCTTCTGCAGTAACCTTTTGTGTGGCACCTTATCGAATGCCTTTTGGAAATCTAAATACACCACATCCATCGGTACACCTCTATCCACCATGCTCGTTATATCCTCAAAGAATTCCAGTAAGTTAGTTAAACATGATTTCCCCTTCATGAATCCATGCTGCGTCTGCTTGATTGCACTATTCCTATCCAGATGTCCCGCTATTTCTTCCTTAATGATAGTTTCAAGCATTTTCCCCACTACAGATGTTAAACCGGCCTATAGTTACCTGCCTTTTGCCTGCCCCCTTTTTTTAACAGAGGCGTTACATTAGCTGCTCTCCAATCTGCTGGTACCTCCCCAGAGTCCAGAGAATTTTGGTAGATTATAACGAATGCATCTGCTATAACTTCCGCCATCTCTTTTAATACCCTGGGATGCATTTCATCAGGACCAGGGGACTTGTCTACCTTCAATCCCATTAGCCTGTCCAGCACTACCCCCCGAGTGATAGTGATTGTCTCAAGGTCCTCCCTTCCCACATTTCTGTGGCCTGCAAATTTTGGCATGGTTTTTGTGTCTTCCACTGTGACGACGGAAGCAAAATAATTGTTTAAGGTCTCAGCCATTTCCACATTTCCCATTATTAAATCCCCCTTTTCATCTTCTAAGGGACCAACATTTACTTTAGTCACTCTTTTCCGTTTTATATATCTGTAAAAGCTTTTACTATCTGTTTTTATGTTTTGCGCAAGTTTACCTTCGTAATCTATCTTCCCTTTCTTTATTGCTTTTTTAGTCATTCTTTGCTGTTGCTTAAAATTTTCCCAATCTTCTAGTTTCCCACTAACCTTGGCCACCTTATACGCATTGGTCTTTGATTTGATACTTTCCTTTATTTCCTTGGTTATCCACGGCTGGTTATCCCTTCTCTTGCCGCCCTTCTTTTTCACTGGAATATATTTTTGTTGCGCACTATGAAAGAGCTCCTAAAAGTCCTCCACTGTTCCTCAATTGTGCCACCGTTTAGTCCTTGTTTCCAGTCTACTTTAGCCAACTCTGCCCTCATCCCACTGTAGTCCCCTTTGTTTAAGCATAGTACGCTTGTTTCTGACACAACTTCCTCATCCTCAATCTGTATTACAAATTCAACCATATTGTGATCACTCATTCCGAGAGGATCTTTTACGAGGAGATCGTTTATTTTTCCTGTCTCGTTACACAGGACCAGATCCAAGATGGCTTGCTCCCTTGTAGGCTCTGTTACATACTGTTCTAAGAAACAATCCCGTATGCATTCTATGAATTCCTCCACCAGGCTACCCCCTGCGATTTGATTTGACCAATCGATATGTAGGTTAAAATCCCCCATGACTACTGCCATTCCTTTTTCACATGCCTCCATTATTCCCTTGATTATTGCCCGCCGCACCATGAAGTTATTATTTGGGGGCCTATAAACTACGCCCACCAGTGACTTTTTCCCCTTACTATCTCTAATCTCCACCCACAATGATTCAACATTTTGTTCATTGGAGCCAATATCATCCCTCACAACTGCCCTGATATCATCCTTTATTAACAGAGCTACCCCACCTCCTTTCCCTTCTTGCCTATCTTTCTGAATCGTCAGATACCCCTGTATGTTTAATTCCCAGTCTTGGCCACCTTGCAACCATGTTTCTGTAATGGCCACCAAATCATACCCATTTGTAATGATTTGTGCCGTCAACTCATTTACTTTATTTCGAATGCTGCGTGCATTTAGGTAGAGTGTTTTCATCCTGGTTTTTAAACCATGATTTTTAGTTTTTACCCCTCCTGCAGCCCTTTTATATTCAGTGGCCCTTTTTGTTTCTTGCCTTTGGTTTCTCTGCCCTCCACTTTTACTCATCTCTTTTCTGCCTTTTGTTTTTGTCTCCTTTTTGTTTCCCTCTGTCTCCCTGTATTGGTTCCCATCCCCCTGCCATATTAGTTTAACTCCTCACCAACAGCACTAGCAAACACTCCCCCTAGGACATTGGTTGCATTCCTGCCCAAGTGCAGACCGTTCAGTTTGTACTGGTCCCACCTCCCCCAGAACATGTTCCAATGCCCCACGAATTTGAATCCCTCCCTGCTGCACCACTGCTCAAGCCACGTATTCATCTGTGCTATCCTGCGATTCATACTCTGACTAGCACGTGGCACTGGTAGCAATCCCGAGATTACTACTTTTGAGGTCCTACTTTTTAATTTAACTCCTAGCTCCTTAAATTCGTCTCGTAGGACCTCATCCCTTTTTTTACCTATGTCGTTGGTACCAATGTGCACCACGACAACTGGCTGTTCTCCCTCCTTTTTTAGAATGTCCTGCACTTGCTCGGAGACATCCTTGACCCTTGCACCAGGGAGGCAACATACCATCCTGGAGTCTCGATTGCGGCCACAGAAACGCCTATCTATTCCCCTTATGATTGAATCCCCTATCACTATGTTTACATTGCTGGAGACACCCTAAAAGCTCTCTATTGCCTCACCAGATATGTCCTGCCCATCCAACCATCTCTCACCTTCTAGCTGCCGACTCAATCTGAGGGCACCCATCAACACTTTCTAACTCTTCATATGCGGTCACAGGCCTTTAGCCTCTTTGTCCCCAAATCCCACCTTTGACACATCGACTGTGTGCTGCCATGCAGGTGGAGATCTTGAGATTCACACCTCGCAACATTAGTATTGAGTCATTTACTGCAAACACATGGCACATGAGTAGCTGCAAAGCCACTGACAACTTCATGTTTTGGTCAGTTCAGGCCAAACTCGCCCACAATAGGCAAGAGCAGCAGCGGATGGGAGGAGGGGAGCCCGACCTCCAGGACCTCATCAATGTTGAGGAGTGAGTGTCCGCTCTCTTGTGCGCATTAGTCAGGGTGGTGGTGGCTGGCGAGGCAGCGACCCTGCTCGACAACGATGGTCTGTGAATGAGATGGGCATTTTCTGTGAGAGCCCTGACCCTTGAGCCCATATGCCTTACAACATGTAGCGCAAAAATAACGATGCTCCCTCCTTCTTGCCTTCCTGTCCCCTCCATAACTACTATCCACACTTGTGTTGCTTTGTGCTTGCAGATGATGAGCCAGATGAGCCGCAGCCTGCTCGTCAGCCGCCATTGTCACTCGAGGGGGAGGATGTGGAGCCGGGTGTGGCTATAGAGCGGGACCCATCCTCAGTGCTAGTGAGTGGGGAGACCAGCTCGGTGGATGAGACCATGTTCCTGGGTTTCACAGATCTAGATGCTCCTGGCCCCAGTGGCCAGCAGCAACGCGCAGTGCGAGGGGAAGCTCGGAGGCCAGCTCTCTGCAGGGTAAGTCGGCCCAGGAGTCCTGCTCACAGTCAGGCAGATAAGGACCTGGATTTGGAGGCAATGTCCAGAGAGTCCATACAGATTCACCTTGAGCTTATGGGTGCATTGGGGAGGGTGCCGCAGAGCATGGATGCAATTGCTGTGAGTGTGGCGGAGGACAATTCAAGCAATGCCCATGCCTCTCAGCAGTCCACTGAGCCTATCCTTGCCCAGCTAAACTGGGAAGCGGGCTCAACGAGCGATAGTGGGGTCACAGAGGTGATGGCGCATGCCATAGTTGATGTGGCAGCTGCCATGACATCACAGGCCAAAGCCACAAAGGTCTTATTGATACCATGCAGAAACTGGTTGCTGGCATGCAATCTCAGACTGCAGTGTTTGAAGCGCAGTGTTGTTTATGCAGTCTCAGAGTGATGCCATGCAAGCAGTGTCTGCCGCTATCCTCACTGTCATCCCTACAGTCGAACAGGGAACAGACGGTGCCACAGCAGATCAGCAAGCTGTGGGGACACATATTGCACCTGATACTCTGGCTCCGCCCCAGAGGAGTGGCAGTGTGCCGCAGGAAATGGAAGGTGCTGACCTTCCTCACAATGACAGCATTGCGGCTCCCACCACAGCCAGTCCGCCTCTGCACCCGCCACGGCCTGCACCCCAACCATCCCACACTGCTGCCGCCCATCCTGAGGTGGTGCAGTCAGCAGTCGGGCCTTCCAGACCCACAGCTGGTCATGGGCGTCATCATAGGCTGTCTGTCCTGTCTCCCTCAGACACAGAGCAGGACTCAAGTGGCCTTGCTGCAGGCACTGAGGCCACATTGAGGAGGAACAGCAGGCGTGGGAGGAAGGTGAGGCAGAGGGGTGGGAAATGCTATTGTAAGACCCACTGATGAAAGGTGTCCCCATAGGGCCTTTGTAGATAGGTTTTGGATGATAATGATTTTTTGTGGTCTTTGAAGGGGCAGCAGCTTCATTTTTTTAATTATTTGCGTGTGTGGGTTTTTTGGGGTTGTTTGAGGGATGGTAATGTTCCTAACACAGATGTGACTGCAGACAGGGAGGTTAAAGTAACAGTACCTCAGTCTTTATTAAGACACTGCAGAGTGTGCAACAGGCCCTGGGGCCGGCTTATATACAGTGCTCCCAAGGGATGCTGGGATCCCTTGGGACTTCAGGGCATGCACTTCCTAATGGCGGAACATGGGGGTGCATGCTTTACAGATACACAACATCACTCCCCCCAAAATCAAAGTGAAAACTATTTACAAGGTGAGGCGGTCAGGAGCCTTTCTTTCCCTGGTGGACCGCCTCGGTACAAATGGCTGTTCTGGTGTGTTGGCTGTGCCCTCGGTGGGCTGGCGTGTTGTTGGCCCTGCAGGGCTGCTGGGTGAGCCTGGCCTTGCTGGGCTGTTGGGCGTGATGGGTTCGATTTCCTGGTCCGGCGTGGTGTCGTTGATCCTTTGGGTGTGTGTTGTGGGCTCAAAAAAGGTAGTGTCTGCTGTGAGTTGTTCAGGGCAGTCTGTGAACCGCAGCCTAGTTTGGTCCAGGTGCTTTCTGAAAATTTGTCCATTGTCTAGTTTGACTACAAGCATCCTACTCCCTTCTTTAACTATCACCGTGCCCGCGATCCACTTGGGACCATGTCCATAGTTTAGCACATACATAGGGTCATTCAGATAAATTTTCCGTGACACAGTGATGCGATCATCTTTTACATTTTGTTGCTGCCGCCTGCTTTCTACCTGATCATGCAAGTTGGGGTGAACCAGCGAGAGTCTGGTTTTAAGTGTCCTTTTCATGAGTAGCTCAGCCGGGGGCACCCCTGTGAGCGAATGGGGTCTCATGCGGTAGCTGCGCAGTACTCGGGACAGAAGGGTTTGGAGTGAGCCTTCTGTGACTCGTTTGAGGCTCTGTTTGATTGTTTGTACTGCCCGCTCTGCCTGCCCATTGGAGGCTGGTTTAAACGGGGCCGAGGTGACATGTTTGATCCCATTGCGGGTCATGAATTCTTTAAATTCGGCACTGGTAAAACATGGCCCTTTGTCACTGACCAGTATGTCAGGCAGGCCGTGGGTGGCAAACATGGCCCTCAGGCTTTCAATGGTGGCGGTGGCGGTTCTTCCTGACATTATTTCACCTTCAATTCATTTTGAAGAAACATCCACCACCACCAGGAACATTTTACTGAGAAACGAGCCCACATAGTCAACATAGATCCTCGACCATGGTCTGAGGGCCAGGACCACAAACTTAGTGGTGCCTCTATGGGCACATTGCTCAACTGAGCACACACGCTGCATTGCCATACACAGGACTCTAAGTCAGAATCGATACCGGGCCACCACACGTGGGATCTGGCTATCGCTTTCATCATTACTATACCCGGGTGTGTGCTGTGGAGATCCGAGATGAACGTCTCCCTGCCCTTTTTGGGTAGCACTATGTGGTTACCCCACAACAGGCAGTCTGCCTGAATGGACAGCTCGTCCTTTCGCCGCTGCAACGGCTTTGTAAGGGGAAAATGGGAGGGCTTCTTTTCCCACGAGCAGGCCCACTGATACAGAGGGTTGACGCTCGCCCCAGTCCACGTAGCAATTCTCGAAGTTAGCAGATGGAGACGGATGGCAAAGTATAATGATCTTTTATTACGAATGTCCGGGAACACCTCTCATCACAGCTGCCTGTGAGTGGAGATGCTCCCAGACATTCGTAATAAAAGATCGTTATACTTTGCCATCCGTCTCTGTCTGCTAACTTTGAGAATTGCTACGTGGGGTGGAGCGAGCGTCGACCCTCTATATCAGTGGGCCCACTCATGGGAAAAGAAGCCTGCTCATTTTCCCTTTACATTTGGCGCTGCGAGCAGGGTACGGACTTCCTGAATGGAACAATGACCCAGCTGTTGGGGTGAGTATGTTTTAATTTACCACCTTCAAGTTAGAGTTGTGGCATTGTAAACCGCAAGGGAAGGACATCTGTACAAAGAACCATTTGTAGCAGGTCCAGGAGGGACGGAGACGGAGGACAGGGACGATCTAGGGGTGGAAGGGGGTCAAAAGGTGCATCCTAAAATGCGCGTGTGGAGGTAGCACGGCAGTGCGAGGGTACGATGCAAGGGAATATATAGAGGAAGGTCTATTGACCCGAAGCGGTACGAGTGCACGGTGCAGGGACGAGACATATTGACCCAAAGCGTGGCAGTACGAGTGTACGGTGCCAAGGGAAGACATATAGATATTGAGGACATGGAGACGACATCGCAGCAGTGACGGGATATATTGACCCAAAGCGTGGCAGTACGAGTGTACGGCGCCAAGGGAAGACATATAGATATTGAGGACATGGAGACGACATCGCTGTAGTGACGGGATATATTGATCCAAAGCGTGGCAGTACGAGTGTATGGCACCAAGGGAAGACATATAGATATAAATAACGTCCTGCATATCTAACATGAATTAAAGGGAGTGCCCAAGACCCTCATAGCCCAAAGAAGATGGGTAACAAGGCTAGTAAAATGGCGAATAAAACCAATCATTAATTGTAACTTGCGTAACTACATAATGCCATAAAAAAGCTGATAGTCACTATCTTAAGTGACATATGGATCCAAAAAAAAATAGAGCCGGCCAAACAATTAATAAGTTTTGTTGAATGAAGAGAGACTTTGTGAATGTCTGTCATTGAGTGAGAGTCCTTGTGTGATTTTTTTGACTGCGGAATGAATTTTTCATGTTTCTGAAAGCCTGTTTGGAAAAATAGTGGAGCTCCATCCACTTTTTCAGACAGAGTGAAAGTTTTTTTTAACCCTTTGTAGTGTTGTCCTGTATGTGGGAAGTTTTAAGACATATTAAGTTAGAAACGCAGGTGTGGATTTATTCGGATGATAAGTTACGGAGCTAGGAAATGCACAAAGGATAGGTTTGTTGAGCAAAAGATAAAAAAATACATGGTCCCGGTGGTTTTAAAAAAAAAAGAATGTATTTGACACACTCACTTACTTGTCAACAGAAAACACGCAATCATTGATTATATTGGGTTGAAAGACATAAATTTAGTCTGAGATAAAGAATGCCTTTTAAAAAAGCCTGCGAGGGTCTCTCGAGGCTGCGGGCTGGAGAAGTACGCTCCCATTTTCCTTTGTGTAAAACCTTGATGCGAAAGCTTCTAGCTCAGTAAAAAAAAAAAGAGTTTTAAATAAAGATTGAAATTACAAAATTTGAATTGGGATTTTGAGATATTAAGAGAAGGCACAGCAAAATACTGAGATGGATTCAAACTAAAAAAAATATTAAATTAAATCTGATCTCTTTAAAAAAAAGAGAAATAAAACTAAAAGGTTTGGAAACAATCTAGAAATACCTTCAGGGATCAGGTCAAACTCCTGGGCGAGTGGTGAGCTATCTGCGAAGGTATAAAAGGGACTTTTGAAAAAATGTTAAAACGGCAAGCTTTAGCAGTCTAGAAAAAAGACATTGTATCGGCCTTGAAACTGGAACATTTGAGATAACAAAAAGCAGCCCTCAAAGCCTACATGCTAGACTCCGTTCTAGTTATGAAGAAAAAAGATAAAGACGCAACTTTGAAAGAAAACAAATTGAATGAATTTGAAAGAAAAAGTGTCTTTGATTGTCTGATAATTTTAAATTAACAAATTTACAGAGACGCGAGCCCTCCGTGTGTAATACAAAACCTAATTCGAAGAAAGGAGATCTGGAAAAAAAAGACATAACGTACTAAATAGGTGCTGACAAAAAAAAGGGTGTTTGCGATGGAAAAAGACATAACTTACTAAATACTAGTTGATATCGGCTGGAAAAGATATTGGTTTAATGATTTTAAATTACGAGAAAGTTTCACTGCAGTTTGAAAGATTTCCAAAATGGACATTGTTTATCAAGAAAAGTCCCGAACAGTCTAAACAAGCAGGAGGGTTTTGAAAATAACGAGGAGAAAAGATCTAAGCTATGCGAACTCAGCACAGAAAGAAAAAAACTGGGAATTAGAGAATCTTACTGAATTTTAAAATTATTATAGAAAATGGAACTGGCACAGAAGTTTAGATTTTGTGCTGAGAGAGAAATAAAACACAAGATTTGCCCAGTGAACGGGATCGAAAAAAAAATGAAATGTTGGAATGTATACAGTCTGTGTGAAAATTGGATTTCAGTAAACAAAATAGCTAATAAAAATGTGTGGTCTCGTTTTAAATCAATTAAAAAAAAAAATCTTTGGCAAGTACTTGAATTAGAAGTTAAGAAAACATTGGAATTTAATCTAAAATGCCGTCTTTCCTGATGAGAAGACTTTTATTATGACGGCTTTACTAATGATTTCTGCTGTTTTTAACGGATTCCTAATTTCTAAGCAAGTTTTGAAGGCACAAAGACTTAAAAAAAATGATTACACGAAGTCACATAATGACATCAGGCCTTCTTACAAACCTGTAAAGGAGTTAACCCTTTCCATTGACAGCTGTTTTATACTGGACATTATTAATTTGGATTTCTTAATAGAATAAAAAAGACTCATCTGACAGATAGAGGAAATGGTGGGATAGTCAGAATAAAAATAAAAACAGAACTAGCCTATGTAATAATACTCGCCTGATACAAATAAAAGAAAGATACTCAAGCAAAACAAATTCAAGAGTTAAAAGCTAAAATAAATAAGCTGGAAGAGATTTTTTAAATGGGACCAGACGGATAGTGCAGTGCGCAGCCGTAGCACCATCACCTATGGCAATAGAGCCAATGTACAAACCCAACCTAACCTTACCTCTCGACATGCATGGATAAAAGATGAGTAGACCAGAACCTAACACCTGGTGACAACCAGGCTATCTGTTTAAAATTTGCAAATAAAACACTCACCGAGATGGGACTGCAGCGATTACTTCGACTCTGGAGACTCAGGATACTGAAACCCACGCAAGCACTGGATAATGCAGACGGACTACGAGAGATATAGCACACGCAGGAAAGACACAACTACATGAACTAGCTTTGTTTAATTTAACTGCCGAAATATGCATCCCAGCAGCCAAGGACTGGAGCAAGGACAGAACTTATTTTAACGCATGGCTATGTATAGTGTATTAAGTAAGGTTGTAATGCAGCAGGCTGCCGATGCCATGGGCGCCAGTAGATTCCGAGGACAGGAGCAAGTTCATAGGACCAAAAAGGGGAAGGGCGCAGAAATCCAACTGGATGGAATTTCAGTTTTAGAAGCTCATGCCTGGGCGGACCAAGCTGCAAACCAAGCAGCCAAATCCACCCCGCAAGAAACAGAAGGGTGGGAACAGAATGGAGCAAAAAGGTGGGGTGGGACCCCAGGATGTTTAGGAAAACTGGCCAGTGGGATAAAATGAATACCAAGGGAGGTCTCTGGAATATAAGGTGTATGTCCCGAAGCGTGACACGGTAACAACACGGAGAAGCCGGTATTGCTCATGCGCAGCACAAACAAGAAGGAATACAACCTAAAAAGGGGGGCGGATGGAGTGTGGAGGAAAGATGACAATGTAGTGGACCCGAAATAAAGGTCTGGCTGGGACACCAAACACGCCCAAAGGAAGCCCTACCGCTGCCCCGACAACCACCATGGGGACAACAACACTTCCCAGCACAGCCACGCAAGTCCCCCCATAAGCCCATCCATAAAGACTAGAGCTAAAGGGGGCTAGTAATGAAAGAATCTAAAGAAAGGATATAATTTGGGGTGCGTCAGTGACTACTCATTCTTCCTAACTTCTGTGGGAATTAAATTATAAGTCTATACCAGAACCTGACACAACGGATCCTCGAAGGCCCGGAATCCACTACCCTGAGATTTAATGTCAGAAAGGGAACAGGACAAGGTCGAACAAAAAGGGGAATACTGGAAACACTAGGCACGGGTTATGCGGCAGGGGTTACGACGATGAATTCCATAGACCTGTATGCAATAGACGACCGGGTTAACAACAACGCAAATCTTGAGGGTTTATTGGGGGGGGACATGGATAACCAAGCCCTACAAGCGCGGTTGGGAGATGGCGCGGAAGGGGAACTGTTACAGGTGGCCCATACATTACAGAAGCATGCCAAGACAATAAATTTGATCCACGCAATGGGGAACGACATAAGTAAACAATTACAAGCTGAGATAGTTTGCTCAGGGTATAGGGCCTGGATATTAAGTGAAGTACAACATAACTTGGAGCAACTCCAGAATGGGGACATACCAGATTGGATCCTGAACAGCATACTTAACAATTGGACTCTAGATAAAAAAATGAATAACACGTGCGAGGTACGAAGGAATAGTCACGCATGGGTGCCAAAATTCAGATGTATTACTGGGCGGGTGAATATGATCGGATTTGTGTTGTCCATACCATAGTATGATGTAACACAGGGAGACTCCTTATACCAGATCGATAATATCGGTGAAGTGAACCAAACTCGGTTGCGTTACCATCAGCCTGCCAGACGGGTGATTAAAATGTAATTAGTACGAAAGGCATTGACATAACCGATTGCTATAAAAATAATCAAGTGATTTTATGTCGAGGTACGCCACGAATGACGAATGACGAATGATGATTACAGATTCCACCAAACAAACGGATGCATGCTGAGTATCACTTCTCTCGAACACGATTCCGAAACAATTCCACAAGGGAATGGTGATTTGGTGCGTGAGCACAGGAGCAGCCACCCCGACGATTAAGACCAGGGGAGGAGTCACCCCCTGTGTCATCATCAACCCTAACTTCTGTTTCAGGCCCATGGGAAAAATAGACATAAATGGATACCACATACATCCCGAGACAACGGAAATCATCCACGGAATGGTCACGGATACCCTCCGAGAAGGGTACAAGGAGGCAGTATGGGAACCGCAAGAAAAACAGATACCCGAATTAAGTGAGGAACGATTGGTGCAATATCCAGCTGATGGAAGAAATAGACAAACCTACAAAGAGACACTAATGCGATGTTGGCCAACCAGCCTTGGTACTCAAAACTGTGGAACATTGGACTTAATATTCAGATCCACCCATGGATAAGAATTATATCACATGCACTTGTAGTAATACAAGGTCTGGTCCTGATGGTACTGGTAGGGCTAACCTGTGCACGAATTAAACAGGCCAAACGGTACGTCAGGGCACACACTATGATTAAGGACATAAGGGATGAAAATTTAAGCTGTCCTACAGGAAGGACTTACCTTATATAACTCTGCGGGAAAGATTTCAGGAGATCCCGAAGCTTGAGAAATGGCCACCTAGGTGAACGTATCTATCTGGAACTTGCCTACAGAGAGATAGTTATCGGGAAATATGGCCAGCTTGGGGTATAGCCAAGGGCCAAAAGGGGGGAAATGTAAGAGAAAATCTTGGCATTAGGGGTACCAGCGGGACAAGGGTTAAAGTGCTGGTTCCTGTACCGACCCATAAGGAGGTAAAAGGCCTCCCTTTGGCCTTGTACATTCCAGTACCAAGGCTCCAGAAGTTATTAATTCAATAATATTCCGACAGGATACGATGTGAGAACCTAAACAGACATTGATAAGACCTTGCGAAGAGGCTCGAGGTGGACTCACGGGCATCAAGGAGAATCAACAAATTCTGACCTAATGAAGTCATTCTAGTCACGGCCTAAGGTGGTCACGAGGGTCTTGGCCTGTCAATCCAAAGTAGCACTAATAAGGTAGTCCAATTAGAGAAGTAGCATTGATAAGGTAGTCCAATTAGAGATCCTGGGAGGTCTTACCAGGGAATGAAGGGGTTTTTGAAATGTATAAAAGTTGTATGATTGTGCTGTTCGGAGAGCATCTCCACTCACAGGCGCCTGTGATGAGAGGTGTTCCCGGATGTTCATAATAAAAAATCGTGATACCTTGCCATTCGTCTCTGTCTGCCAACTCCGGGGGCTGTTACGCGGGTTGGGGCGAGCGTCGACCCTCTATATCAGGGGGCTCGCTCGTGGGAGGAGAAGCCTTCCCACTTTCCCCTTACAACTTGATTAGCTCTTGCATTTCAACGGGGATGCTGGCCCAGCTCCCATGCAGTACACAGTTTTTTTACTAGGGACAGCAGAGGATCTTGGCTAGTCCAAGTCCTAATCTGGTGGGCCGTGACAGGTGATTTATAATTTTCAAACACTTCCATGACCATCAAAAAGTCTGCGGGCTGCGCCACCATCAACAAGTTTGCAGGCTGCGCCATTACCACCCCTGTGGTGGGCAATGGTAGCCGACTGAGAGCATCCGCACAGTTCTCGGTGCCTGGCCTGTGGTGGATGGTATAGTTATGCGCTGATAGCGCGAGTGCCCACCTTTGTATGTGGACTGAGGCATTTGTATTTATGCCCTTGTTTTCAGCGAACAGGAATATGAGGGGCTTGTGATTGGTTTCCAGCTCAAATTTGAGGCCAAACAAGTACTGATGCATTTTCTTTACCCCGAACACACATGCTAATGCCTCTTTCTCAATCATGCTGTAGGCCCTCTTGGCCTTAGACAAACTCCTGGAAGCATAGACGACAGGTTGCAACTTCCCCACAACGTTAGCTTGTTCTAATACACACCCGACTCCGTACGACAACGCATCACATGCTAGCACGAGTCTTTTACACGGGTTATACAATACAAGCAGCTTCTTGGAGCATAAAATGTTTCTGGCTTTCTCAAAAGCAATTACTTGGTTTTTCCCCATAACCAGTTCTCACCTTTATGCAATAACACATGTCGGGGCTCTAAGAGGGTGCTTAACCCTGGTAGGAAGTTACCAAAATAGTTGAGGAGTCCCAGGAACGACTGCAGCTCTGTGACATTCTGTGTCCTGGGCGCGTTCCTGATAACCTCTGTCTTGGCGTCTGTGGGCCGAATGCCATCCGCCGCGATCTTTTTCCCCCCAAAAATCCACTTCTGTTGCCATGAAGACGCATTTCAACTTCTTCAGCCGCAGCCCTACGTGATCCATTCGCTGGAGAACCTCCTCCAGGTTTTGTAGGTGCTCGACAGTGTCCCGACCCATGACCAATATGTCGTCCTGAAAAACCACCGTGCGTGGTACTGACTTGAGTAGGCTCTCCATGTTTTTCTGGAAGATAGCTGCAGCTGACCAAATTTCAAATGGGCATCTGTTGTAGATGAACAGTCTCTTGTGCGTGTTGATGCAGATGAGGCCCTTCAAAGACTCTTCCAGCTCCTGCATCATGTAGGCCGAAGTCAAGTCGAGCTTGGTGAACGTCTTGCCTCCTGCCAGCGTCGCAAATAGGTTGGCTGCCTTAGGTAGCGGGTATTGGTCCTGTAGCGAGAAATGATTAATAGTTACTTTATAATCGCCGCAAATCCTGACCGTGCCATCACTTTTGAGTACTGGAACAATCGGGCTGGCTCACTCGCTGAATTCCACTGGTGAGATGATGCCTTCGCGTTGCAGCCTGTCCAGCTCGATTTCCACTCTCTCCCTCATCATGTGTGTTCCGCTCGCGCCTTGTGGTGAATGGGTCGTGGCTCTGGGACAAAGTGGATCCGCACCTTCGCCCCGGAAAAGTTTCCAATGCCTGGCTCAAAAAGGGAAGGAAATTTGTTAAGCACCTGGGTACATGAGGCCTCATCGACATTTGATAGCGCTCGGATATCATCCCAGTTCCATCATCTGCGCTTCCTGGAGAGCGAGCTTTGACTGCGAGGATGCACTGCATGTGGTCCCACACCAGCTGTATATTTAGGGAGTGGTATCCCTTTCTGTTTCTGAATACCTCTGCATTCTCGAATGATGCTCGCAAGGCCACGTGCATGCTGTCAAGTGCTCCTATGAACCCTCGGGAAGTCTGCTATCCTGGCAAACCCACGTGTGCGCTCATTCTGTTGTAGTCATTGAGATGTTAATGAAGTCCACTCTGTGTGTGTAGAAAGCCTGTGTGAAGTCACGGATGCAGCGCTGTGTTGCGAATTGTGAGATGGTGCATATGTCCCGTGATGCAGCCTGTAAGGAGCCGGAGGCCTAGAAGGTGATGGGCAGCACAGTCCTGGTGCTGAGGTGAGGCTGCAGGTCTGCCTGTAGGAGATGGCATATCTCTGTACTACCTCCTTTCGGAAGCGCAGCCTTCTGACACACTACTCCTCGGACAGGTCCAGGTATGAGTGTTGTCGCTGGTAAAGCCATGGGGATGAAGGCCTCCTGCCCCGAAGTCTAGGGGCTCACCTCCTTCGTCTACCGACATGGCCAACATCCCACCTCTCTTGAGGCCGCCTTACTAAAGCATGTAGAATGCGATGCTGGCGGCAAAATAATGCACCCATCAAAGTTTTCAAAATTACTTTTTCTCAAGCTGTACTATTATGTATGTCTGTTGCTGCAAACTCAAAGGCTCACATAATGTGCCCTGTGTAAACATTGCACTGACTGTGACCTCCAAGGGGTATGGGGAAAAAGCGGGAATATGGCGTTGAGATAGAGGATCAGCCATGATCATATTGAATGGCGGTGCAGGCTCGAAGGGTTGAATGGCCTACTGCTGCTCCTATTTTCTATGTTTCTATATTGTATGTTTCATCCCTTTAAGTAGCCACCAGTTAACGACTATGAAAGGCTGTACCGACTGTTTTTTCAGACATGATTAGTGGTGGTCGCTAAATCAGGCGGCCACACCTCATTTAGCGAGCGGGGCACAAGCATGGGCGTTGTACCAGGACTGACATCATGATCGGACTGATAGTCAGCAGCCAGCTGCTGCCGTTTTGCGCCTCTGGTAAACCGCAACTACATTCCTCAGCGGGGCGCTAAAAGCTGCGCGCCCAGTCGGTAAACTACTACGCTCACATTAACGCCCCTTCTGACCGCTAACTGAGGCGCTGGACAACCGAATCTCAACCCCAAAGTGTACCCCAAAGTATCACCAGCTTCAAGATTAAATTCTTGATATAATGCCTATCACAATTGTTGACAAATTTATCAACCGAGTCAAACATGTCAAACATTTTGTATTATCCTGGATAACACACTTGATATTTTGATATTTTTACAAAAAACAATGGTTGAAGTACTTTACTGGAGACATCAGTGAAACATTAGGAAAAGTTCTGGAAATGACTTCAGGCTGAAGCATCCCAGGAAAAGCAATAGGAATGGTGAAATTACAAAGTATCACAATCAGTGATACTGCATGGAGTAAATTATATTATTAATATTTATATTGTGAGTAAATTATTGATATTTTCTTCATAAGAGAAAACTATATTTTTCAGTTGCGAGAAATGACAGTGATGGATGAAAACAATGATGGACTTGAGTAAGTCATTGCTTTTTCATTAGGCACACACAGGTTTATAGTTCATCGGAACCATACCTACAGGGTGCGGTTTTATATATGTATTATATATTCTCAGAGTAATTAGACTACATCAGCATTGCCCCTAGATTCTCTTCTTGACTAAGCTTAATGTTGGCAATCTGGTTAATTAACACACCGAGAAAGTGCAGAGGTTAAATGCTACATTCCATTTTGTTATCACTTGGAAATGGTAAGACACATGTCTTAGGATATCAGCAGCATAGGGATAGGCACGTTAAAGGGTTCTATTCTCATCATTTGCTTGATGATGCAGAGAACACTGTCTTGTCAGGAGGTGTGCAGCTGGGACTGGCAAATTGAGAGACTAATCTCTACGAGTAGACGTCTTTCAATGGCAAGGATTGTTTCTAATTTACTTTTCATTTTTCTACCTGTGACAGTCCATTTTGAGGAGATATTATTCATTATTTCAGAAGCATTTCATACTAGATTTTGAAAATAGGTTAAGCATTCAATTGGTACATATTGTGAAAATAGTGGAGCATAGTTAGAAAAATCGGTGTTTGGAGTCTTGGGCCATCTGACGTTCATGATTGTGTGGAGGTGGGTTTTCGTTGTTTTTGATGGGGTATCTATAAACTATGAAAGTTTCACAATCATAGAGAGATGACAGGAGCCTTGCATCATACATTTTAAATGTGCTCTTGATTCTTTGTTCACTTAATGCACTTACTCAGATTTCTAAATTCCGAGCAAGTCTTCTTTAGAAGAAGTGTTTCTTTATCCAGATATGTGTTTGGTGATGGGGTACTCCCCATGTAGACAAATAATTAGATTGAAATGAGCTACAAAGAACAGTGATGAAGCTGTGTGCTAAAAATGAGGTGAAGTGTGGACCACAGAGCACAGACATTAATGAACACGATCTGATGAGCCAAGGCGTCTTTGTTTTAGTCTACACATGTTGAACAGTTTTCCATCTCCTAAACTGGATGTATACTTCTTCCACTGAGATGTAATGTGACTTTCAGCATGGCAGAGAAGAATAGTAATGGCCACTATCTTCACTTGCTGAGTCTAAAGGGGGCAGATTTGAATGTATCTGGTGCACAATTAGTTTAGCCATCCATCACCAGATCTGTCCAGACCATGTTAGCGCATCTCACTTGTAATATATATAGCTCCACCTGCGGACTACTGTGACACTGCAACCACTGCTGTATACAAATAAAGAGGGAACAGGTCACCTGACTGGAGTTCCGGAGTGTTCTACCATCTTAATAGAAACATATAAACATAGAAAATAGGTGCATGAGTAGGCCATTCGACCCTTCAAGCCTGCACCACCATTCAATAAGATCATAGCTGATCATTCCCTCAGTACTCCTTTCCTGCTTTCTCTCCATACCCCTTGATCCCTTTAGCCGTAAGGGCCATATCTAACTCCCTCTTGAATATATCCAATGAACTGGCATCAACAACTCTCTGCGGCAGGGAATTCCACAGGTTACCAACTCTCTGAGTGAAGACGTTTCTCCTCATCTCAGTCCTAAATGGCCTACCCCTTATCCTAAGACTGTGTCCCCTGGTTCTGGACTTCCCCAACATCGGGAACATTCTTCCCGCATCTAACCTGTCCAGTCCCGTCAGAATCTTATACATTTCTATGAGATCCCCTCTCATTCTTCTAAACTCCAGTGTATAAAGGCCCAGTTGATCCAGTCTCTCCTCATATGTCAGTCCAGCCATCCCTGGAATCAGTCTTGTGAACCTTCGCTGCACTCCCTCAATAGCAAGAACGTCCTTCCTCAGATTAGGAGTCCAAAACTGAACACAATATTCCAGATGAGGTCTCACCAAGGCCCTGTACAACTGCAGTAAGACCTCCCTGCTCCTATACTCAAATGAAGGCCAACATACCATTTGCCTTCTTCACCGCCTGCTGTACCTGCATGCCAACTTTTAATGACTGATGAACCATGACACCCAGATCTCATTGCACCTCCCCTTTTCTTAATCTGCCGCCATTCAGGTAATATTCTGCCTTTGTGTTTTTGCCCCCAAAGTGGATAACCTCACATTTATTCACATTATACTGCATCTGCCATGCATTTGCCCACTCACCTAACCTGTCCAAGTCACCCTGCAGCCTCTTAGTGTCGTCCTCACGGCTCACACTGCCACCCAGTTTAGTGTCATCTGCAAACTTGGAGATATTACACTCAATTCCTTCATCTAAATCATTAATGTATACTGGAAAGAGCTGGGGTCCCAGCACTGAGCCCTGCGGCACTCCACTAGTCACTGCCTGCCATTCTGAAAAGGGCCCATTTATCCCGACTCTCTGCTTCCTGTCTGCCAACCAGTTCTCTATCCACATCAGTACATTACCCCAATACCATGTGCTTTGATTTTGCACACCAATCTCTTGTATGGGACCTTGTCAAAAGTCTTTTGAAAGTCCAAATACACCACATCCACTGGTTCTCCCTTGTCCACTCTGCTGGTTACATCCTCAAAAAATTCCAGAAGATTCATCAAGCATGATTTCCCTTTCATAAATCCATGCTGACTTGGACCAATCCTGTCACTGCTTTCCAAATGCGCTGCTATTTCATCCTTAATGATTGATTCCAACATTTTCCTCACTACTAATGTCAGGCTAACTGGTCTATAATTACCCGTTTTCTCTCTCCCTCCTTTTTTAAAAAGTGGTGTTACATTAGCTACCCTCCATGGGAACTGATCCAGAGTCGATAGACTGTTGGAAAATGATCACCAATGCATCCACTATTTCTAGGGTCACTTCCTTAAGTACTCTGGGATGCAGACTGTTAGGCCCCAGGGATTTATCGGCCTTCAATCCCATCAATTTCCCTAACACAACTTCCCATCTAATAAGGATATCCTTCAGTTCATCCTTCTCACTAGACCCTCGGTCCCCTAGTACATCCGGAAGGTTATTTGTGTCTTCCTTCGTGAAGACAGAACCAAAGTATTTGTTCAATTGGTCTGCCATTTCTTTGTTCCCCATTATAAATTCACCTGAATCTGACTGCAGGGGACCTACATTTGTCTTCACTCATCTTTTTCTCTTCACATATCTATAGAAGATTTTGCAGTCAGTTTTTATGTTCCCGGCAAGCTTCCTCTCGTACTTTATTTTCCCCCTCTTAATTAAACCCTTAGTTCTCCTCTGCTGAATTGTAAATTTCTCCCAGTGCTCAGGCTTGTGTGTGTTTGTGAGTTGCACTGAAAATATAACAATAGCGATGACGATGGCATAATCAAAAAAAAAGCTGCAATTTTTGTTGATCGAGGATTCAGACAACTGACAGAGAGACTTTGAGAGCTTCTCTGCTTTGATTACAGATCCAAGATAAATTACAAGCACACTTGTCTAAACTGCCGGAGTCCAGATGGCCGCGCCTATGGGAATAATAGGGCATTTGGGGGAGTTTCACAACCGTGAAAGTTTTGGAGCATATGTGGAGCGGCTAGAAATGTTTTTCACCGCAAATAATATCATCGAAGTCCCCAATGATGAAAACCATAACCGGGTGGTGTTGGAAAGACAACAGGCGATTTTCTTAACTGAAGCACAGCCCGAGGTGTATGAAACCCTGAAAAATTTGCTTGTGCCTGTCAAGCCAAAGGACACAACACTTAAGCAGAGAACAACGCTACAGTCCTGAGCCCCTGGAAATTGCTGAAAGTTATTGTTTTGGAATACGAGATCAGTTAACTGAAGAAAATATCAGTGAGTACATTGTAGCATTAAAAAAGCTATCTATTCTCTGTAATTTTGGAAACTTTCAGGACCGAGCATTGCGTGACCGCGTTGTTTGTGGGATGAAAAATAATGCGATCAGAAGAAAGTTATTGACAACACCTAATTTGACGTTTGATTTAGCATGTCAGACAGCTTTGTCAATGAACATGGCCGACCAATATTCCCGAGAATTTCACACTATTTCCAGTCGTCAGACAACCGAGGTGAATCGCCTGCAGGTTAAAAGTAAAAGGCAGTTGGGCCCCAAGATCTCAGAAACTGGCCAAGGTAACAGAGCATTGAAGTCTTGCTATTGGTGCCTGGGACAACACATTGCTCAAAGTTGTCCATATGTGAAGGCAGAGTGCTTTATCTGCAGGAAAACTGGGCATCTTGCGAAGGCATGCCGACTGAAGGGTAAACCAGCTTTCAAAGCTATAAGTAGAAATACCCAGAGACTACATAGCATGGAAGATAAACAACAGGACGAGGAGGTTTTAGAGCTACACATCATCAGGACTACGAGGTTAACTAACAGTGATTCAAAAAGTTTCATAATCCACATAGATGTTGCAGTAACCAAGATACCCATGGAAATCGACACTGGTGCATCCGTGAGTGCAGTACTGGAATCGCTATACCTTGACAATTTGCGTAATTTTCCATTGGAGAAAACCAGGATAGAGCTGCGAAGCTACTCGGGAGAGAACATTCCTGTGGTAGGTTGTATCATCATACCTGTGAAACACAATTCTCAATTTCAGAGCTTGCCTCTATTAGTAGTGGCAGGAGACAAGCCTGCCTTACTAGGAAGAAATTGATTGGGATCACTGAAGCTGGATTGGAGTGAGATTTTTCGTGTGGAAATGAGATTTGCATCAAAGGATGATGTCATCAAGAATTATCCGATGGTGTTCTACGAAACAGGCAGTCCAATCCAAGGCTTCAAGGCAAGTGTCAGGGTACAGAAGGACGCTAGATTGATTTACTGCAAGCCATGTTCCGTACCATATGCATTCAAGGAGAAAGTTGTGCAAGAACTCAAAAGACTAGATACTGAGAACATTATTTCTAAGATAGATCTATGTAATTGGGCTACACCCATTTTTGTTGTACCTAAGGTAAGATTGTGTGGTGATTATAAAGTAACCGTAAACCAGGTTCTAGAGGGTAATCTCCCCAATACATTGCCAAATGTAGAAGATTTATTCACAACACTGTCAGGTGGTCAGATCTTCTCAAAGTTGGACCTTACAAATGCCTACTTACAACTTGAACTAGATGAGGAGTCCAAGTCATGCTTGACTCTAAATATTCATCTAGGCCTACGTCAATTTAGGCTACCATTTGGACTGTCTTCCGTCCCTACCATATTCCAAGGGGTGATGAATCAGATTTTGCAAGGTATTGAAGGGGTAGTATGTTTTTTAGATGACATACTAATTTTAGCATCAAATAGGCAAATTCATAACATATTGAATGAAGTCCTCAAACGGCTAGAGAAGCACAGAGTATGAGTTGCAAATACTCGCAAGTGTGAATTATATCAAAACTCCGTGGAGTACTTAGGGTACAGAGTAGACAAAGATGGTTTTCAGCCAACCAAGGGAAAGCTGGATGCAATTAGAAATGCACCCACTCCCAAGAATGTCACTGAACTTCGATCATTTTTGAGTCTTTTGAACTATTATGGGAAGTTCCTACCAAATTTGGCTACAGTATTACATCCACTGAATGAACTATTGAAAAAACAGGTCCATTGGAAGTGGTCAGGAGAATGCGATACAACATTCAAGGAGTGTAAAAGCAAATTGGTAGAGAGCACCATGTTAATTCACTATGACATAGTTAAGGAGATCAAGCTGGCACGTGATGCCTCTCCATATGGAGTTGGGGCAGTGATCTCTCATGTACTACATAGTGGGGAGGAGAGACAAATTGCTTTTGCTTCATGCACTCTCAGTGCCAGTGAGCGTAATTATGCGCAAATCGAAAGGGAAGCTTTGCCATTAGTTTTGGGGTCAAGAAGTTTCACAAATACTTGTATGGTCATAAGTTTACCATCATTACGGACCATAAGCCCCTGACAGCAATCCTCCCTCCAAAGTTCCCAGTTCCAACATTAGCTGCAGCCCGAATGCAGAGATGGGCTTTGATTTTGTCCGCATATGCATATGATAATGAACACTGACGATCAGCTGATCACAGTAATGCTGATGCTATGTCTCTAGATTGCCTTCCCCATCACAAGTTACACCCGATAGGGAAGAAGTGTTCTATTTTTCATACATTGATGAACTGCCAGTCACAGCTGAAGAGATTGGTAGAGCAACAAAATGTGACCCAGTTATGTTAAAGGTGTATGATTATATTGCAAATGGATGGCCAAACCAAGCAACAGACAAAGATATTCATTCATTCTTCATTCGTAGGAATGAATGATCAGTCGATAAAAATTGTGGTTATACCAAATAAATTCAGGTCCAAGTTATTAGGAGACCTCCATAACCAGCACCTGGGAATGTACTTGACCAAGAGTTTTGCACGCAGTTACTTATGGTGGACAGGTTGAGATAAAGATATAGAGTACATCAGTGAACGACATGTCAATCGGTAAGCAAGCAACCACCATCAGTACCATTACAGCCATGGAAATGGCCTCCCAGGGTGTGGCAAAGGCTACATATCGATTTTACTAAGCTAGAAGAACAACAATTGTTCATTGTGATTGATAGCCATTCAAAGTGGGTCGAGGTGTTTCCAATGTTGAAAATAACAAGTAAAACATTTTACGAAGATTATTTTCTTCATTTGGCCAGTTAAAGTTTACTTTGATTGATGTTAAGTTGTATTTAACCCTTTCATGGTAAGGAATCACCAGTGTGTAATCGTCCAGCTATCTGAGACAATGCGCAACAAGGTTATGTTCAATAACAAAGTTTAATATCAACATTGGTCTGAAATCATAACTATCACAGCCAATAACACCCAGGCCCCGCCCACACCCAACTTTTTCCACCATTGACATAAATCACATGTTCAACATGTCCACCAACACAGAATACAAAGGCAAATCAAGAGCATGGTCCCCAGCCCCCATTCGTTGCAACAAATTGCATACACCCAGATGGAGATATAACACAGCCATCACCTGTGCACATGCACCTCACTTTCCTTCGCCCCTCCCCTTCTTCTCCCCACCTCTACCCCTTCCCCTCCTCACTCCACGGCGCCTTATTGGGGGGGGGGAATGAAGGCAGATGCGGTCATTGCATGGCTACGGTAGTGGTGGGTGCCGAGGGGGCAACATTCGCTGATGCAGGAGCAGGATCTTGGTCCTTGCTCCCATCTGTCATTAGCAGTGGTGGTGCAGAATCTAGGGGTACGAGTGCCATGCTCGGGGACCATTGGGAGGCCTGTGGCAGCAGTGTTCCTGGCTATCGCATCCAGGGCCTCTGCCATCTGCAGAATGTACTTGGTCATGGTGGCCAGCTGTCGGGATATGCCCCCAATACTTTGATGAGCTGTTCATCAATGTCTACAGTCCTCCTGGACAACTGTACCATGACTCTGCTCTCATGTCGTGCTCGTGGAACAGATCTGCCATGTCCACGAGGCCTCTGCAGGGTTGGCGCCATCCTGGGGACAAATGGGGTGACCTGTGGCGTGGTGCTTGGGGCCAGTACCTCCAGAGTGGAGGCGGGAATGACCAGAGGACCACTAGATGGCCTTGGGGTGGAATAGCTTCTGGAGCGTGGCGATGCAGGTTTTTCAAAGTCCGCACTCTCATCCGTGGAGAACAGACCCAGCAGATTGACGAGCGAGAATCGGAGCTCCTCAGCACCAGATGTAGTAGGCTCATCTGCCAACTCCTGCCCATTGCCCAAATCTTCGGGCCTCTGTGGTCTTGCCTGGAGCTGTGCTGCTGGCTGAGCTGCAAAACACAAATGAGGTTATTAGAGGAGCAGGGAGTGCTAGGGTGACACAGTGAGTCCAGCGCTACACACAGCATATGCACGACAAAAGCACCGCTCTCAAAATCATCACAGACATCACACTTCATGACCATCAACACATTGTGCATTGCAATGATTTTCATTCGGCCAGCATTATTTCTATGACAATTTTAGAAATCATCTATCATATATGATTGTTTGGATATGAGTGGGTGCGGCCAAACGTAGAGCGATCCTCCTCACCGTCTGTGGGGCACCAAAGTATGGCCTCATGAAGAACCTGCTCACTCCAGCGAAACCCACGGAGAAATCATACGATGATTTGTGCACACTGGTCCGAGAACATTTGAACCCGAAAGAAAGCGTTCTGATGGCGAGGTACCGGTTCTACACCTACAAAAGATCTGAAGGCCAGGAAGTGGTGAGTTATGTCGTCGAGCTGAGACGTCTTGCAGGACATTGCGAATTTGAAGGACATTTGGAGCACATGCTCAGAGACTTTTTTGTACTTGACATTGGCCACAAAACCATACTTCGCAAGCTTTTGATTGTAGAGTCCCCAACCTTGAGTAAGGCCATAGCAATAGCCCAGGCGTTCATTGCCACCAGTGACAATACTAAGCAAATCTCTCAGCACACAAGTGCTGCTACAAGTACTGTGAACAAAGTGATGTTGTTTTCTAATCGTAATGTACAGGGCAGGTCACACATACCTGCAGCTACACATCCGCAGATGTCTCACAGTCCACCATCAATGGTGATGAATGCAAGGCCATTAACACCTTGTTGGTGCTGCGGGGGTGATCATCGTTTCCATTCATGCTGATTCAAAGGATACATTTGCAAGGGCTGTGGAACAATGGGACATCTCCAACGAGTGTGCAGGCGAGCTGCTAAGCATGTTAAACCTGCAAACCACCATGTTGCAGAGGAGGACAGATCCATGGAGGATCACTACGAACCAGAGCCTCAAATAGAGAAGGCAGAGGTACATGGGGTGCACACATTCACCAAGAATTGTCCCCCGATAATGCTAAATGTTGAACTAAATGGACTCCCGGTGTCAATGGAGCTGGACACGGGTGCGAGCCAGTCCACCATGGGCACAAAGACTTTCGAAAGGTTGTGGTGCAACAAGGCCTCAAGGCCAATCTTAACTCCACGAGACTAAGAGCTTACACTGAAGAACTGATACCTGTAATCGGCAACGCTACCGTAAAGGTCTCCTACGATGGAGCGGTGCACAAGCTACCACTCTGGATGGTACCGGATGATGGTTCCACGCTGCTTGGCAGGAGCTGGCTGGGAAAGATAAGCTGGAACTGGGACGATGTCCGAGCGCTATCGCCCGCTGACGACACTTCGTGTGCCCAGGTCTGAAACAAATTTCCTTCGCTGTTCGAACTAGGCATCGGGAAATTCCAAGGAGCAAAAGTGCAGATCCACCTAATTCCGGGGGCGCGACCCATCCATCACAAGGCGAGAGCAGTACCTTACATGATGAGAGAAAGGGTAGAGATCGAGCTAGACCGGCTGCAACAAGGGGGCATCATTTCACCAATCGAGTTCAGTGAGTGGGCCAGTCCGATCGTTCCTGTCCTCAAGGGAGACGGCACCGTCAGAATCTGTGGCGATTACAAAGTAACTATCAATTGTTTCTCCCTGCAGGACCAATACCCACTTCTTTGCAATGCTGGCGGGAGGAAAGACGTTCACGAAGCTGGATCTGACTTCAGCCTACATGATGCAGGAACTGGAGGAATCATCGAAGGCCCTCACTTGCATCAACACGCACAAAGGTCTTTTTGTTTATAACAGATGGCTGTTTGGAATCCTATCAGAGGCGGCGATATTCCAGAGAAACATGGAAAGTTTACTGAAGTTGGTCCCGCACACCGTGGTCTTCCAGGACGACATCTTGGTCACAGGTCGGAACACAGTCGAGCACCTGCAGAACCTGGAGGAGGTTCTTAGTTGACTCAACTGCGTGGGGCTCAGGTTAAAGCGCTTGAAGTGCGCTTTCCTGGCGCCTGAAGTGGAGTTCCTGGGAAGGAGGATTGTGGTGGACGGCATCAGGCCCACCAACACGAAGACGGAGGCAATCGAGACCGCACCGAGGCCACAGAACGTGACGGAGCTGCGGTCGTTTCTGGGACTCTTGAACTACTTTGGTAACTTTTTACCGGGTCTCCGCACCCTGCTAGAACCACTACATGTCTTACTATGAAAAGGGGGCAAATGGGATTGGGGCAAAAGCCAAGAAAATGCCTTTGTAAAAGCGAGAAAATTGTTATGCTCAAACAAATTACTTGTGTTGTATGATCCATGTACGCGTTTGGTACTAGCATGTGATGTGTCGTCATATGGCGTCGGGTGTGTATTGCAACAAGCAAATGATTTCGGGAAACTGCAACTGGTTGCTTATGCATCCAGGAGTCTGTCTAAGCTGAGAGAGCCGACAGCATGATTGAGAAAGAAGCGTTAGCGTGTGTCTATGGGGTAAAGAAAATGCATCAATACCTGTTTGGGCTAAAATTCGAATTGGAAACTGACCATAAGCCACTAATATCCCTGTTTTCCAAGAGTAAAGGGATAAATACCAACGCATCAGCCCGCATCCAAAGATGGGTGCTCATGTTGTCCGCATACAACTATGCCATCCGCCACAGGCCAGGCACAGAAAACTGCGCCGATGCTCTCAGTAGGCTGCCATTGCCCACCACGTGGGTGGGAAATGGCGTAGCCCACAGATTTAGCCATGGTTATGGAAGCATTTGAGAGTGAGCAATCACCTATCACTGCCCGGCAAATCAAAACCTGGATGAGCCAGGACCCCTTAATATCCCTAGTCAAAAGCTGTGTGCTTCTCGGGAGCTGGACCAGTGTCCCAGTGGAGATGCAGGAAGAGAAAAAGCCGTTCCAGCGGCGCAAAGATGAAATGTCTATACAGGCAGACTGCCTTCAGTGGGGCAATCGAGTAGTGGTACCCAAGAAGGGCAGAGACACCTTCGTAATGACCTCTACAGTACCCACCCAGGCATCGTAATGATGAAAGCGATAGCCAGATCCCACATGTGGTGGCCCGGTATCGATGCGGACTTAGAGTCCTGCGTTCACAGGTGTAATACGTGCTCACAGTTAAGCAATGTATGCAGGGAGGCGCCGCTAAGTTGATGGTCTTGGCCCTCCAAACCGTGGTCTAGGGTACACATCGACTATGCAGGCCCGTTCTTGGGTAAAATGTTCCTTGTGGTTTGAATGTTCGTTGTGGTACTCCAAATGGATTGAATGTGAGATAATGTCGGCTAGCACCTCCGCTGCCACCAGTGAAAGCCTGCGGGCCATGTTTGCCAGACACGGTTTGCCCGATATCCTGGTGAGCGACAATGGGCCATGTTTTACCAGTGCTGAGTTCAAAGAATTCATGACCCGTAACGGGATCAAACATGTCACATCTGCCCCATTTAAACCAGCGTCCAATGGTTAGGCAAAGAGCAGTGCAAACCATCAAGCAAGGCTTGAAGAGGGTAACTGAAGGCTCATTGCAGACTCGC